>NC_025993.2:145915587-146262356 GCF_000442705.2 Elaeis guineensis
ACAGAAGTTTGAAAGAAATTTGCTTACAGTAGATATCTGGGGTAGACAGCTAGCTGTAGAAGTTCAGAGTAGACCGTTCGTAGCAGAAGTTCGGCTCTCGCGGGAGCTCGATTAGGATCCGAGAGGCAGTCGATCACCGTAGAAACTTGGGTAGAGTCTGGTTACTGTAGAGATCTCATTGTCGGGGAAGCTCGGATGCTGATGAAGTTCGAAAGAAGTTCGGGGGTAGTCGGTTTGTTGCCCAGCTATGCAACCCAAGAGGGGGGGGTGAATTAGGTTTCTAAAAATTTTAAGCCCAACAGATTACTTATGAAGAACAAAACAAAGACTTTAATTCAATATTAATTCCCTAAGACAGGAATGCAAGAATATAATAAAGAAATAAAGTGAAGAGATAAAGCACACCACAAACACAAGGATTTATAGTGGTTCGGTGCTAACCTTGCACCTACATCCACTCCCCAAGATCCTACTTGGGAATTTCAATCCACTATCCTTTGTATTCAACCCGAATACAAAACGTCAGAAACTCCGACACTAGCTATCCCAAGCTAGATCACTTGTTTCTCGGGTATAAGTAAACCCAAAACACTCCGATTTCAGGTTCGGATCAACCTTTCCTTGTTTTGGAAATCTTCCAAAAACAAGAACAAAAACTCACAAAGAGTTAGAAAATTTAGAGCACAAATTAATACAATAACAGCTCCTTTAAATGAGCGAATATAACAATAAAAGCTTTACTCAAATGAAGAACCCCTTTTTCGGATTTTCTCAAAGTGGATGAATGCTTGAATGCTTGAGAAGAGGTTGATTGTTGATTGAAGATCTCTTGAAAGCTTTGAACGATCTCTAGATCAAGGTTGAAACAATAGGCGTGAAGAATTCTCTCCTTGAAAGATCTTGCTTTTCTCTTTCACAATCTCTCTGGTATATTGTGGATCCTCTCTCTTTTTCTTTTTGGATTTTTCGTTGATCTCAGGCTTTTTCTTGCAAATTTCGGATCCTTTCTTCTATTCTTCTCTCCTTTTGATTTCACGTTTGATCCGCTATTTAATCTGCAATTTCTTTCACCATTTAAAGCATTTTGTAGCATTAGAAGCAAGAGAAAATAATTTAGGTAGATAAAGAGCCGTTAGAGGATTTTTAGGAAGCATAAATGGCAATTAAAACGGACAAAAAAATAGCCGTTGCTGACATTTCCCGTCGCAGGGGTCGACTCATGAGTCGACTCATGCTTCAGGGGTCGACTCATGAGTCGACCTCTGTTGCAAAAACCAGAGAATGCATTTCTGGAAATTCTTGGCTCAAATTAGCAGGGGTCGACTCATGAGTCGACTCATGCCTTGTGGGTCGACTCATGAGTCGACTCACAGGTCGTGCCAAGCCAGAAAACTAGCATGCCAAGGAGAATTTTTGCGTGCCAATCAGCTCACAGTGCCATGAGTTGACTCATGAGTCGACTCATGCACTTCAAACCTTCATAACTTCAAAAATATAAGTCCAAACACAATAAAATTTTCATCAATAGATTTCAAATCATTTGTTCTACCAAATGGTACTATCAAATCAGGATTTTAGTGAAATTATGATTTTACCCTTGAAGAGCATAAGGACTTTTTCATTTTACAATTATTTGTATCCCTTCAATCTGCTTTGTAATCATCAAAATCAATCTAGGAGCAACAATCTCCTCCTTTTTGATGATGACAAAATATTTGAACAAAAATATTTATGTTAATGTATTAATTTCAAAAGAATCCATTATAGGTATATATGCTTGAAAAGAGTATGATTCTTTTGGCATGTAATATAAATGCAAAAATAGTTTGTCCATTTTCTTAAAGATTTGAAAAGGGTATTTGATCATTTTGAGTTCAAGATATATCAGAGCAAGAGAATAAATTTTGCAATGTATCAGAGCAAGAAAAATAATTTTTTTTTTTATTATTTTTTACAATGTTATCAGAAAAGATTTTACAATGTATCAGAGCAAGAAAATTTTATAATATATCTGAGAAAATTTCACACTGTATTAGAGCAAATGTCAGAGAAAATTTCACACTGTATCAGAGCAAATGTCAGAGAAAATTTCACACTGTATCAGAGCAAATGTCATAATATATCAGAGAAACTTTCACACTGTATCAGATTAAATTGTATCATGTATCAGAGCAAGTTAAAAGAAATTTTAGGGTGTATCAGAGTAAAACAAATTTCTTAAGATGTATCAAGGTGAATAAAATTTCAAAAGATGTATCAGAGCAAGTTTGAATTTTGAAATATATCAGAGCATATAAAAAAAAATACTTATTTGCATTGTACTTATGATTTTGCTTTTGATGGATGACTTTTTGTTTAAGTTCTGTCTGATACCAAATTTCAATACCAAATTTCTCAAAGTTTTGTTTAATCTTTCAATCCTTATTTTTGTTTAATTTCTCCAATATTTATTTAATTTCTCCAATATTTATTTTAATCTTCCAATCTTTGTTTTTGTTTAATTTCTCTCCCTTTTTTCTCATAATTTAGGATTTTGCTTTTTGTCTAATTTCAATTTTTGTTTTTGTTTAATTTCTCCCCCTTTTTGACATCATCAAACATAGTTAACTCTTCCTTTTCTTTTTCTGAAATATTCTTTATTTTCTTCCTCTTTAGAGTTTTTTTTTTTTACAGATGTTTGCTCCCCCTTAATATAGCAATTATCAACAGCAAACAACAACAAGGAGAAGACAATATTTCAACAAGAAGAAAATATATAATCAAAATATGATCATTACAAAGAGGTAGAAATATAGGTAAAAGATGATTCCATTAATATCATAATTGTTTCAATAAAATTCAACCAGCTAATTGTCAATACATGGCCCCAAGGTATAGATCCTAGAACAAGATACCAACTCCTAGGACCTAGTAAAGATCAAGATAAGTCAATGATCGGAGTCATCAGATATAGGGTGAGGAGATGATGGATCAGAAGTGCGTCCTCTACCCCGTCTGCCTTTGCCACGAGCAGGAGAGCGAGATGAACTGGGTGGCTGAGAACGCTGAGATGCTAGGGATTGAACAGAAAGGGTGAGTCTGATAGAATCAAGTACGTTCAGTGCTCTAGAAACAGATTGAAGTAGAGCAGTGAACTGGGTCGTAGCATGCTCACTCGATCCTCGGATCTCTTTCCTCAGTAATTCATATCCACCTTCTAGTGCTCCTCTGAGCCTGCCAGCCTCTGCAGTGAGGTCTGTGACCTCAATAGTAGACTCCTGTGGCTGGGGATGGGCCAATGCAAGGACTTGCCCCTGCAAGTCAAGAACTCTGCCAGTCAGTCTCCAGACTGTGTCCTCAAGCTGCTGTATCCTGACGAACTGATCTGAAATCATCTGAAACACAGTGGAGATGTGGGGAGTAATGGTCTGATCAGAAGAGGTAGCTCCAGGTGCAAAAGAAGTACTACTCCACTAGCTAGACAGCAAAGAAGCCACACGCTGTGAAATATGCTCGATCTGATCGTCAGCCAGTCTGAACTCTGAATGAGGTGCTCTGCTCTCTGGCTGATACACTGGTGTGGGCATCCTAGTAAACTCAGAAGGGCCAGCCTCAGTATCAGGAATGAACTGGGTATCTGGTGAAGCTTCCCTGAAGTCATGTATAGGAGAAGATGGACCTTCTTCTTCTACTCTGCCTTCAGTTCTGTCTTCAGCTCTTTCCTCAACTCTCTCCTCAGTTCTTTCTTCAGAGCCCTTGATCCAACCACCAACAGTCTTTGTAATTCCCATTCGGTGTAGGCTGTGTTGGTTGAAAGTGTCCACATGTGAGAGCTTGGTAGCAGCCTCCCCCTCACAACTAACTCCAAACCTCCTAAATACTCTAGTAAGGGCCATACCATAAGGCAAGTGTGCCTTGGATCTGTTCAAAGTTTCTCTCATGGCCTCTATCATAAGTGCAGGGAGGTTTAGGGGGGTCTGAGTGATGATATGAAACATGACACAAACATCTCTGCCAGATAGTAGATCATGCCTACCACTCCTAGGAAAGAAGAGTTTTGTCACAATCTGATGCAAGACCCTCATCTCAATGGATAATAGCTTTGCTTCCAATTTGTTTAAATTTCCTGAAAAAGCTTCTCCTAAGATAATTCTGATCCCTTCTTCTTTAATTGGGAGTTCCATATATAAATATCCTTCACTAGGCAACTGAAGTATTTCTCCCAATATCCTAGAATCCAAGCATATGTCAATCCCCTTTACAGTTGAAGTCACTGACCCGTTTCCATAATGTAGGTTCTGGTAGAACTCTCTAACTAGATCAACATAGGTGACTTCCTTAAGAGAGCAATAAAGTTTCCATCCTTGATTTTTGATCTTACTTGCAAAAGTAAAGCCTTCTTTCTCAAAGAACCGAAAATCTATATTTTTCCCGATTTCTACTTTTCTATCAGAAAGAGGATTTACACTGGGGCTTATGGAGGATTGAGAGAGACCTTGAGCAGGTACTGAAACTGGATCGGGAACACTGGAAGACTGAGCATGCCTTTTCTTTCGGACAATTTCCTCAGGCTCACGGATTGATTTTCTTCTTTGGGGAAGTTTCATCTTTGGAGCCATATCCAATAAAGTAGCAGACAAGAAGACTTGAATTGAGTGGAGGAGAGATCACAAGAGAGTAAAGAGGAATTTTAGTGGAGAAAAGAAGTGGATTTTGGAAGTTTGGTGAAGTGCTAGGGCACGTTCAAACCACGCCAAGCAAAGCGAGAAAGCACAGAAAATCCTTTTGAAGGAGGCGATTTTTGGTGGAGAGGAGGAGGGAGAATTACCTCAGAATTGATCCTTGGATTTGGAGCAAGAAGAATTGGAGAAGACGGCTTTTGGAAGAAGAACGATGGGAAGATGAGTCGTCTCACAAGCAGTAACCCTTATAAAAATAATGAACCCGTTGAAAGTTGGTGGGATTTACAAGTTTGCCATTGAGTCGACTCATGGGGGTCGACTCATGAAGTTCAGAAATTCAGAAAAAATATAAATAAATTCCAGAAAAAATTCAAAATTTTGGGAGAAGGAATTTTGCTCAATGATAAATTTTTAGAGTGATAAATCTGAGCTTTTGAGACCAGGATAGATGTTGAAAATTGAGCTCTAAGAGTTTTTGACATCTATTCTTTGGAAATTGAGAAATTTCAGACAAATGGATTTAGAATTCTTAGATTTCTCCTAATTTCACAGAATCTATCCTCACTAAGGGCCTTTATAAAGATATCGGCTAATTGATTTTCAGTGCAAACATATTCAAGAATTACATTTTTGTTTTGAACATGTTCTCTTATAAAATGATGTCTTATTTCAATATGTTTAGATCTTGAGTGTTGAATTGGATTTTTAGATAGATTATGGCACTTGTATTATCACATCTTATTGGTGTTTCATTAAGTTTGATTCCAAAATCTTCGAGTTGTTGCTTAATCCACAAAATTTGAGCACAACAACTTCCGGCTGCAATGTATTCGGCCTCAGCCGTAGACAGTGCCACCGAATTTTGTTTCTTGCTAAACCATGAGATTAGGTTTACTCCAAAAAATTGGCAAGTTTCACTTGTGCTTTTTCTATCTAATTTACATTCAGCAAAATCAGCATCAGAATATCCTAACAAATTAATTTGTGAGTCCTTAGAGTACCATAACCCTATAGTTTGTGTACCATTTAAGTATCTAAGGATTCTTTTAACAGCATTCAAATGAGATTCCTTAGGATTAGATTGATATCTTGCACATAAGCAAACACTAAACATGATATCAGGCCTACTTGCAGTTAAATACAATAATGAGCCAATTATACCTCTGTAGTATTTTAAGTCTACGCTTTTACCTTCATCATCCTTGTCAAGCTTACTTAGGGACTCATTGGTGTGCCAATTGGTTTGCAGTTCTCCATTCCAAATCTTTTGAGTAGTTCCTTGGTGTACTTGCTTTGGGTGATGGAGATTTCCTCTTTTGATTGTTTGATTTGGAGTCCGAGGAAGAAGGTGAGTTCTCCCATCATGCTCATCTCGAACTCTCCCTGCATAAGCTTAGCAAAGTCTTGACAAAGGGATTCATTAGTAGACCCAAAAATTATGTCATCAACATAAATTTGTATAATTAGCATATCATTTTGGTTTCTTTTAATGAATAGGATTGTATTACATTGCCTCTTGAGAAACCATTATTTAGTAGAAATTTGCTTAGCCTTTCATACCATGCTCTAGGTGCTTGTTTTAGACCATATAAAGCTTTATTTAATCTAAAGACATGATTGGGAAAAGCATGATTTTCAAATCCAGGGGGTTGTTCTACATATACTTCTTCAGAGATATATCCATTTAAAAATGCACTTTTAACATCTATTTGAAATAGTTTGAATTTCATAAAGCAAGCATAAGCAAGTAGAAGTCTAATGGCTTCTAATCTAGCAACAGGTGCAAAGGTTTCATCAAAATCAATTCCTTCTTCTTGATTATATCCCTTAGCAACCAGTCTTGCTTTATTTCTAATTACATTTCCATGCTCATCTAATTTGTTTCTAAAGACCCATTTTGTGCCTATTATTGAATAATCTTTAGGTCTTGTTACTAAGGTCCAAACATTATTTCTTTTAAATTGATTAAGTTCTTCTTGCATAGCATTAATCCAGTTATGATCATTTTCAGCTTCTTCAAAAGTTTTAGGTTCAAGTTGAGATACAAATGCACAATGATTAAGTACATCTCTAAGTGAAGAACGGGTTTTTACCCCATGCATAGGATCACCAATTATTAACTTCTTAGGGTGGTTGTGAACATACCTCCATTCCTTGGGTAGGTCATTTGTACCTTGAGGTTGTTCTTGAATTTCTTCACCTTTCTCATTTTGTTCGTCTTCTTGATCCTTGTCTTCTGGAGTTACTGAATCTTTCAGAGTGATCTCCTTTATACCTTCTATTAGTGGATCTGCATCATCAACACCCTCATTCTTCCTTGAAGGAAGATCGTTAGATTCATCAAAGACAACATGTATGGACTCCTCAACTACTAAAGTTCTTTTGTTGAACACTCTAAATGTTTTACTAGTGGAGGAGTAACCTAGAAAGATTGCTTCATCTGATTTTGCATCAAATTTACCAAGTTTTTCTTTGCCATTATTTAATACAAAACATCGGCAACCAAAAACATGAAAATATGCAATATTTGGTTTTCTTCCTTTCCAAAGTTCATAGGGGGTTTTCTTTAAAAATTATCTAATTAAAGCACGATTTAAAATGTAACATGCTGTGTTAATAGCTTCTGCCCAAAAATATCTTGGAAGGTTGCTTTCACAAAGCATGGTACGGGCCATTTCTTCTAAGGTTCTGTTTTTCCTTTCTACTACCCCATTCTGTTGGGGTGTCCTAGGAGCAGAGAAGTTATGGCCAATTCCATTTTCATCACAAAAATTTTCAAAGTCATGATTTTCAAATTCAGTTCCATGATCACTTCTAATATTTTGAATTGAAAACCCTTTTTCATTAGTGACTTTTCGATGAAATTTAGTGAAAATATGAAAAGTTTCATTTTTGTGAGCTAAAAAGAAAACCCAAGTAAAACGAGAGTAATCATCTATTATTACAAACCATATCGTTTTCCTCCTAGACTAGTGGTTCTGTTGGTCCAAATAAATCCATATGTAAGAGCTCTAAAGGTCTAGAAGTTGAAACAGTGTTTTTGGATTTAAATGATACTCTAGTTTGTTTACCTAATTGGCATGCATCACAAATTCTATCCTTTTCAAAATTCAGTTTTGGCAAACCGAGAACTAAATCCTTTTTAATTAATTTTGAGAGAGAATGCATGCTAATGTGTGCAAGTCTACGATGCCACAGCCAACTAGTCTCATTTATTTTAGCACTTAAGGAAACTAGGCATTGCATGTCTAATTTAGTTAAATCATTCAAGTCTACCATATAAACATTGCCATGCCTATGTCCTATAAATTTAATGCCATCGTTAATAGGACTCATCACAATGCAAACAGATGATTCAAAACTTACTTTATATCCTTTATCACAGAATTGACTAATGCTAAGTAAGTTATGCTTTAAACCTTTAACTAATAAAACATTCTCAATGTATTTGGAGGGAGTGATACCAATGTTACCTATCCCGATGATCTTTCCTTTGCCATTATCTCCAAAGGTGACCATCCCTCCATCCTTAGCATCAAGAGTGATGAATTGTGATTCATCACCAGTCATGTGTCTCGAGCATCCGCTGTCAAGATACCATTTCCTGTTTCCTTCTTGGGATGCTAGACACACCTGCAAGCAAAGGTCACGTTTCTGTCTTAGGTACCCAAGCTTTCTTGGGTCCTTTCAGGTTAGTCAGAATGGTTCTTTTGGAACCCATATTTTCTTTGTGTTTGCATATTTGTTAATAAGACATGTGTATGATTTATGTCCTATTCTTCCACATTTAAAACAAGTAATATTTGTAGACTTGTTACTTGAATAATTTACATAAATATCCTTCAGAAATTTTTGTTTCTTCAGGGGTTTATAACCAAGTCCAGCCTTATCATATATAGCTTTCTGATTTTCAAGGATCATATTTAGTTTGTTTGAACTTAAGGTGAACTTATCTACTATAGATTTCAGCTTGTTCATTTCATCCTTTAAGTTTTGATTTTCTTGAATCAAGGTGAATTTTTCAATTGAAAGATTTTCAGCTTGTTTCACTAAGGACTGATTTTCCAATTTCAGCTCTTTGTTTTTCTTCCCTAGTTTCTTTAATTCATCAATTGAATCATAGAATGCTTCATGCAATTCTTCAAAAGTAAATTCACTAGTGGATTCAGAAGTTACCTCATTTTCATGTGCCATCAGGCACAGGTTGGCTTGTTCTGTTGAGGTTTCCTCGTCGGAGCTTGAGTCATCACTCGCACTCCAGGTCGCCATCATTGCCTTCTTTCTGAACTTCTTTGGACCTTTCTTCAATTGTGGACATTCGGATCTGAAATGTCCTGGCTTCTTGCACTCGTAGCATATAGGGGGTTGATCTTTCTCCTTTTCTTTGCTTTGATCCCCTTTTGTGAATTTCTTTCTCATCCCCTGTTTCCTTTTTCTTAGAAACTTCTTAAATTTTCGGGTGATGAGAGCCATCTCTTCATCCTGATCTTCATCTTCAGAGTCATCCGTTTCATAATCAGGCGAAGTTGTGGATTTGAGGGCAATGGTTCTTTTCTTTTTGACTTCATCCTCTTGATGTTGCTTCATGCTAAGTTCATGAGTCATCAAGGATCCAAGAAGCTCTTCTAGAGGTAGAGTGTTCAAGTCCTTTGCTTCTTGGATGGCAGTCACCTTGGCTTCCCAAGTTCTTGGCAGTGACCTGAGAATCTTCCTTACAAGTTCACTGTTAGTATAAGATTTGCCAAGACTCTTTAAACCATTGATTATATCAGTAAAACGAGTAAACATAGCAGTTATGGACTCATCATGCTCTATTTTGAACAATTCATATTTATGTACAAGCATGTTTATTTTAGACTCTTTTACTTGATTTGTTCCCTCATGGGTGACTTCTAACCTATTCCATATTTCTTTAGCAGATGCACAAGTAGAAATGCGATTAAATTCACTTGCATCTAGTGCACAATAAAGAACATTCATGGCTTTGGCATTTAATTGTGCCAATTTCTTGTCAACCTCATCCCATTCTTTCTCGGGTTTGGTTGACTCCTCACCATCTATAATCTTGGTGGGTGTGTGAGGACCATTCACTATGATACTCCACATATCATAGTCGAGTGCTTGTATGAAAATCTTCATCCGAGCTTTCCAATAGGTGTAATTAGACCCATTGAAAAGTGGAGGTCGGTTTGTTGATTGCCCCTCGGCTAGAGAAGTTCCAACATGGGTTGCCATAGATCTTTGGCTCTTTGATTGTTAGATCAAAGAAGGGCTAGAGCACCGGCTCTGATACCACTTGTTGCCAGCTATGCAACCCAAGAGGGGGGGTGAATTGGGTTTCTAAAAATTTTAAGCCCAACAGATTACTTATGAAGAACAAAACAAAGACTTTAATTCAATATTAATTCCCTAAGGCAGGAATGCAAGAATATAATAAAGAAATAAAGTGAAGAGATAAAGCACACCACAAACACAAGGATTTATAGTGGTTCGGTGCTAACCTTGCACCTACATCCACTCTCCAAGATCCTACTTGGGAATTTCAATCCACTATCCTTTGTATTCAACCCGAATACAAAACGTCGGAAACTCCGACACTAGCTATCCCAAGCTAGATCACTTGTTTCCGGGTACAAGTAAACCCAAAACACTCCGATTTCAGGTTCGGATCAACCTTTCCTTGTTTTGAAAATCCTCCAAAAACAAGAACAAAAACTCACAAAGAGTTAGAAAATTTAGAGCACAAATTAATACAATAACAGCTCCTTTAAATGAGCGAATATAACAATAAAAGCTTTACTCAAATGAAGAACCCCTTTTTCGGATTTTCTCAAAGTGGATGAACGCTTGAATGCTTGAGAAGAGATTGATTGTTGATTGAAGATCTCTTGAAAGCTTTGAACGATCTCTAGATCAAGGTTGAAACAATAGGCGTGAAGAATTCTCTCCTTGAAAGATCTTGCTTTTCTCTTTCACAATCTCTCTGGTATATTGTGGATCCTCTCTCTTTTTCTTTTTGGATTTTTCGTTGATCTCAGACTTTTTCTTGCAAATTTCGGATCCTTTCTTCTATCTTCTCTTCTTTTGATTTCACGTTTGATCCGCTATTTAATCTGCAATTTCTTTCACCATTTAAAGCATTTTGTAGCATTAGAAGCAAGAGAAAACAATTTAGGTAGATAAAGAGCCGTTAGAGGATTTTTAGGAAGCATAAATGGCAATTAAAACGGGCAAAAAAATAGCCGTTGCTGATATTTCCCGTCGCAGGGATCGACTCATGAGTCGACTCATGCTTCAGGGGTCGACTCATGAGTCGACCTCTGTTGCAAAAATCAGAGAATGCGTTTCTGGAAATTCTTGGCTCAAATTAGCAGGGGTCGACTCATGAGTCGACTCATGCCTTGTGGGTCGACTCATGAGTCGACTCACAGGTCGTGCCAAGCCAGAAAACTAGCGTGCCAAGGAGAATTTTTGCGTGCCAATCAGCTCACAGTGCCATGAGTTGACTCATGAGTCGACTCATGCACTTCAAACCTTCATAACTTCAAAAATATAAGTCCAAACACAATGAAATTTTCACCAATAGATTTCAAATCATTTGTTCTACCAAATGGTACTATCAAATCAGGATTTTAATGAAATTATGATTTTGCCCTTGAAGAGCGTAAGGATTTTTTCATTTTACAATTATTTGTATCCCTTCAATCTGCTTTGTAATCATCAAAATCAATCTAGGAGCAACAGCACCAAATCTCCCTTGTATTATATTCTTTCAGGGGATGGTACCTTTGTCAGCTTAAACCCCTTCCCCCCCCCCCCCCCCCATGGTTTCCATCCTGACTGTCATGTAAGTTCTCCCGTCATTTTCTTTCACCCTTAAACATAATGAAGCCACTTTCCTACATTAGGGCCAACTAGGACATTCATTTGCCAGTTTTTGTATCAAGAGCTTGTCACGTGAACTCACGTTCATGCCGGTTGTTTTAAATCCTGTTTTTTCTTGCACCATCCCTGGCTTTATCAGACAAGCTGGCCCCAAGTATCTTTTCTTTTTCTTTGATTGAAGTGAGGCCTGAAGGCATAGATTAAGTAAAACCAAATAGCCATGCAAGTCTTCCTGAATGATGAGTTGAAGGGTCATTGTTAGCTGCTCAAATTCATGCCATGGAGTGGACCGAGAAGATGAAAGAAACCATTGTTTGTTTAGGGAACTGAACTGAAAGTTTAGTGATTGCTAGAGACTTTCTGACTGTTGATGAACTTATGAAGGTAGCATCAGCCTCCTGCAACAAACCAGTGTTTACAAATGACTACTCTTTGAAGTTGGATAGCAGCGTTTCTTGCATAGACAACATAAACCTCTTTGATTTTGCTTCCTGCAGTTGATTAATTTGGGTTTTATCGGCATCCTTTTTATTTGTTTTTGTCGTAGATCATATAGTTAAAGTGCTGCATGCCTTTCAGGTGTTTGGTTGTCTGACAAAACCGCTCATAGGCATCCTGCTACCTCATCGTGCACGAGAAAATAACCGGCCAGACAATGACTCCACAAATGATGATGTCACCCTCCCCTTGCTCTCGCTTGAAGGTTCTGCTTCCACTGCTATTCTCCAAGCCAAGGACAGGTTATCACTGCTGCTTGAAAGGCCTGTCCACACCATACATGCCTACTGGAGGAGATTTGATGACACGTATATGAGGCCAGTTTTCGGTGGACCGATTTAACCTATGGACGAGATAAAATTGTAAATCCCTTAGTTCTAGTCTGGACTCCCATACCGGACAATATGGCACTTCTGGGCTACATCAAGACCGGAATTAGTGGGACAGGTTTGCAGCATTTTGAGCAGGTGTTTACTTTATACGCATGTCTTTAGACCATGGCTGACAGGTTATGATACCTATGAACCTGTTGCATTCTGCAATCAACTGCAACATGGGATGTCTCTCTTGTTTAGAAGTTGATTTATCAAGTAGAAAGCGCTATATTGCAAATTATGATTTTCATGTGAATGTGCTTTTTGACAAGCTGGAAGGTCTGATAATTTATTGTTCACAGCAAGGATCCCATGGCTTTATCCGGTGAGCTTCTTCAGCATAATCTTGGGCATAAATGGGTATTCGTTTGTTTGGTTTTTCCTTTTCTGTGATTCAGAAAATGGTCGGATATGAACATGAGCCACAAAATATTAACAGGTCTCGCCGAGCATATTAGATTCTTGATTTACATCAGGGAGAGCAATGCCTTCTGTTACGTGATGCAAATCGGCAATGGATGCGGCAGGCTTATCTTGAGATCTTTTATTTACTTTTGGTCCTCACTATCTTAATAATAAAGTCTAGATATCTGAAACCAGAAGAACTCCGAGGCCAGCAGAGGGCTGTGAGAAATGAATAGTTCAAGCACTGCAACCGAACTCCATTTTGTCTTTACATGAGAACATGGTTTGTTAATTACGGCCACTGTGACATTGCAGTAGCTGTTCTAGTGGTGTTGGAGATAAACTGTTCTACTTTCAGAAGGCATTTTTACAGTGGTTATCATTTTGGCCGCTGCTCCACTATAATTGTCATCATGCAACAGAAAATGAGAGACCGTTATTTGAGAATTTCATGCCACTCCTCTTGAAATATTGAACTAAAAATTTTATTTTTGTTCAAAAAGCAAATATCTATATGGGGAAACGAGGTATGATGAAATAACTTATTTTACTTTGTTTCTATTATTAGTGCTAACGAACATTATAGTAGCTATAATAATTCTATTCCATCCGAATTAGGCAGATAATGGCCACCATTTCCATTATGATGGTAAACAACTATTTTGGTGAGGGTTTGCATTTGGGGATGTATTATTGATGGCTTGAGAAATATTTTTTCCATCCTGTAGATAATCCAACTTTGGTTTTTAACATTTTAACCTTGTTATAGGCTTCACCTTGTCGAGTTTCTACTACCACTCTACTAACATTTTTGTCAAGAGTTTCAGGTCTTCAGGCCTTGGTAAAAGGACTTATGACCACATACTTCAAATTTTGCCTGTGTCTGGTGTTGACTGTGTCTGGTGTTGAAATCCTTACAAGCAATAACAAAAGTCAGTCATGGTATTTGAACTCCAAGGCCTGGAAAAAGAAGTGTTTCTAACTCGTGAATTGCTTCATCAGGTACACGATGCTCAGTTGAATGAGTTCCAACTCAAAAACATTCTTTCAACAACAACACCAAAATTAGAGAAATTTATGATCCAAAACAAACAAAAGTAGAAGGGTGGAGATGAAGGCTTCCCTCGTGCACCTGATGAAGAGATGAACTAATGAGCACCAGCACCTGGTCATGCAAAAATTTAGTGATATCGAGGTTTTCTAGGCTGTCCTATGTAAAACCCCTTGTGTCAACCCTTCAACTAGTCTCGGCAGCTGATGTGCTGATTCTACTTCAAAATTGACATGAGGATTTTTACGTGGGACTCCCTTGGAATAAAAGTATTGCGGGTCATCTTGTTAACTTAGAACTGGTTGCTGCGCCGCCACCGCCGAGACGAGTTTAAGAACTAACAGAATGATTTTACATATGAACGCCTATACGGCACATGTATCACTTCCAAGTTTCTATTCTAACCTGCAATGTGGGGAGCTAGTCCGGTGATTCGAATTGGATAGAAGAATTTTTGAATCAAAATTTAATGATCTCTTGACCGATAATCATAATAGGATTTATGTGACTATGAACTTTTTTTACAAAATATCATCTATTGATATTATTGTAGTGTAGAATAGAAGGCATCGTTAATCTTGTGAGCTAAGAGAGATTTTGGTTTATACAAGAAGAAATCATTCTTTTCAAATGAGATATTTTCTAAGAACAAAATCATGAAATCAGTAAGTTAAAATGGACAATATGTCATATACCAAGTCATGAATTTTTGATCACAACAATAATATGTCAGGTAAATAATCATCCTTACAACTATGAAATTTTTTCTATCCATACACTAATCTGTAGTAAAAAATAAGAAAACTGATATCTCGTCTATATACAAATTTTTTATTTGACTGAGGATTAGGTTATCACGTAGAAAAAAAAAAAAAATACTAGCCCTACGTATCTTTCTCATGTGAGATTTTTTAGAAAGGTAAAATTATATTTTATGTATCGAATCACGAGCCCTTGACCAGCGATAGATACGATCCTAGCTGCACCCAAGCGTCCAATTTACTCTATCTCTGCTCTGTGGTATTTATTCTGAGCATGCTCTCTGTTCCAAATTGTAGTTAGAATTCCAAAGAGGGATCGATGTACCATGCATCTAATGACAAGAAAAGGCATCAGAAATATAAAAGAAACAAAAGGCATGAGGGAGAAAAATGGGTGCGGTTCTTGTTAATCCAAGAGACCGCGTAGAAGGGTCATAACCACGTTTCGTGCCCATTACATCCACCGTCATCATCACCATTTTAGGTCGAGTTGTACGGGAAACATGACATGAAGGGCCAATGCGCATGCAGAGAACTCGCAGGTCCAGGATGTTAACGGAGACCTCAAACTGGAGTTACGTAAGAAGGCTTCGCAAGTCTTCCACGTCGGCGGAGTAGCTTAGGGGACGGAGCATGGGACCTCCTTATCAAGAAAGGCAAAGCAAGATCAGAAACGACAAATCGGACAGAAAGGGACATCCTTTTACGTCAAAACTACCAGGCACCCACCTCGTGCTAAAACCTGTACAGTTTGCTCACCACCCGGTGATTAAATATGTGGGCTTTAATAGATTTCCTTTTTTTTTCTTTCCTAGAAAGCATTGTGGTCTAATTTATAAAGGCCTTCTCATATCTAATCAAGATATTATAGAAGAAGGTCTCCCATGATTGTTGTACTTGCCTTCAAGCCTCATTTTATCACATATGGAAAAAAAAGGGTTAGCTAAAAGATAATCAGCTAATATAGCCCAAACAAACAATAGAACTCTTGAGTCCTGACATAGACCAGCATAAATTACATTACTCTATGTATGGATCTTATTAATTATTTTTAATGATTGGGATCATTTATGAATTCTTTTCTAAGTATTCTTAACATTACTTATTAATTAAACCAGCTTTTATTCAATAAAATATCTAAATTTTTCAAATTAAATTTATGAAAGTACAATATCGATGACATTTCATTATAAATAATTATTTAGGACTTCCTAATCAACTTTTTTTTTATTTTAAAAAAATATGATTTGTTTGTTATGATAAATCTACCACTTTTAGTCTACACATATCTATTTATTTATTAATTATTAACAAAAAGTTTAAATTTAGAATTTTATTTAATTCTTAAATTAATAGAATAGATAATAGGATGGTTTTTAGATATGTTTAACAACTTATTTTGATAGTTCAAAACTGTCAATAAGGATGATTATAACTGAACAACTAGATGCGGAATGATTTTACATTAATCAAAATTTGGCCACATCTAATTTGCTTCCATAATGTTGAACTATATACAATCATTTAGATATATTAAGGATATGATGCATAATTTATTTTTTTAAATTTTATTTTGAAGTAAGGTTTTACTAATCTAAATTGATATCTTTCTTTCTATGACATTAAAGTTGTTTTATTTTTTTTATCAAAAAAAAGTTGTTTTATTTCTTCCCTATCTTTTTTTTTTTTTTTTTTGAGGCATACAACAGCAGGATGGTCAAAGTAGGACCGGTTTTTATTCTCTAGTGAAATATAAATTCCATAAGCTTCTCGGTTGAGACGCTGAGGTAATCGCACGGCAGAGTAGCCGAATCCTGGTGGCCTGTGGGACGGAATTGCAGGTACGTCCCCTCGTAATTGCCCATAGACGTCGAGGGCATTTCCGTCAATCCATTTTATTTAAGAGAGAGAAGAGAGAGAGACAGAGATAGGGACAGAGACACTGGGGAAAGAGAGAGAGAGAGAGAGAGAGAGACAGACGGAGGGAGCAGGGGAAGGGCGAAGGATTTGATTTTTTTTTTTTTTTTTTTTTTTGCCTTCTCTCTCTTTTTTTTTTTCGCCGTTAAATCTCCGTTAGATGCTAGTTGGTGGCGATGGTGTCGGACCAGGAGATAGCGAGCTGCGTGGAGTCTCTCCTCCGGCAGTCGGGCCCCTACGCCATCGCCTCCGTTAACGGCGTCGTCCGGGAGTTGGAGGCCAAACTCGGCCTCGACCTCTCCCACAAGGCCGGCTTCATCCGCGACCAGATCGACCTCCTCCTCGGCCCCCCCAAAGACCGTTTTGCTCTCCAAACCCCCCACCAATTCCACCCCCAGGCCCAACCCCTCCACCACCCCCGCCCCCAATTCCAGCCCCTGCCCCCGGCCTCCTCCTCCCCCTTCACCCAGCTCCTCCACCACCCAGAGCTCTCCTTCCGCTACCCCCCGGCGCCCCTCCCAGCCTCGGCGGCGGCCCAGCAGCAGCTCCGGCAGCAGCAGCATCAGCAGCTGCAACAACAGCAGCAGCACCAGCCTCCGCTGCTGCCAGTGCCGGCAGCCCCGGAGCATGCCGCGCCTTCCCAGAAAGAAAGGTGACTCCTTTTTGCTTCTTTCTTGCCCAATTTTGAAATTAGGGTTTTGGTTGGTGTGAAAGCTGCGTGCTTTTTAGTGCCTAAAGTAAAGTTGCGTCCTTTTTTTTTTTTTTTTGAATAAAAACAATGTATGTTATATGCGGTTGATGAGACGGAAATAGGTTTTTACTGGAGTTGTGGGTATGCGAGGTTTGGGCGGGGAAGTTGGAATTTTGGAAGATTGATGCTTTGTGTTTTGAAAAGAGGTACCATTTTGCATTTGGAGTTCCGCAACCTGGAGATGGTTAAAATGTATAGATTTGGTGGTTGTAAAATTTTGGATTTCTGTATCTAAAATAATATTTGTTGGATTAAACTATAGACTTTAAACCTGGGTTTACGGTGAATAATTAAATGATTCTTCTTCATTATTTGTGGACCAGTGCTTATGCACATGTTTGGTTGAAGAAAAAGGAATTTTACTGCATCTCAAAATTTGGCACCCTTGGAGTTGTGGAATATATGGAAAATGGAGAGTTCGATTTGGGAGTTCCTTCTTGTCGTATGAACACTTTGATTAGGTGACGCTTTATACTCCTTTTAGAATTTGAAGTGTGAGAAGAAACCGGATGGCTGAGAGGGTGGTTTGTGAATAAATGAAAGATGCGTGAGAGAGGGTTATTTGAAAATTAAAGCGATAAAATGTAAGACATGTTTTGATGACATCAATTGCTAAAATGAGATGGAAGATCGCATACAATACTAATTTTGAGATGACTATTATAGCCATTGGAAGTTGGTGCTTCGTAGCAGAGTTGCAGAGGCTTTGAGTTACCCTACTGTGTTAGGTGGGGAATAAAATGCAGTGGGAGTTTGATGAAGACACGAACAAGATTCTAAAAATTTAGACTTGGTATCGCTGATGATTGAACAAAAGGAACATGTTGATCCACTTCTAACCATAAAATTGATTTGAAGCAAGGTGGACGAAGTGGTTTGTACTCTTGAAGTTATTTATGCAATTGCAACTTAAAGGTAAATATCTTAAGTCAACAAACTGAATAGGATATCGATTGGTGTGTCCATGTAGATGTTATATGACAAAATGGGGACATATTGTAATTTGAGTTGTTGGAAAGTGATTTGGAGAAGTGTGCTAAAATTAGCATGAACAAAATTAAACTTCATACATTCAGAGAACCTTATGAGTTTCATTGCAAGAGAATTAGGTAATATTAAACCGCATGACTGGTATAATACATGCAATAGAAATTAGAGGGCTTCAAATGTGGGATGATATTGTGTTGAGGGATTGGAGAACAGCATGGACGGCCCAAAAAATTCAGGGTAGAAGCTTTAGGATGGTAAACCAAGAAAATGGTTGGGCAAATCTTTTAGACTGATAGAAATTCTAAAAGGAATTTCAAAGTTGACTAAAACAAATTAACTAGTCTTGTTGAGATCACCAATTGACAAAAAATGTATAAGTTCTTTTCTTGCTGAACAAAGGAAATTCCAAAAACATGCATAAAAATGTCCTTGTCCTTTTTCTTCTATTTGCGAAGATTTATGCCATCTAAAGCCTTTATGTCTTCCCCTTATAGCAAATATCATACTTATCATTGCACAACCTACTGATCCGCAATGGTTATTCAGTTTGCGTGTCATGTCTCTAACAAGGAAAACTTTAGTGGTCCAAAATTAAAGCGTCTAATGTAAATTCTCTATAAGTAAAGATGAGGGTCATGATTATAATTATTTACGCCTCCACTTTTTTTCTTTTTTTTTTCCTTTTTGTGTGTGTGTGTGTGTGTAGATGCTTAAAATGAAGATTTAAAGAGAAAGAATTGGATCAATATCTTATGGTGATCTTTTGAAAACAAGAGTTTTTCCTTGCCGTCACTCCAATCTGGTGTCACCCAATAGATGTGGTGAAGCAATATGTTGATTGGGTTACTGGCCTCCAGAGACTCCCTACTGATGGTGTGAATCAGGGTGAAAGACCTGTCTTGAGGGTGAAGTATCGTTAAAGTTTCTTATTAGGATGTGAATGGTAGAGGGGCATGTTAATACATTTGACCAACTACAAAGTTGATAAGCTCTCTAAAACTATTTAGAAGCAATTTTGGGCTGCGTGGTTACAGCCATGGCTGCAAAATCAGTAGGGTGGTGGGTTCAGCCTCTGACTGTTCGGACTTCTATTTTTCTTTTAAATATCATTTTTGTATAGGTGACTGGATGTTACATGCTAGTTACCTCTGTGTATTGAATTTAATGTCCAAGATTTCTTCATCAGTTTTAACTTCCATGTAGAGCATGCAAACTGATTTTTCTGCCACTGATGTGATGCTTTTAAGGAAGATACTTTTTCCACCAGGTAGGTCGAAGTATTTTGTAAATCTAAAGGGTTTTAACAATTTCAAGCTTGGTAGTGAAAGTATTTTGTTTTTGTGGATACATTCTTTTGTTTGGATTGGAAGTGTTGGTTTGAGGAACCTTGAAAGAAGAGCTTGTTTTCATCTTGCATTCGCCTTTCCCTCCCCCCTGGGTGGAAGTCTTTCATTTGTAATTTTATTTGACTACATTGTCTTCCTGTCATTTTATCAGTCTCAATCTCTTGTTCGTACCCAAAAAGGCAAAAGGTGTTAGATGGGCGAAGGCCACTCATTTACTAACAACAAAAAGGCATACCTTTTACCCAATATGCACTTAAACTACAGGGCTTTTGTGAAGACATCAATGGCATTGCTTGGTTGTCTGATGTTGATGTGTTAACCATTTGTGATTTATGTTTCAGTGCTCCTGCTGGAGTTAAACGAAGAGGTGGACCAGGGGGTTTAAGCAAAGTTTGCGGTGTTTCACCTCAACTGCAGGCCATCGTTGGTGAGCCGACTATGGCAAGGACTCAGGTTCCTCTTTCTCCTGACTGAACATTTTCTTTCGAGAAGTTCATCTTTTTCAAAGCTCATTTTTTGAAAACCCATACTCAATATTTGGACTTGTTTAAGGATATCAAAGGTGCACGTGTATCTTGTTTCAGATTGTGAAGCAGCTGTGGGCATATATTCGTAAGAATAATCTCCAAGATCCTAATAACAAGAGGAAGATCATATGCAATGATGAACTCCGTTTGGTTTTTGAGACTGATTGTACTGACATGTTCAAGATGAATAAGTTGTTAGCTAAGCATATAATACCACTTGAATCTACAAGTAAGGCTTTTTCTTTTTGTTTGTGTTGTACAAATATGTCACAGGTGATTAATACTCAGATCTGTTTCAACTTTTGCAGGAGATCCTGGTCGAGACTCTAAAAAGTTAAAGACTACCGCTACAGAAGTGGTTTCTGCAACAGAACCTGATGCTGATCAATATTCGGTTGTTATATCTGATGCACTGGCTAATTTTTTTGGAACTGGTGAAAGGGAGATGCTTCAATCGGAGGCTTTGAGGCGTGTTTGGGATTACATAAAAAATAACCAGCTGGAGGTTAGTCTTTTCTTTTGAGAAATTTTTCTTTGCCTTTTTTTTTTTTTTTTGATCTCCAGCAGGTTTCAATAACTCTTGGTTTAATTTCAATTGTTTGTTTGTTTAATGTAATTTTTATCAGGACCCTATGAACACAATGATAATTTTATGTGACTCCAAACTTCAACAACTTTTTGAATGCGAAAGCCTTTCTGCCTTGGGATTATCAGAGATGTTGTCGCGCCATTTGTTCAAGCGATCCTAACACATGCTGTTTACTGGTTACATAGTCCTTACTCCATTCCTGATATGCACATATTTTCTCCAAATTTTGATTTGCTAAATGCTTTCTGTCTTGGCACCATGCACTTGTTTATGTTTGACGCTGGATTCTGGGTACCTGAAATGCTTTCAGAACATCAAGGAGATCAATTTACTTGTTTCAAATAGGTGAAAAGCCGTTGCAGTGGGGGACTTTCTGTTGATGGAAATATAATTCAGCAATTTCTGAAAATGTGTATTGGATTAGATTATTGTGCTTAGAATTCTTGAATTTCTGAGAAACTGTCATGAAATCAATGCTTCTGATGGTTTTAATAGCGAGTTTGGATCAGTTTCTAAAGTGAAAGAGAAAAAGGAACTGGAGTAAGAGGGAAAGTAATGAGAAGATAAAATACAATGAGAGGGATAACAAATTGTTTTTTCATAAAGTTTCACCATAATATCTAAATCATTGGTTGACTTCTCTCCTTTTGCTGTTTAAGTGATTTAAACCTCAAGAAACAAGAATCAAGTTTAGACCCTTAATCTAATCGATTTAATCTTATTTTCCTCAATGTACAAAGCAATCTAGAACTAGATCTGCAGAATTGTGAGCACAATTTTAGCATCGATGGAAAATGCATCCTTTCAGTTATTTTTTCAGAAGAGCAGCAGACATAAGATACTAAAAACCTAAAACAATGCATATAATAAATAAAAAAGAGAAAAGTAAATTTAACATAAATATTCAAACAAATGTTTAATTTAAACCATCATCTGAACTTCAGATTACATCAGATTATGTTTAGAAACATGATAGGCTATGCAGCTGAGTCAGATTTTATAAGTTTTCACAAAGCCTAGATTATTTTTGGCCATAATGTGCTTTCATAGAACATGTTCTGAAAAATCAACTATGAGAAGTTTCTTTGCACTGTCACGGATTGAGAGAGAATCATATCAAATGATACTTTGCATCATGTAAACTAAACAGTTTATATGCATATAAACTATGGAAATATCATGTTTGAACAACGAGCACATTGTGATCTCCAATATAGATGATGTTAGTAAGTATTTGCCTATCATAGCATTGATGTGAATGATAGGCTATAATATCCAGGACTTGGTTTTCTTGAACTTTGTGTGGATTGTGGAAACTTTGATATATTGATTGCATTACGAAGTGCCAGCATTCTTATTTTTCTTGATGAAGTGGGGGTGTAGAGCTGCCACTTGGTTCACTATCCTTGATATTGCACCAATTTTGCTTCTAATTCATTAATTTGGAGGCTAAAGTTAGACCCAAGAACCATAATATCAGCCACCAAGAATAAGCAATCAAGTTCTGCATGTTTATCTCTGTAGTTTATTCCTTTTGTCTTCTTCTTTTCCCCTTTTTTAACACCTTTATTGGTCTTGAAAAATCAGCAAGTTTGGTGTTCATCTTTTTCAGAATCAATCTTTATATAATTGTTCAAATCAGTTAATTTGTGAGAACAACTCCCCAATGCGATTGCATTCCTTGGAGCTCTATTTCATATATGTTACCTTCATTGAAATGATTAATTCTTATGTTTTTTCATCATTTAATATGCTTATGATAGAAAGTGCAATTGCCGAAGTCTGTTCTTACTAAAATTAATGCTTTAAAGTTTTTAACTTTCGTGGCTGACTAGCTTCATTCTTGTTTGTGTTGTATAGTTGAGTTTTACCTTGTTGATATGATACATGTGTTAGATTCTTCGTAGATAATTTCAACTGCTATGGTTGGCATATCGGAAAATAAAAGAAATAACAGGCGTTCTTCCATCTTTTATGTGCAGATGAGCAAGTTCAGTGGCATCTAGGCGATCTAACAATGTAACAGATACTGATGAAAAAAGATCATTTTGTTTAATGTGTTTTGATTGGTTGTATTTTATTATGTTTAACAAATTGTTTGTTTATGGGCAAGATGTAGTTTACTTTTTCAGTAGTGGCAAGAAAATGATGATGGTTGATCTCATAGTGTCCCATTCTAGTCTTGTTGAATATTATCAGTCTCTTACTTCTGTTGTTATCTGAAGGAAAAAGAAATGGAAAAATGATTACCTACTTTGGGAATGATCAACTCTGTTTGCAAATGTTCTAGTTGCACTCTGCTGTATTATCAAGAACACCTGAGCATCATGCTTTTTATATGAGAGTGATGTAGGTAGCACAAGTCTGATCATCCTCTCTTGCTGCTCATAATGTTTCTTTGCCTCTACAAGCAAGGCAGTCCTCACTGTGTGGCTGAGCTCCACAAATAGCAATACATGATATAGTGGTGTCGTTGCATGGAGGTGACATTCATGAGGCTTATTTTGGGAGAGTTATTTGGGAAGATTTACTTGTTAACAGATGGCAAATAAAGTAGCTATACAGCTGACTATTCTATCCCGTTATCGTCATAAGATGTATGTAGGTGTATAAATACATGTGTATGTGTGTCCTGCTCCTCTGGTTTATTTAATTTGTCCATCAAGGTTGCATTTATGAGTGCTAGAATACTGCATACTGCACACTAGTTATGATTCCAAGTATTTTTCTTCTGTAAATAATAATCATTGGAGGTTGCATTTGACATATGCAACTGCGTGTTGTTCATCATGTAAAATAATTTCTGATATACTGCCTCGCTGATTTAAATATCGGCAATTAAGGCAGCAAATGAACTGTAAAGATTTTGTCGCTTCATCCTGTTTGATTGTTCTTTTTGTTGTAGCATAGCTTTTTATTCTTCTTGGATTAGAGTAGTTACTTTTTTCTGCGATTCTTGTGAAGTTTTGTCCCCTTTTTTTTTCAGTTGAAAATATTAAAATGCTGTTGCATTTTTGTAGTTGTACCTTCTTGCTTATCTGGAAATTTCATCGTATGCACCTGAGTTTGTTTTAATTTCTATTACAAACGAGAAATTGTTTGGACTTTTTGTTTTATTTTAAAAAAAAACATTTTGATAGTTCTTGCCATCTTTTGCTACAGGTATTCTTCTTTTAACTAATATATATGTTTGTTGCTTCATTTTCACTTTATGTTAAAATTTTACAATGGTCAACTCTTTAAATGTGTTTCTCCTGAAAAATGTAGCTTTTCCCTTAGCACATATATTATTTTGGGTGATTAACTTTTGATTTTCTGAAGGAATCCTTCTCTTCCAATCTTATAAGAATTTTGGTTGTTATTTGCACATTCCAATCTCCTATTTCAAATTCTGTGTTTTTATAAAAAAGGTAATTACTTTTGTTGTTTGGTTTTATAAGTTCTAGTTTATTTTTTTATCATTACCATTGTTCTTTTTACTTTTCTTTAAATTGAAACAATTACTTTCTAGCATTACTTTTGCAAGGTTCTCTTTTCCATTTCTTTTATTCCAAACATATTTAAGTTCAAATGATCTTTCCCATTCATATAAAATTATATTCTCAAATTTTTTCTCAAATCATTTACATTGTGTTATTCATGAAAAAAAAATTCCTCCAAATTTTCAGAACTTGGGTTTTTTCCACAAATCATTAGATGTTACAGTTTTCAGAAGTTCTGTTCTTGAATTTTTCTAATGTCACATTAAATTCTTTTTTTTATGAATATCTATTTCTCAAGTATGCTAGCTGAAATAATTGTGTTTGTTTTGGATGATAAGTTCTTGTTTTTCTTTTAATCATTACCACAGAAGTTTTACTTTTCTTTAAATCGAAACAATTACCTTGTACTAATACTATTGCGGCATTCTCTGTTCCATTACTTTTGCTTCATATTTAGCTTCAAATGCTCTTTCGTAATCGAGTTTCTGGTTTTCTCCTCAAATTTAAATGATTTGTTTTTCTTTCAAAAAATATTTTTTTCCAATTTTTTATAAGATCGGGTTCTTGGATGTTTTTCTCAAATCATTTAGATGATGTGTTTTTCACAAAATAATGTGCGAGTTGAGATAATTATTTTTGTTGCTGTGGATGGTTAGATGTCCTGGTTCTTTTATCACTACCACCTTTCTTGCTTTTCTTCAGTTGTAACTATTGCGTTCTTCTAATGCTCTTGCATGGTTCTCTCTTTCAATATTATTGTTTCAAATATGTTTAGCTGCAAATGCTCTTTTGTAGTTGTATAGAATCAGTTTCTTGGATTCTTTCTCAAATCATATAAATATTTGTTTTCCTTGGGAATTATTTTTCCATAAATTTTAATAGCAAGCTTGTACACCCACACACGTGTGTGCACGTATATATGAGGCGCAATCACTGCATCCCTCTGTTAGCGCTAAAGGGAGCCATATTTTGGTTCCACGAACATTACAGATTTGTCTTGTTGGAAACTTACAGTGGTTTTTGACTTCCCGTGTAACTTTTGTTCGACGTCCACTCCAAATAGAATGGCTGGTTTATAATTCCGAGTCATACACACTTGTATCCTTTACATTGTTTATTAAGAATGGGCATGAAAATGACTTTTGCTTTAATATTGTTTTGTCAACCTTGAGATAGTACAAGACATGCAAGTGATTTAGCTTTACACAAAATGCTGTAGATCATTTATTCCATTCTGTGGTTTGAAAGGATTAGAAAATCCACACTACTTTCTGGAACTGTTTTTATTTATTTATTTATTTATTAATAGTAGACATAGTTTTCGAGAGAATTATACAAGAGAAACTCTGAGAAGTGTGAAGAAAATAAGAGAACTTAATTACACAAAGTAGTGTGGCCAAGCTGGGCTGCAATCCTCTTTTTTTTTCCCTTTCTCCTTGTCCCTCCTTTCTCTCCTCTCTCTCTCTCTTTTCTTCTTCTTCTCTTCTCTTTTTCTCTTTTCATTCTCTGGCATTCACAGCCTCTCCACTTGCGAAACATCCATTTCCGCAAACAACTCTAACTCCAACATCTTTCATACTAGAGGATCACCGGCCTCTTCTCCACCTAACCAGACACTACTTTCATAGCAGTAGTTACACCATGCAATTTTAGTTTTTATTGCTAATAGCCAAAGAAAGAGAGAGAAAGCATCGCACACCTATGTATGGGACCTTTATTCTTTTTAAAAAAAAAAATGATTTCTTGTTTTAGGTTTGAGACTATTATAAAGATGGTTTGGGAAAGTTTGATTTAAATATGATATTGTCATTGTTTTCTAAAAAAAATTATTATTATTATGAGTGATTGATGTCATTCTTACAAGTATGCATGGTTTTCATCTATTTTTTGTCAAAGACCATTGAGCTGTCTTTGAATTTGAAGTAACCCCTCTAATAAGGATGGCAATCCATAATCATTTAATCTGTTTAACTTATTTCAATTCTTAGTAGATTGGGTTAGATTACTTGTTTAATAAAATGGTAGGTATGGATGAAGATTTTTGACCCATTTAATAAATAAATCAGATTTCAGGTTGATAGATGTTTGATATATATTGCATCCGACCCTACCCATATGTCGTTGGACACGACTGGCCAATGGCCATCCTACCCTCTAATAATCTTGTTTATGTCAACGTGCATCCAAGAGGAGTCATGAGTAAATGTATACATTATTTTTCTTCATGTGAAACACATGCGTTCTTCAATGAGACAAGAAATATAACTAGGAATACAAAACTAAGCAAGCAGTATATAGAGGCAACCCTTCTCTTCCCTTCAAGAATGCCTGAGGGTGCAATCCTATCCATCATAGGCAAAAAGATTTTTTCCAGCTTCTGCAACCAAAAAGAAAAAAAAAAAAGCACCATCAGTTGCCATGAGTTATAGGGGTTTTTCTCCACATTTTTTTAGATTTTATCATGTTTCTGTAATCTTTACTGATCATAGCAGAAACTAGACTCTTGATGTTTACCGGTCCAAGGTCTCCCATGTGTAGCAATGGCTCTATAATATTCTTTGCTTTCCTGCTATTTTTTTTTTCATGCAGTAAGCATTAGGAGAAACTTAGCTGTATATAATCGTGGTCGTATTTTGTCATAATAATCAAAAAGATCTTAATTTAACCTTTCCTCACCTTATGGTCACCGTTCCTTCATATATATGCGACATGTGGAGGCTGCGATCAAGTCCTAATGGCAGATGAGTCTCTTTCCATTCTGTAAGACAAAAAATTTCTCCTACATTAGAATTACAGTATAATGCAAAATCTAATGGCACGAGATATAAAGCTTAAACAGACCTAGACGCCATTTCATGCCAAGATCCACTCCCTCATCCCTGGTCGGCTTGATCACAAACTGTACCCGGTTTGCCACTAAGAAAGCATGGAATATTCCAAGCGCTTTCTACAACAAACGATGCTCCTGTTATTAATACCGGTACAAAAGAAGAATAAAATGGAAAGTTTGAAGAGAAGATATATAGCACTATCACTTTTCTTAATTATGTAAGGAGAATATGCGATAAATCTTTAGAATATAATGAAACACAATATTTGAACACAGTTAGCACTAACGGGTCAAATCAACGTGCATTCACCAATATCTATAGGATGAAGTTGATCTGATGGGGTTGTGTTATAGTGTGTTGTTGTGTATTCTGATATGAGGATATAATTAACTATTTATAGAGAAGTCCGTATCTCTTGGGATAGGTACTTTCTTTTCTGAAGAGAGGTGAGAGTATTTGTTTTCTCCAGAAGTATGCATTTTTTCATCAGATGCACTACAATGAACACTTCTCTCAAATATGACAAGCGGACACTTTTTTGCACAAAAATATATACGGCATTTTGAATTTTAAAATTGTAAATTAATTTATTCGAATTTTTAACTCTTTTGAAAGGGTGCCAGCCAAACAGCAACTAGAAAAGTAGGCTGGTTGTAAAAGAAAAAAATAAAAATAAAACATCAAATTTTATTATTTTGAAAATAGCTTAGCTCACATAGAGAATTTTGCCGGGCGAGATTGGTTCTTACCTTACTCAACTCAAAAGGATCAACGGTCTGAAGAAAATTATAGTAGTCTCGGCATTCTTCACCAGCCAAACCCAAACATTCTTTAATGCTTCGATTCTTAATAGCAGAGTGTAATCTATGAACCCTTTCTGGTCTGCCAAAATCTTGGCCTCCTTGACCTGATGAGGTCTTGGTTCCATGCGGCACCGGCCAATGATCTGGCTTCTTTATGGAGATGCTCCTCTTCAATGGATTAGAATTCCAGGATTTAGGATGTGCAAGATGATGATTTATGTGAGTATTACTTAGAATTTTGCTTCTTTGGAGCTGCACTGTTGTGGAGAGTATTGACATGATTTGGAAGTGTTTGGGTATGGGTCAGGAAGAAGACCTGCTCCACACAGGATTTGGTTGGATGCGGGAGGGAGTTAATAGATGGCAAGAGAATAGAACTAATGTTGTTAGATTTTGAAGCAAAGAAAAGGATAGTATGAAATGAAAGCAATGCTTCCCATGCATCCTTGGCAAGGTGAGGTTCCTTGTCCATCTTGATGGTTAACATCCTTGTGTCAAGGCTCGGTGTGGATACTCCTTGGCCTTTGCATGCAACAAATAGGCTGGGTCTGATTTTGTGAGAATGTTTTGAGCCCTAACAGAGGTGGCCGAGGTTTTATTGTTAGGTTTGGTCTACCTACATTGGGTTCCCAGTTTATTTCTGATTGGTGCATGGTTTGAGGTTATTTCTATTGGGGAATACCTCCTCCATGGGTTTAAGTTTAGGATTGAGTTGGAACGTTTCTATGTTGGCTTGGCATGTTGGCGATTGTTACTCTGGGTCTTCTACTCATCTGGTTGGCGAGGGGCTCGTAACTTGCAAGGGAGGTAAAAGATCAAGCTTGCTATTTGGGTTGGTTTCCACCAAATGTTCTTAACTTGGCCTACGCTTGGGTTGGAAAATGTCCACACAATTTCTTGTTGTACTGGAATTATATCAATGACATAAATCCACCCAATTCAAACTTGATCATAATTTCTAGAATACAGCTTCCAACCTGACACAACTTGATTGTAATCCATGTTTGTAAAATAGAAAACCTAACCAAATCCCACTTGACTTGAACCATGCTTGATTTGACCGGATCCAACCAAACCAAATATAACCCAACTCAATCCAAACCATATTTGGGTTGAAAGGTTTTGAATGTTGGTTTGGTTCTCGTTCAAATGGTTGGATTCATTATCAGGTTGGGTAGGATTCAGATCGTATCATTTGATGGTTGATTTGAATCTAAAATTGACCATTAGCCTAACCAACCTGCTCGGTTATATGACTAATAGCTCTCACCATTTAAGGCTAAAAAATATAGCGAACACCGATCCTGATGCTCTCTTTCTTCTTTTCCAGCGATACAATTTACTTTGCAGGGTTGTATTTGCCCTTATAAAAAGATGCCCCATTGTAGTGGACTCCCATCTGCATGTCCTGCTCCTTCTCCGAGAGACCTCTCGATGCTGTGGCCCCAACTTGGATCCTTGGGAGCTAGAAAGAAATAAACAGCCACACTGCACTCTGCTTATAGACATCGACCTTAGCTGTCTATCGATGACTATAACATGCTACCTCCGATCAGCTGATCGGGCTCAGCCAACAATTTTAGAAAAATTTTGAATGTTCAGCCGTTATCAGGAGAATATGGGTCGGCCCCATGTCCCTTAAATTCAGACGGTTTCGATAAAACCTTCGATGGTTACAACAAAACATGATGCACCATTCCGTAATGATTACCGATATTCAAGATAACGTTTATTCCTCCCCTCTATAAAAGAAAATGATAGAGGATCTTTTGAAAAGTTTTTGGATTTAGAGGCGTTACTTTTTTGCTAAATTTTTTTTAATATTTTTAAAATTTTTGCTAATTTAAACATTAAAAATTTTTTTATCACAAAATATTTGATGGTCGAATATTTTTTACAGCTCCCAAAAATGATATAGTATCTTTGAATTATTGCTGATCGCTGAGCTTTCTCCCAGCATCTTTGTCGATCAAGTTACTCCACCTTGATTCAAAGCATTGAGCAATGGTATCAATTATTTCAGATTATAATAAATTAATTTTATTGGTGTATCAGAGCTCGTCCTCTCTGCATCAATTCCCCCTGGCACTGGTTGTCATCAGATTTAATCAATGACTCATGAGAGCTTGCAAAGGTACACCGATCTCCATTGGAAAACAGCCTCCATGCTCTGGAGACCAACTCAGTACCTTGTGCTGACGTGGACCATTGCTCGACCACGTGCGGACACGTCATGATTCAAAGGCCGCCATGATGAGTCGGCAGGTGATCGCAAGCCATAGGGATGAAGCCAAGCAATTGGAGGACTGTTCGTGGGCCCCAGTCGCACCGCCCAATGCCATCGTCCCCGTCGCGTGGTAGAACGGGAGACCCATCGCCAGGTCAGCATCCACTCCCGAGTCTTGGACGGTAATGATGTGGAGAGAAGGGTGTGGGGGCCCACAACACCCACCGCCCTCCGTGAGGTCGAATCAAAGTCTGGCTCCCCTGCCAATGTTGGTCGTTTGGTGCGACTCCATGATCGGGTGGGTCCAAAAAAGAAGGAAAAGGACACGGACGGCGAGCGCCACCAAACCTTGCGTGATTTCCCCTCTCTCTCTCAGTCAATTAGGGTATGGTATTCGCAGATGGATCTAGCAGCTAGGATTCAAGACTTTCTGAAGACAATCTATTATGTGCATGCCGGGGAAGGCTCATCCTGCCATCTTATCATGGAAAACAACAACCTAATGTTGTTCAAATATTTGACATGTATCATGTTGCCGGCTGCTGTATTTTGATTTCCCATCATGTAGATAATGAAAGGATTGGAGTTGTGATCTCTCGTGCGAAAGAACGGTTCATCTTCTTTTGCATGAATCCATCATTGGAATGTCCATCGGTTGCTTTGGATCTGTGCAGATGGATGGATGGTAAAGTTTAGAGCTCTTTGAGATTTGTGCAATGTGTAAAGAAAGGTAAATCTTTTCACGTGAAAGATATACACCATGATATCCGATAATCGAATGCAATGTTTTAAGTTTTAGAATTGTACGTCCACCTAAACTTGTAGGAATATGAGCTCAATATTCCTAAGATCCATACATTTGGAGTTTGTGCTTGAAAAATCCAACAATATTCTCATTGCAAGGGAGACGAACAACAAAAGTGGGAACAATTAGCGAAAGCCTCTTTGAATCTGGCAATTGGATCCATCTCCGGTTATCATTCAATTCAATCGTTATGTCTAGCAGTTGAAGATGTCATGTTGATGATGATGATATAGCATTGCATTCAGTCTCCATCCAACTTATCTTATATGATTGGCTTTTTAAGTATAGCAACATTTTAATCCATATTTTAATAACCTTTTTCTGAATGAACAAAATGTATGCCTCATAATTGCACCATATACATGAGTAGTCTCAAACTTCAACATGTCAATTTGTGCTATAATGACCGTTTTATTTGAAACATTTTACTAGAAGTACGCAAATTGGATACCTATCTTCTTACAAATTCATCATTCTTTCGATGCTAGTTTGGTGTTATCCTCACATGCAAGCATATGATCTTTGTTCAAACAAAAAGAACTGTAGCCAAATGACAACTCATTTCTACATAATTTATGGATTCTTGCACATATTGCTGAACAAAATTCGACACTCTTAAAACGGATATGTTAGCCAATCAAACAGACGTACACTTCCTTAAGAATTATTTTTGGATATTTTCACCAAAACAAGGACACAAATCAAAAAGTGGCCCAGCTGAAGAAAAAGTTGGCAGCCCAAGGACCCTAGAACGTGCATGGGCAATCGATAGGTCGCCTTTAAACCCTACCGCACAAAGCACAATATACCTCCAACCACAAGGGGTAATTACTTGTGGGCAGATGGAAGAGGTGGATGAACTGTGATGGTGGCCTCCACCTATTTGGCCTTTCCTTAATGCCTCCAGCCTATAATAATAAACAACATGATCCTTCCCCTCCTGGACTCTCTTTTTGCATTCCTTGGTAGCACACGGCCCATGTCTCTTGATTCCAGTGTCATGAGATGTGACCCAATTTCAAGATTCTTCATCAATCAATACATACATACATGCCAACCATTCCTCTCTTCTTTAATTTCTCCCCAGCTAAGCCCTCCAAACCTCTATAAATAGCCCCCATCCCACAACCCTTCCTTCACACCCCCACCTTTTCTCTCTTCTTTTCTCTCTCGATACTAGTTAGCATCAATTCCGCTCGATCCCCATGGCCACTGTTGAGGTAGCTAGCTCCAGCGTTCTCCATTCTTTTCTTTCTAATGGTCTGCAATAATTATATTAATAACGTTGGTCCAGCTTTTTTTAGATGAAAAAAATACTACTACTACATGTCATGCTGCAAAAGTTCGGATGGAAAATTTTGGATTCGTTAACAAGGATTCATTCATGTCAAGTTTTATCAAAAGTTTTTGATATGTATAATTTGTCTTCGTATGGTCGCATGCTCGAAAGTCCATGGCAGATGCTTTTATATGAGTTAATTCATGCATGTTAAGCATTGATTAATATTCTATAACATGATCCTTAAAAGTTATAATTATACCGGATCGTATATGAGCTCTTCCTATGTTTTTGATCTTCAAAAGAAAAGGTTCGTGTATTTTAAGCATCGATCAAATTTTCTAAACCAATGGTACTTTTAGCCAGATCGAAGAAAGAAATCAGTTATTTATAATCTGCTCATGTTCAAACCTAGTGATGGTATATATTCTGCAGGTCCAAACAGCAACTACTGCATTGCCTGATGAGAACGTAGAGAAGCAACCAACCGAGACCAAGGAAGCACCCAAGGAGGAAGTTGTCACACCCCCGGCAGCAGTCGAGGAGCCGGAGGAGGAGGCAGCGACCGATGCTGCAACCGAAGAAGTTCAGGCTCCTGTGGAGGAGAAGGCTGATCAGGAGGTGGTCGCGGAGGCCGAGCCAGTGGTGGAGGAAGCAGCAGAAGAGAAGACTGAAGAACCTGCCCAAGAGGTGACAGCTGAGGTTCCCACGGAGGAGCCCGTGGAGACCAAGGCCGCCGAGGAGGCACCTGTGGCTCCTGCCGAGGAGGAGAAGAAGGAAGAATTGGAGGAGAAGCCAGTTGTGGAGGAAGAGAACAAGGAAGCTGCAGGCGATGAGAAGAGTGAGGAGTAGATGTTCTACCGACTGCTATGTATCCGTGTTGATGAATGGCTATAAATTTGGAAGTTACTGTTCTTTAGAATCTGTTTAGCTAGATGTAAGGGGCGGGCTTGTGGTGTGAGGAGTATGAATAATGAAGATAGGGCCATGGAGGCCCAATTTAAAACTTGCTCTGTGTTGGGACCTTTCTTAATTCTTACGCTCCTTTACGTACGTAGCCGGTGAAATATATATGGTTGGAGCTACTTCAGCTCGCATGGAGGTTCCTCGTACTGGTATCCAAGATATATGGGGTCCAGAGTGGATCCAATGTCCTCTACTATTCGCCTTGCATGTTTATTATTGTTATTTTTCATGTTTTTTTAGAGAACTACCGTATAGGTGAAGGCGTAAATGCCTGGCCAAACGGACCATATGAAGTCCACGTGATCTCTTGTACGGAGGACTTACATTTCCAACTCTACCAGCTAGCACTCCCAAACTTTGCCACACCCACGATAAAAAAACATTTCATGAATCATTTTGTATGACAATATGTATACATATACATATATACATGCATCCATACATAATATATATATATATGTGAACATTATACATGTATCCTAGTCTTCCACTCCATTATAGAAAGCTTTCTCCAAACTTGTCCTGCTCTCTATGTCCGCCTTCAAGCTTTTGAAGTAACTGATTCATAGGATTGGTCAGATGAGAAGAGCTTTTTTATGGAAAGGAAAAAAAATATTTACGATTCCGATTGTTAACATTTACAAATCTAAAGAGGAAGAAGATCTTTAAATCAAAAATATGATAAATATGAACTTGGCTCTATTGGCAAAATGGGCAAGACAAAATTCTTGTATGATACACTGGCTACTTGGACAAATGAAATCAAATACTTTACTATCCCAAAACAAGATTTTTGCCATAAGGGTTTAAAAAAATATATTGTCAAGCTTTCTCCCATCTAGTAGGATGCTATAGTAAAGATTTAGATGTCTTTTGGAATTGCACATCCTCCGAACTTGGAAATGAAGGAACATCAGATTTTGGGAAGACATGTACAAAACTAATGTGTGTATTGCATCACAATGGAATTGGAGGTCTCTGGAATGGATTATGTTGTGCAGCCCCCTTTCACAATCACAAATGGCACAACTACTCCACAACTTGATGTATCTTAATTATCTTGCATATTAGGCCATCGAGGATTTTTTTTTTTTCTTTGATGTGAAAAGTTAGGAAAGATCTAACTCATAGCATATTTTATTAAGATAAAAAAAAAATTACAATAGTTATTACGGTAGTCAATATAAAATGTTCAGGTGGGAGCTTCTGTAGTTGTTCCCCCCAATATCTTGAATTGGGGGGTTAACTTTTACAGAGTTTAGCAAAAGCTATTCCAACCCAAAAAATATGTTGACAAAATCCTAGATAGGGAATACCATTCAAACCTGAGCTGACTATCCTCGATAGCATTCCGGACTGGGGAAGATTTTTTCGATATGTTTTTGATTGAACTTCTGATTTGTTAAATTTGCGCTGAGTCTTTATCCTCTAGTTTTTCTATCCAGAAGATGAAGAGCCTACCAATTTGCTGAACCACTACACTCGACAGATAAGCATGGAATTCAAAACATTTTTTTATTTCGTTCTTTTCAAATACATCAAAAACCAGCTGCCACAGAATATCTAAACCTTTGTTGAGCGAGTGCATGCGTTCTTCTGATCTCCAGACACTCCATGACATTGTTTGTGATTGTGAAAATACCTTGAGATGGAGATTGTCCAGTATTATCGACCATATCTTCCTTGAAAAAATACATTGCAGAAATAAATGGTCACTTGTCTCCAATGTTAAATCACATAAAGGGACAGTTTGTCATGCCCTGCCAACTTCATTTGGCAAGATTGGATTTAGTAAGTATTTTATCTGATAACTTAGGAATAAGAAATATTTCACCTTCTTCGTATTTGAATTTTTCAGACTGTAGTGCTAATAAGTGGCCCTATTCCACCGTCTAGAAGAAACTGGTAAAATCGCTTTATTGAGAATTTTTTCTGAGAAAACCATCTCCACTCTAAAATGTCAGAAGAGGTGGAGAGTTCAACTACTGCCAATTCAGGACTTAACCTCTGATGATCTAGACGGACGTCGATTAGTAGTGTAGGAATAATCTAATTTTCATTATTCGAGTATTGGCTGTAAGCCCCTGCAACTGAGATCTCTTTTCTTGGAGATCAGATATATAACCAGGGGAATCTATCTCTCATTGGCTGGTTAAGCAGCTATGTATCTTCCCAGAACAAAATTTGCAAACCATTTCCAACTCGAAATTTCACCATAGTTTGGAATAGTCCCTTGATCTTTTGTACTCATTTCCAGAATTCAGATATGTTGCTTCGAGCTGTCTACCTCGAGGATTGTTGATTCTTCATACTGGAAGCTCACTCATAATGGTTCTTTTATGGCCGATTCTTTCTACAAATTCATCAACCATGATCGATTGCTTTGCTCATTCTACAAGATTGTTTGGAAAATAGCCATACTAGAAAAAATTCAAGGTCTTTTATGTGGCTTGCTTTAAAGAGTCAGCTGTATATGAGTGAGATGCTCATAAAAAAAAGTTGGGCAGTGAGAAGGAATTGCCCTCTATACGGTTGTAATCTTGAGACCATCTCTCGCCTGTTTCTTAGATGTCCTTTTATCCAAAGCATATGGATCACAATCAAAATTTAACTCAACTTGAGAGGTTGGCCAACAAACATGCACACCTTCTGAATTGTTTGGTGGAAGAAAAGAATTCAACCTGAATTGGGAGGAGCCTGAGATCAGTTGCTACTAGCAATCTTCTGCCATTTTGGTATGAAAGAAATAACAGAATCTTTTCCCCTATATTCTCTATTTTATAGAAAATTCTGTATTTGTTCAAGATGTGGGAGCACTTGGGACCGAATAAAGCATTAGAGGGCAATCGGAAAATTCAAACCAAACTCTCACCATTAGCTCCTTCCTCCATAGAGTAAGAGGCCTCTTAATTGCTCATTGACTAACATTGATGCTCCGTTCTATTGAGTTCTTATGCCTTTCTCTATTGTTCACTCTATTTCTGTAAAGCTCGTTCTTTATCTGATCTTTTTCTTCTTATAATCTTTTGTTTCTTTGAATAAATTGAGGGAACTGTTTCACTTCCTCCTAATTACTCAAAAAAGAAAGAGTACAAAAGAAAAAAAAAAAAGGGAAGGAATGGTAGGAAACACGGGTTTCTCCTTACTCGGGCGCTTGTCTCCCAGTTTTTCCCTAGGACACCTCTCATGAAACTTTGCAAAGTTTGGAAAAAATTTTCTGCCTGAATGTCTCTACCTATGAAACCTTGCAATCTTTTTTTTGGTAAGCAAGAGTTGTATTGCTGGATATAATGGTATATCTCTTCCTCTCTCGTAGATAGAGTCCGTAATGGATGAATCCCAGGTTCATCTATTTCTTCTTCTTTTTTATTTATGTTTTTAAAATATGTGCGTAATTTTCATTTGAATCATTGATGTGGATTCAAAGATTGTTATTATGTCCTTTCACTACTTATATTAAGTCATACCTCTCAATTGATGTGCTTTCTATGTATATATATATATATATATATATTATTATATTTTATTGTACTAGGGTATATGAAATGTATATTGTTTATCACTTGATTCCTAATTCAAGAGATTGTGCGAATGGGATTAGGACCTATTGATTATTGAAAAAGTTAACACTCCAATCACCGGGATTCAAAAGCTAGCTAATATGATTTTATCCCAACCATCAACCAAAGGTCGACCATCACGACCCTACATAACCACATGTTTAATTGGGCTTTTTACTTGTTTTATTTTTAATCTTTTTCAACGATCCATGATAAGAGTTGGCCCGACAGACATTAGGTGAGCATGAAATTGGAATCAAGCTAGACTCTACTGATCTCAACAACCAAACATTTCACTTAGCTAGTTGGCATATACTTTAGTTTTGCTAGCTATGGTTCTTTTGGCATAAACTAGAGACGATATTATTGCTAAGGCAAGAGTGGATTGGGATTTCCGCAACACTGAGAAATGACAGCAGCAACATCTAAATTAGATGTGTAGAGAAATTAATTATTAAAATCAGGCTTAACCTGAACACATCTAAATTAGATGTTATTTCAACCAAGCTTGGCCCAGCCAGCGCTTTGTCCAACGTGCCCCAACTCAAGCCTCATTGCAGCCCAAAACAATAACAAAATAAGAATGTTCAACTAATTGTAGTGTTTTTCTTGAATAAACCAAGTTCTCACATGAGTATGCTTAGATATTTACATATTGGAATTCAAGTTCTATCATTCTTCTCCTTCATTGTTCCACAATGTTGTCTACTGAAACAACCATACAAATTTCTACCCCCCAACTAAAAAAGCATACAAATTGTTGGGGAATACCGACCGACCCCGCTCATGCCGACTTATAATCGGCATACCCGACCGACCGATCGACCGACCGACCAACCGACCGACCGATCGCCGGGTGCTGTTACCGACCGATCAACGGCTCTCTACCGACCGAAGATATATCGGTCGGACAGACCTTTTTCGCTCTCCCGACCGACTGCACCCGGGGGTCCAATGGCCGACTCCCGCGACATGCCCGACTGACCGTCGGAGGGGTCCGAATCTCCACCCGACACCGCTCAGCTGGCCACCAACCTAAGGTCGGTCGACTCCTCCGATCACCGTACTATTGTCAGAGACTGTCAGTCCTGACAGCAGCATGCGGCACTGCCGCCTAAGGACATTATCCCGCCTAGGGCATTGTCAACCCTAGTGATTTGACAGCCCCGCGGCGATGTGACACTTTCACGGTGACTCTGACAGTCTACAGTGAGTTGACAATTCCTCAATTGTCTGCGTCATTAATGACGGCGCCATACTACGCTCCACTATATATATCGAGGAAGGCTACAGTGCTAGAGGCCCTTGAAAACGGACAGGCTTACCCTCTCTCTCTCGTTGAGTTCTTTGCTTTCTTCTCACTGTTGCCTAGTCTCCTCTCTGACTTGACCGTCGGAGGGTTTCCGTCGGAGCCACCTCCGGTCGGTGCGGACTTTCTTTTGCAGGCGCTCGTTCCCGGCGATCAGGCGACGAGGGGATTGGCCGCAACAGATTGGCGCGCCAGGAAGGGGGGCTAGACATTCTTGACAAAGACAAGAGCTCAACGATCGAGAGTCATCGGATCGGCGAGGCGCTCTTCCCGTCGGGAAGAGGCCTCTCCCCCACCCTCCACGGTAGAACCCAGCTCTCCGCACCCCGCAGTGACCACGGAGGCGCAGATTGCGGTGATCGTACGGCAGATGACCGTACTGACAGACACGGTCAAAAGCCTCCAGCAACAGCCGGTACGGCTGCCGCCATCACCGATCGGGCAACCGGCGGCACGTCCGATGCCCTCCAGGAGCATCCGCCGACGCCCGCGTCGATCTCCGTCGCCTCCGCGGGAGCGCCCGCCACAGCGCTCCCACAGAGAGGAGGAGGGGCGACCGCGGCGCGATGCCCATCGGTCCCAACAGCTTTCTCCCTCCCAGCTGGAACGAGCGAGGAAAGAGAAGCGATCGCGAACGCCGTCCGCCTCCCTCTCGGAGTCTTCCGGAGACTCCACTCCTGAGATCTCCCAGCACCGACGGACGGACGACTACGAACGCAGGTTCGAGGAAATCGACCGTCGACTTGCACAGTTACAGGTGGACGGACAAAAGTCTTCAAACGATGTCGACTTCCAGACCGCCCAACCTCTCTCCCGACTCATTCTCGACGAACCGATCCCCAGTTGGTTCAAGATGCTGCACGTGGAGCCCTACGACGGCTCCACCGACCCAATCGACCACCTGGAGAGCTACAAAGCTCTCATGACGATTCAGGGGGCAACCGACGCTCTCTTTTGCATCGGCTTCCCCACCACGCTCCGTAAAGCTGCCAGGGTCTGGTACTCCGATCTTCGATCGGGAAGTATCCACTCCTTCGGACAGCTCGAGCACTCTTTCGTGGCTCATTTCAGCACCAGCCGGAAGCCGCTGCGAACGTCGGACAGCCTTTTCTCCCTCAAACAGGGAGAAAATGAGACGCTCCGATACTTCATGGCGCGATTCAATACGGCCACGCTTGAGGTCCGGGACCTCAACGAAGACATGACTATCTCGGCCATGAAACGGGGGCTAAGGGCATCCCGGTTCACTTACTCCCTGGACAAGACCCTCCCCCAGACGTATGCCGAATTATTGGAGTGCGCGTACAAGTACATGCGCGCGGACGAAGGAGCCTCCGACCGACGCTCGATCGAGTTCAAAGGTCTGAAGGAAAAGCGAAGGAAGGGTCGGGACCCCGCCGAACCTAGCAGGCCCTCGACCGATGGTCGGGTCTCACCTCCGCGATGAAACCAGAAGTCGCCCCAACGGCAGACTCCAAGGCCGACACGCCCCAGGTATGACTCCTACACTCCTATCTCTGCTCCCCGTGCGTAGATTTTGATGGAGATCGAGGGGGAAGAATACCTGCGACGGCCTCCGCCTTTGAAGGCAAAAGGTCTCGACCGACGGAAGTACTGTCGATTCCACCAGGGCCACGGCCACAATACCGAGCAATGCATCCAGCTTAAGGATGAGATCGAAGCTCTCATCCGTCGAGGGTATCTCGATAAATTCTGGAAAAACCCGCCGACTCGACCAATGGCCGACCGACGACCCCAGCCGACTGAGGAAACGACCACTAATCAGTCGACGGTCGGGGTCATCAATATGATTTCCAAATGACTCGGCCCGGGGACGTCTACTGGAGGGGAGCCGACGAAGAGGCTGCACCCAGACGATGCAATTACTTTTACGGAGGAAGACGTTCGGGGCATCCAAACTCCCCACGACGATGCTGTTGTTGTCTCGGCAACAATAGCAAACTATGATGTAAAAAGAATTTTTGTAGATAATGGAAGTTCGACGAACATTTTGTTTTACTCGACCTTCTCCTGGATGCGACTATCAACAAACCGACTTAAGAGGGTCCCTACGCCCTTGATAGGCTTTGCCGGGGATGCCGTCGCGACGGAAGGTGAAATTACCCTGCCCGTGACGGTCGGCACCGAACCACGATAAAGCACGGTTCATTTGACTTTTGCGATCGTCCAAGTACCTTCGGCCTACAATGCCATACTTGGAAGATCCGGACTAAACGCCCTCAAGGCGATTGTCTCAACGTACCATCTCTTGGTTCAGTTTTCGATCAGGAACGGGGTCGGGGAAATGCGCGGAGACCAACAGCTCGCTCGCCGATGCTTTCGGATCTCCGCTCAAAGTGACGAGTTGAAGGGCTCCCTGACGATCGACAAACTAGACCAACGGGAGGAGGAAGAACGGGGCTCGCCGGCTGAGCAGCTCGTGCCGATAGCGAAAGACCCCGACCGAAAGGTACGGGTCGGATCTCAACTACCCGACCCAGAACGGCAACGGTTGACGGAGCTGCTGAAGGCCAACGCCGACATATTTGCTTGGTCGGCAGCAGATATGTCGGGCATCCCCCCGGAGACAATAACCCACTGACTCAACATCGACCTGACGATGAGACCGGTGAGGCAGAAGAAAAGGTCTTTTGCTCCCGAAAGACAGAAGGCCATCGTCGAAGAAGTAGACAAGCTGCTCGAGACGGGCTTCATCAGAGAAGCCGTATATCCCGATTGGCTCGCCAATGTTGTCATGGTCAAGAAAGCCAACGAGAAGTGGAGGATTTGTATTGACTACACCGACCTGAATCGGGCCTGTCCAAAAGATAGCTTTCCACTTCCAAAGATCGACCAGCTGGTGGATGCGACGTCCGGATTTCGACTGCTCAGCTTCATGAACATCTTTGCCGGGTACAACCAGATCCGGATGTCGCCCGAAGACGAGGAGCACACCGCCTTCGTGACCCCCAAGGACCTCTACTGCTATCGAGTAATGCCCTTCGGGCTGAAGAATGCCGACGCCACCTACCAACGACTTGTCAATAAGGTCTTTAAAGATCAGATCGGGCGCAACATGGAAGTATACGTGGACGACATGCTAGTGAAAAGTGCGCAGATTCCAGATCATGTCCGGGATCTCGAAGAAACCTTCCGCGCTCTACGACAACATCGAATGAAGCTGAATCCGACTAAGTGCGCTTTTGGGGTGACCTCAAAAAAGTTTCTCGGATTCTTCGTTTCTCAGTGAGGAATCGAGGCTAACCCTGAGAAAATAAAGGCAATCATCGACATGCGCCATCCGAACACCAAGAAGAAAGTCCAGCAGCTGAACGAAAAAATCATCGCTCTCAGCCGGTTCATCTCACGATCAGCTAAAAGGTGCCTCCCGTTCTTCAAAACTCTGAGGCAGGCGAAGGGCTTCTCTTGGTCGGATGAGTGCCAACAGGCCTTCGAGGATCTGAAGAGGTATTTGGCTTCCCCGTCGCTGCTTGTGAAGCCGGAGGTCGGGGAGACCTTGTATCTCTATTTGGCCACCTCCCCTGAGGCGGTCAGTTCGGTCCTCATCCGAGAAAATGAGAGCCGAACCCATCAGCCTATCTACTATACCAGCAAAGTGCTCCGTGGCGCTGAAGCTCGATATTCGAAAATGGAAAAGATGATTTTCGCCCTGACCGTCTTCGCACAGTGACTCCGCCCATACTTCCAGGTGTATGCCATTGTGGTTCTCACCCACCAGCCCCTGAGGGCGATATTGCGCCGACCGGATACATCGGGACGACTGGCGAAGTGGGCGATGAAGCTCGACGAGTTCGACATACAGTACCGACCGCGACCTGCCTTAAAGGCCCAGGTCTTGGCCGACTTCATCGTCGAATGCCCGACGGCCGACCAAGGGTCGGAAGGTGTGGACCCGGGATGAGATGCGGTCTCCGAGCCAGACCCGGTCTCCACCTGGGTACTACATATCGACGGAGCTTCAAACGCTCAAAGGAGCAGGGCTGGGTTCCTGCTCACCAACTCGGATGGGGTAGTCACCGAGTATGCCCTCCGATTCGACTTCAAAGCCTCCAATAACCAAGCCGAGTATGAAGCGCTCCTCGCCGGCTTGAGGATGGCAAGGGAACTTGGGATCGACAGCCTTCGGGCATTCTCCGATTCTCAACTGATCGTGGGGCAGGTCAAAGGTGAATTCGAGGTGCGAGATCCAGCCATGGCCAAATATCTCTAGAAAGTGAAGGATCTCGTAACGCGCCTTGGGTATTTTGAAATTTCTCACATCCCTAGGTCAGAGAATGCCCGAGCCGACGCACTCTCCAGACTGGCGACCTCGGCTTTCGACTCTTTGGGCCGGACGTTCGTGGAGAACCTCGAGCAGCCGAGTGTCGACCAGGTCGAAGAGGTGCTACAACTGACAGCTGAACCAAGCTGGATGGATCCGATTGTTCGGTTCCTGACCGACAGGATCAGCCCTGAAGATCCCACGGAGGCCAGGCGGCTCCGATGGTCGGCCTCCCAATATGTGATCATGGATGGCCGACTCTACAAAAGGTCGTTCTCCCTTCTCTTGCTCAGGTGCTTGAGACCGACCGACGCAGATTATGCTCTTCGAGAAGTGCACGAAGAAATCTGCGGGAGTCACTTGGGGGGCAAATTTCTAGCCTACAAAGTCCTGCGGTAGGGTTACTACTGGCCCACCATGAGGAAGGATGCGGCTGAGTTGGTCCGAAAGTGCGAACCATACCAGAAGTACGCCAACGTACAACACCGACCGGCCAGCCAAATCACTCCTATTGTTGCTCCTTGGCCCTTCGCTCAATGGGGGGTCGACATTCTCGGTCCTTTCCCTCCAACATCGGGTCAAAGAAAGTTCATAGTCGTCGCCATCGACTACTTCACCAAGTGGGTGGAGGCCGAGCCCCTGGCGCAGATTACCGAACGGAAGATGGAGGACTTCGTCCAAAAATCCATCATCTTCAGGTTCGGATTGCCGCATACCATTATCACTGACAATGGGCGACAATTCGACAACCAGGACTTCAGAGACTTCTGCGCAAGGTTTCACATCACGCACCTACTGACTTCAGTCGGGCACCCACAGTCCAACGACGAAGTCGAGGTGACCAACCGGACCATACTACACGGGCTCAAAACCCGACTAAATGAAGCCAAAGGCCTTTGGGTCGACGAGCTGGGCTCCGTTCTGTGGGCTTACCGAACGACCCCCCGCGTTCCGACCGAGGAGTCGCCTTTCAGTTTGGCCTATGGGACGGAGGCGATGATACCACTCGAGATTGGGCTGCCATCTACCAGGGTCGAGCGGTATCAAGAGCCGGACAACTCTGATTGCCGGAGAGCCGACCTAGACCTCCTCCCCGAACTACAGAACAAGGCTCAACTTCGCATGGCTTCATACCGACAGAAGGTAGCCCGATATTACAACGCCAAGGTCAGACCAAAGCTTTTCAGGCCTGGAGACTTAGTCCTGAGAAAGACAGAAGTCTCGAAGCCCCTGGACCAAGGGAAGCTGGCTCCGAATTGGGAAGGGCCCTATACGGTGGTGGACACCTACGGGCCCAGGGCTTACCGACTGGAAACTCTGGAAGGGAAACCGATCCCCCGGACCTGGAATGCCGACAACCTGAAGTTGTATCACCAATAAACTTTGTACCTGTTCATTTGGAATGCAAATCCAGTTCCAAGTTTCGAAGTTTTCACTCTTCGACTGACGATCGGCGCTCGCCAGGATGGCCGAGTCCCGACGTCCCGACTCGGACTTAATGACCACGTGGAACCGACGGCCCGATCGCCGACGATGCGTCGGATGCTCACAAGGGCCGGACTGTCCACAACAACGGGAGTTGACACTCCTACGATTAGAGTTTCGAGCCAAACGATCGGCTAACTTACCAATCGAGCCCCGACTAAAGAAAGGCGAATGCCCACGCGACTGCCGTCGTGACTTACCGACCGAGCTACGGCCGGTCGAAGGATATTCGGCTTGCCACCGTCTATCACACGATGCGACCACAGTCACATTCATGACTCACCGACCGAGCCACGGTCGGCCGGTGGATATTCGGCTTACCACCGTATATCACGCGGCGCAATACCCAACACAAGGGTATCGGGATCTGACTTATCATCGTTTCTCCGACTAAACACGTCGGACGATATTTGACTGAATGCGTTGAAAGAGACCCGACTGCCGAGTCTTATCCGGCGGTCGGTCGGCTTTCGACTCACAGCCGGGCGAAGGACGCCCGACTTAGGCCCTCGACCATCGAAAGGCCGATCCAAAGTCGGGACTTGTTCTACCTTCGTGGCAGCACGAATTGCCGAACATCCTAACTGATCTATATGGGTTAGCAACTTACGTGTTCGAATGCATTCCACGACACATGAAAAGAGAAAGACAAGCAGAGGAAAAAAGTTAAGTCCAAAACTTTGATTTCATTGAAGGCCAAAATAGGCTTTACAAAGTTGGGCCGAAGCCCGAATACAAGCCGGAGCAAAAGCAAAAAAGAAAAACAAAAAAACTGACTAATCATCGGAGTCGGCCTCCTCCACTGGATAGCGACGGGGGACGGTCGGCGAATCCGCTCTGGCTTCGGCAGTCGGGGCCGCCTGATCTTCGGTAGCTTGCTCTGCGTCTTCTTCGGCTTCCGCCCTGGTGGAAAGGCCTTCCGATACTGGTTCGGCCGTCTCCTCCGCAGCTGGGGCCTCCGACTCTGGCAGAACTATGCTGCTGAGATCAAGCTCTGGGTACAGGCCTCGAACGACTTCTCGAGCATCCTCGTACCCGACCCGATACGAAAGGAAGCCGCTCTCCAGAAGCTCTTCTCGGTACTCTTTCGAGTCACAAAAATCTTCGACGGCTCGACCCAAGGCCTCCTTCGCCGACTCTGCTTCGGCCTTCGCGATGTCTACGTCGGCCTGGGCGATGGACAAACCTTCTTCGGCCTTGGCAAGATTTTCGAGGCTTACTCGGAGCTGCTCGCGGTCGGCCTCCAGCTCCTTGGCGAAGCTGTCTTGCTCATGCCGGAGCCAACGGACGGTCCAGGACTTCTTCTTCGCGTCGTCCCTGGCCGACTGCAGCTCCGACTCCGACGTTGCCAAGGCTCCCTTGAGTCGGGAGACCTCCGTAAGTCGGGAGACCTCCCCCTCAAGTCGGCCCTCCCGTTCGACCGACTGTTGCAGCTGGTCGATCAGGATGACCTTGTCGGCTTCAAGGGCCGCGACCTTGTCTCTCCAAGCCACGCGCATGTCGCCAAACTTCCGGTATCCGGCCTCTAGCTCGGATATATTGAAGACCAGCTGCACAAAACAAAACCAACCGTTAAGGGATCAAACTTACGGGAACTGCATTGAAGGCAAAGAAAAGAGAAACTCACCCGGATCATCATCGGATAAAATAAAGACAGCATGTCGGAGACACACTGATTCTTCATCGCATCGATGTCGGTAGGAAGAAGGAGCGCCTGGCACAGTCTCCTGGCCAAGTCGTGGTTGGCCAGGCCCGACGCACCTTCGGGGAGCGGGAAGTCGGTCGATCCTCCATCGGCCGACCGTTCTTCGTCGCCTGACACCATGGGGGCCTTCCCTCAGCCGGACGCCCAGGCCCTGACGTCGGAGATCGACAGCAGGCTTGAGCCCGACCGAGTCTCGATCGACGGTGCAGCAGCAGTGGGCGCTGGTCGCTCGGGTTCGTGAGCCTCCTCCCGATCCTCCTCTGCCTGCTGGACGGCCGGTGCGCCATCTACCGACTCAGCCGCCCTTCTTTCGGGCGAAGCGGCACCTTCGCCCGACGGTCCCTCGGACGGGACTTCGACAAGCACTGTCAGCGCCGATAGTGCGATGACGGGCTCTGCCCCCCACCCAGTCGGTTCGCTCGGCGGGGCTGCATGGGGCCTCTTGGGAGGCTGCGATGGTCCGGCCTCTTTCGGACGGCGTACTGACGTACGTCGGCTGCCGTCAGTCGTGATCTCGACGGCATATCTGCGAACAACAACAGACGGTCAGTACCGTAAAGAAAAAATAAAAAGGAGAAAAAGGAAAAGAAAAATGAAAAACCGACCTAAGCGAGGGACCGGACTGAGGCCGGCGTCGTACAGGGCCTGCTCGGTGACGAGCTCCCTCTACTTCGGCACCGAGATATCTTTTAGCCGGTGGAAGTCTTCCCGATCTTCGGCTTCCACCCGACTGTTCTCATTCGGTTCGGTTCGGAGATTCCCCCAACGGACAGGGAACCCCGAAGGAGTGGAAGACGATGCAAAGAAGAACTGGTTCTTCCATCCGTGAATGGACGACGGAAGACCAGTGATGAAGGAAAGCCCCTTCCGAGGATTGAAGTACCACCACCCTCGGGCTTTAGGATGAGGTCGGAGGACGAAAAAAGCTCGGAAGAGGGAGATCCGAGGATCGGTCGGCAAAAGCTGACACAGCAGCGCAAAGCTGACTATCAGCCGAACTGAGTTCGGCGCGAGTTGTGCCGGGCACAGCCCGTAATAGTCAAGAATATTTCGGACAAACTCCGGAACTGGAAAACGAAGGCCGGCCCGGAGGTCCTCCAAGTAGAAGGCCACCTGGCCCTCAGGCGGGCTGTTAACCCGACCATCAGTACCAGGGGCGAACAGCCGAAACTGCCCCGGGATGCGGTATTGCTCCCGGAGCCGATCGACGTTCGGCCCCGAAAGTGAAGAGACCACCTCCGGGGTCGATCGAGTGTCGTCAGTCGGCTCTCCCGACCGACCACCTCGTGGAGACGTTCTAGCCATGGACTCAAACGAATGATAGGGAATAAAGAAGAAGGAGATGGTGAAGATGATGATGGCCCTCAGAAGAAGGAGAAGGAACTACTAAGAAGAAGGAGAGTACCTGGGATAAGGAATTACGCGGGCAGAGTCTCGACAGCGAAATGAGGGGGGTAAAAAACTGAATAAGGGCGACCCTGTATATATAGTACCCCCGACGGTCGAGATGAAGACACGACCAACGAGGACTCCCCAGATCTTGCCACGTGGCGTCATCCGGACCGTCCGTCAGCCCGACGGTTCGACGCACCTATCTTCAGATCGAGCCACGTCACCTCCATCCGCTCCAACGAACCCGTCCCAATGGCTGCACGCCACGTGGCTAAAGGCCGCGACGTTTCGTATCCCCGAAGGGACGGCGGGAACGATGGTTCCCCTTCCCAATGGGACAAGACGTCTGACACCGACAGGACGTCTGACACCGGTGGGACGTCCGACACCTGCAGGACGTCCGACACCGACATGACATCTGACGCCGACAGGACGTCTGACGCCAACGGGACGGGACATCTGACACAGACTGGACATCTGACACCAGCGAATCGCTCGGCATTCATGAGACGCCTGATATCATATCGACCCGCGGTACGATCGGAACTTGGCACACAGTGAATCCACTCCTTTTCGCCCGGCGTTACTGCCCAAATGAAGACATCGGCCAGCACGCCGTCCGACTCAGGAGTGGAGGGGGGCAACTGTTGGAGAATACCGACCGACCCCGCTCATGCCGACTTATAATCGGGCATATCCGACCGACCGACCGACCGACCGACCGACCGTCGGGTGCCGTTACCAACCGATCAATGGCTCTCTACCGACCGAGGATATGTCGGTCGGGCAGACCTTTTTCGCTCTCCCGACCGACTGCACCCGGGGGTCCGATTGCCGACTCTCGCGACGTGCCCGACTGACCGTCGGAGGGGTCCGAATCTCCACCCGACACCGCTCAGCTGGCCACCGACCTAAGGTCAGTCGACTCCTCCGATCGCCGTACTACTGCCAGAGACTGTCAGTCCTGACAGCAGCATGCGGCACTGCCGCCTAAGGGCATTATCCCGCCTAGGGCATTGTCAACCCTAGTGATTTGACAGCCCCGCGGTGACGTGACACTTTCACGGCGACTCTGACAGTCTACAGTGAGTTGACAATTCCTCAATTGTCTGCGCCATTAATGATGGCGCCATACTACGCTCCACTATATATATCGGGGAAGGCTACAGTGTTAGAGGCCCTTGAAAACGAACAGGCTTGCCCTCTCTCTCTCGTTGAGTTCTTTGCTTTCTTCTCACTGTTGTCTAGTCTCCTTTCTGACTTGACCGTCGGAGCCGTCTCCGGTCGGTGCGGACTTTCTTTTGTAGGCGCTCGTTCCCGGCGATCAGGCGACGAGGAGATTGGCCGCAACATAAATATTACAAGAAATGTAGGGAGCTTTATATACACTAATATATGTTATCAAAAGTTGGTGACAAATATACACTAATATACCCTTTTCCGTTTTTTCTCTAGTTAAAATATCATCTAATGGTGGTTTCTATCAACATGTTAGCGGTCTTAATTTGCTTCTGGAGCCATGGGAATTGTACAATCCTCTTTCGCTGTACCAGCAGCGGATGACATACGGCCCCTCCTTACTCTTTATGCATGGGATGTCATCTATTCACAGCAAGCCATGCTCTTCTTACCTTCCTATTACGCCTCATCTCTAGCTGCCAGATCTTATTGCCCTCAATGGTTTCGGCAAGCTAGAATATGGATACAAGACCTCCATTCTGAAGCATGGAGTATTGCGAGATGGAGTCACTATAATAATCTCTTCTCTTCTATCCCGGTATATCACCAAAATCCCGCTCCTTACTTGCGGGGATTTCATAAATATGGGGAAACCCGACTTCAGTGTCTTAGGCACAACTTTGCTCATCCACTGTATCTGCTGGGAGCTGCGGCCTGTCACTTGGCCTGTTTCACAATGTCTGTATCTTTTGGGCTTTTGGGAAATCAATGGTGACCTATTAACACTCCTTTCCTGGTTTTTAGTGGTCCATTCCTGAGAAGGATGTTTGTACACTTTCTATAGTCAAATTATCTGGCCTTCGGGCCATTTCTTACCCAAAAAAAAAAAAGTTGGTGACAAATGAAAATATCTCAAATTTTCAATGCAATCGCTGGCCCATGTATGATCCCTACCACCCATATCTATTAGAGAAAGAAAGAAAACCCTTAATCTCAAAAAAAATATGGTCTAAAATAACTCATAATCTGATTTAGATCTATTCAAGGGTCGGGCTGAGCTGGGCTCAACCCAAGATACAACTGAATTAGATAGATCCAGGCCCAACGTGACCAAGCCTTCAAGCTTTTTCCCAATGATACTTAGGATTTTAGTGGGAACTCCCTTATATATATATATATATATATATATATATATATATATATATATATATATATATATATATATATATATATATATATATATAATTCTAATCAACAAATATAAGGAACATCCTCACGAACACCAATCATTAATACCACAACCATATTTATTTCATGGATTTTCTAAAATTCTTCATCATAATCTTGCGAAAATCAGTCAAGAAAAAGCAGTTGGTAGCAAAGATAGATGATGCCCTTCATGTTAAGGTAGAGATCGTCAGATTCAACTCTATTAGGATTTGGTTTGGAGGAATCTAAAGCAAACAAGATATCCAGTGATCAGGTTGGATTACTATAGAGATATAGTCGAAACGGAACTATCAAATTGGTTTTGTAAAATTGAAACCAAAAATCGCCTAAAATAGTGAAAGTGGAATAGATATTATCTATACAGATCTATTTTCGCATCCGAAATAATTCAGATATTCATAGAAATTTGAAGATTCAACTAATATCTATATCCATATCCATATCTATCAAAGAAAAATGGATATGAATATGGATAGATAACTATCTGATCCATATCCGAATATTCGAATCTATATATATGTCACGCCCCCGACCCGAGATTGTGAATCGAGGGTCGCGGCAACCGCCGCACACTCATGAAGAACTCTCTCCATAAGCATGCAAGGCATCTCATCACGATATCAATGCATCGCAGCGGAATAAATTCAAATAATTATTATTCAACTTTAATTCAAGTAATTAAATCAAATGTCTTACATCCAATAAAATTTTTGCTAAAAAAATAAAAACAATAGATCTAAGTTCAATGAAGTTGACAATGTTAAATCTCGCCTCTAAAAGCTCTGTCCCAATATTTCTTCCCACGTTCGAAATTAATTATCTGAATCTGAAAAATAGAAAGAAAGGTAATGAGCTAGACAGCTCAGTAAGTAACAAGTCTCTCTACCAGATATTCAGATATTATTTAATTTTCAAGAACAATGCTGCAAATAACATAAAAATATATTTCATGCTGATTTAATGCAAATCCAATATTTTCAAATTTCACATATAATATAATCATAAATCCGATTCGATTCAAAACACTCGTAACTCAACAGCCTTGACTATGACCAACGTTTAACCCCCATTGACGGGGTCCACAGAATACCAGCGCACAACCCCCACTGGCAGGGTCCACAAATACCAGCGCACAACCCCCACTGGCAGGGTCCACAAAGTACCAACGTATAATCCCCATTGGCGGGGCCCACTGAAACATAGTTAGACTGAGAGCATAAATCCGATCTATATCAAAACACTGTACCATAATATGTCATAATTTTTCACTAAATATGTGCATAAATCGATATACCATAACATTTCAAAAACACTTTTCTTTCAAAACATAATTTCATAAATCATGCATAATTTCAGAGAATAATTATTTATTTTCAGAATAAATATGGAATATCTTGATAAGATGAATCATTACTTACCTTTCACGGAGCACTAAATGAACGGATCGACTAACTTCTAGAAGATTCTTCCGTGCCTATTATCCAAAATTATATTTTTACATTAATTTAATTCAAAATTAAATCTAACAAATCCCAAAATTAAAATCTCGCTTAAAATCAGACTTGTCTCTAAACTCGATCAGAATCATCAGATGAAGCCTTCCCCTACGCTAACCCTAGAGGAATAACTTTAGAGAGAGAGGAATCCATCAAGAGAGAGAAATATCCTAGAGAGAGAAAATTCTAGAGAGAGAAAGTAGAGAGAGAAAGTCAAAATCCAGAGAGAGAAAGTCAGGGTTCAGACTGAAAGAAGAGAGATAAGAGAGAAAAACTCTCTCTCTCATCAATTTCATTTTTATTTATTTATTTATTTATTTATTTATTTATTTGTTCATACATATATATATATATATATATATATTATTATTATTATTATTATTATTATTATTATTATTTTCTTTTATTTTCTTTTCTTTTCTTTTCTTTTTCTTCTTTTTCTTCTTTTTTTTCTTTCCTTTTCTTTTTTTTTCTCTTTTTCTTCTTTTTCTTCTTTTCTTTTTCTTTTTCTTTTTTTTTTTCGTTTGAATGGCTTCGGTGGGCTGAGGTTTGGGCTATAACAATATAACTCTAAATAATTTTAGATAGCACTTATTGATTTTTAAAAAATATATATAATAATATAAATATGTTATTAACTTGATTTATCATCTATATAGTAATATTTTTGATTCTATGATCACAAAATTTAATTATCTAAATTATATATACATTTATATCTACACTTTCAGTATCTAAATTATATTCGTATCTTTTTAAAACAAATATGTGTATGAATTTTTGTATCTGAATAATATTTATATCTGTATTTGTATTAGTCATATAAAACAAATATGGATATGAATATGCTAGTATCCAATCCACATCCGATCCAATTTCAGCCTTACTCAAAATTAATTTAAAAAATTTAGTTTAGTCTGATTCGGTTTATTAGGTTAATATTCAATAGCTTAGATTAAGTCTTAATATAAAAATTTTATTTTATATAGAATTGATATTCAATTGTATGAGCTAAATGGGTTGACCAAATCCAAACATAAAAATTTCATTTTATAAAAATATAAAAATTTTAGAAATATGTTGGTTTAAATTGATTTTTAAAATTTCAAAAAGAAAAAACGACAGATTTTTTTTATTTTTTGGCTCAAACTTTTTTCAAACTGACATCAGATTTAATTTTTAAAAATAAATAATATAAACCAAACCAATTTGCGGTCAGGTTCATAGTCTGGATCGCTTTTAGCACACACCGTAGGGAAATCCGCGCCAACTTTTCTTCTTTTTTTTTTTTTTTCCTTGAAAAAACCGGATGTTTTGTGATCTTTTATCTAGTTATAGGTTTTCTCGACTTATTTAATTGGATTTCTCATTATTTGAGCCGAAAGTTCTGGTCTTTTGAACTTTTAAAAGTTCGGCAGCAATTGGCTTTTCCTTAGATTTCTTGTCAAAAACTCCGGAGACAAAACTAAAGAAGAGCCAGGAGAGAGCAGGTCGAGAGTGGAAGTGAAGACGGAAAGAATAAGTGGCGGGCAATTTTCTTTTTTTTTTTGCCCAATTTTTTCTCTCTATGTAGATCTTTAGACTTGTCGAACTATGGTTAAACTGCTTCAAAAAAACATGATGCATCATATGATTCAACCAATAATTAACATTCCAGAAGAAGGAAGGAGTTGGAAAAAGAGGCATTGACTATCGAAGCAGATGAGGAAAGTCTCAATGCGGAGGTCCATGCCATGCTTTCTGATCGGTAGGTGTTAGAGTGGGTGGTGCTGGTAAGAGGAGAGGAGATAAGTCGGATCCAAAAAAAAATCACTACAAAAAGAGTAAACAATCGATGACATTTTTCATCTCCGCTAATATTTTTATATCTATCGATTATTTATTGAGCTGATTCAAAAATAAGACCGTGGGTTCGGCTCAACCAATAATTTTTCTCTACCATTAATGGATAGTGATCTGCCAGCCACTCGCAGAATGCCGACGCTAACATGACTTCACTCTCCGCTCCCTTTTCCTTTCTCTATGGTGCTTTTAGGACCCGTCTGATTTTCGATAAATAGAGGCGAGAAGAGGCTTTTCTTAAAAACTAAAAAATAAGTCTTTTATTTGATTGAAATTTAAAAAAAAAGAGAATAAAAAAAAATTTATAAAAAGATACTTTTCATATTTCATAGAAAGTAGAAATTCATGGGGGAGTTGGATTTTGGCACTTCTTATGGGATAAAAATTGATAGTACTTTTTCTTTCGAAATATATCCTTTTAAGATCCATGACTAAGATTTTGTAAAGTATCAATGAATGATTAAAATGAAATACTAAATAATAATATAATATAATATTAATATTATCTTAATATTTATATAAATATAATAATATATTATTAATATTAATATTATAATATTTATTATATTTTAATATTTATACTAATATAATATTTTTATTTATATTAATATAATATTTATTTAATATTATATTTATTTTTATATTAATAAATTTATTATATTAAAATATTAATATCATATTAATATATATGAGTATCATATTAATATAATAAACTATTATGATATCTAATATTATATTATAATATATTAATATTATATTTATATTAATATAAATTTAATATCTAATCTAATATAATATATATATATATATAAACAGAGACGTTTGTATTGGCAAGGCCTCTATTTGATGCGTGACAAAAATACTGATGCGTCCATCCGCCACATGTATAGCATGGGTATCATCATTGTGTACCTCATCATCTCCATCCTCACCTTCTATAACTCCTACGGCATTAGCCTCACCGACAACTTCCTTGCATCCAGCTACGCCAAGCTTGCCAAGATCAGCTACCTCACGCTAGCGTTGGCCAAGGTCTATGTTTGATAGCCAGGTCGTGGGTACCGTCATAGGGTGCATTGTCTCTCCACTAGTCGATCTTCTGGATCTTCTACACGGCCTCTCCTACGGTGAGCAGGGGCTCGGAGTACCCAGCACCATATGCCCAGGTCTATCGGGAAAATAGCATTGCTCGGAGTTAAGGGCTTCCCTTCCCTCCCTATGAACTACATGAACGCCTGCATCATCTTCTTCTTTTTAGCTATTGCTATTAATGCACTGAAGGAGGTATGGGGATTGATGGGATATGGTCGCTTCCAGCATCGTTGCTGGCGCCGGCAAGAGTGAGCTCTCCAACATGCATGGGGTTCTTGTCCCGAGCTGCCAAGGCGAAGGTGCATGGATGCCTGCTTATAGGCACTCAAGCCGATTCAATAAAGTATAATTTGAGAATATTTATTTTAAAAAAATATAATTTAAGAAGTATGACTATAGACTCTTAGATAACTATGTATGATCTTACCAGTGTGTTATAATAGTAGGTATACGGTCTTCATCAGTGGATTATCGTAGCTTGGCACACGATCCTTGCCGATGGGTTAGAGTAGCTTGGCATATGGCCCTCGTCAGTGGATTATAGTAGTCTTACATATGGCTCTCGCTAGCGGATTACAATAGCTCAACATACGGCCCTCATCAATGAATTATAGGTATGATTTAATTATAACCCCGTTACGGTATAAAGTAATCTTAGCATTTAGTCTGAGAGAATTATTAAGAATTATGATGTGATAAAATAACAAGTAATTTATGACTTTATCTATAAAATTAACATGATTTATGAATTTATTTATGCTATGCATTGAAAACTATGTCTACGTAAATTGCATGATTTATGCATATATAAAGGTATGATTGATTTATGATATACTGTTATTATAAAGATTTTATGTTCCAATGATAATCATTTTCTTGAATGGTTTATTGATGAATATTTAAACTTATATTTGATCCGAATAAGAATGTGTAAGATTTACTTACTGAGTTGGTGTAACTCATATCTTTTTTTTTTTTTTATAGATGAATAAGATTAGGAATGAAGGATGATCCAAGCTTAAAGGTCTATGCTGGCGAGCTTGGAGATCTTGTAGCTGAATCATAATTTATAGAATGATTATGGACTTGTAGTGAATTTTTATAAATTGTAAGACATATGTTGATATTTGATTTTAGATTTAGATGCTTTAAACCAATATGGATTTATTTACTTGACAGATAATGAAATTGAATCTCTTATTATATTTTATTTATGATAGATTTTAGCTGATTATGATTAATAGGTTTCGTGCTATTGAGGGCGATACTTCTCGATAGCATGGTCATGTTACATTCCGAATTTGGGTTGCGACAAAAAGAGTAATTATTAATGAGGAAGTCGAAAAAAATAAAATTGAGAGGATGAAAAATACCTGGTTCTTGTCTCGGAACAGACCATCTGCGTCTCTATGCCGGAGGAGGCAAGAAAAGAGGAATCAAATCATTGAGGTAGCTTGCTGGACGATACTCATCTTTAAAACATTAGCTCCACCGATAGAGAGAGAAGAGAGGGGGTTGTGGAAGTCCTGATCGTGGGGTAGGTTAGAAAAAAGCTAGTGGTAGGGAGAAAGTGGGAGAGGAGAGAGAGTTGGGGAAGGGGTGGTGGTGGGATAAGCGAAGAAAAGGATGGTGCTCGAGAGAGAGTAGGAGAGGAGAGGGGATTAGGGGAGCGGCATTGATGGGGTGAGTAGAGCAAAGGCTAGTGGTCGGGAGATAGGGTTGGGAAGCGGCGGTGATGGGTAAATGATTAAAGGAATTAGATTTAGGGTTTGTAAGAAGGGAGGCGCATAATAAAAATATGCATCTAGGATGCATAAAATCGATGGAATATAAAAAAAAATATATGAATGGCCGTATAGAAAATATATGAAAGATCGATTTTAAACTGATTTCTATGCAGACGTCGTCGTAATTTTGGTATAAGTGAATTGTTATGTTCTTTATTTTTTTTTCTTTTTTTTGTTTGGTTTTGTGTTGAATATTTATATATAATAGTCTAAAGGATATGTATATTGTCAATAAATTTAAAAAAAATAATTAGGATAGTAGATGATGGTTTGGGTTCTATGTTAGGCATGTATTTATACACATATACATACATACATACATATATACATATATACATAGATATGTGCATATATACGCATACATATGTATAGGGTTTGATTGAATTTAGTTGTGCATGCATTTTTTTTAATTATTGTTTATGATTTGTTTAATTTTATTTTTATAAAATTAGACGCAATGTGCTATTATGATACTAATTTAATAATTTATTATAATTATATAAATTAATTTAATTAAAATTTCTCAGTATGGATATTTTCAAAATATTATCTAAAATTTTATTTTGAAAGAAGAAACATAAATAATTTTTATTATCCATAGGGAGTCACCAACGCCGCTAATGAAAAATTTACATTCAAGATATTTTGCCATTATATATTTTTATTTTTTTTGATAAAATTTTTATAATTTAATCATGTTTTCAATAACTTTCTTTGGTATCTATACAGTTTGGATAAACGTTCTGAAAGCACCGAAAATTGAGAATATTTTTGACTTTGCCTTCTATTTGTTAAGGCCTATGGCGTAGCACGGGTCTCATGCCAGTTCATCTTTCAAGCTGGCTCCACCGTTATTCTCATGTTTGGGTCATTGACCAATAAGCAGCTGTGGATAGTTGACGGGTTCCATAGATACTCGACCATGCGTCGTAGCACGTCTTTCTTTTCGCCCCCCCCCCCCTCCCCCCCCTCCCCCTTCTTGATGATGAAGAAACCATGGGTTCTAACACATCATCGATAAAAGATTTGATAAAAATACTGTTTTTCTGAGTTTACAAAAAAAAAAAAAAAAACATTTTTTTTTTTTGTTTCTTTTATGCAATGAAAGAAAAAGTGTGGACCACTCACTTTTTTTGTCCTGCTCAAAAGAACAAATGAAATAGAAATACAAGAAGCTTAATGGTTAAACAATGAATACCATCACTATATCACCCGGTTTTTGTTTTAGCAAGCAATAGATCAAAAGAATTTACAATTTCTTGGTAGTTTCCATTTTGGATAGTTAAAAAAATCGTTTTGCTAAATATGTCCTCATTATACCTTTTTTTTCTTTTTTTAATCACAACTATGTACATTCTGAAGCTGAGAAGCTATGCGAATTGTGTCAATTTCCGTAATAAAGATCTCCGAACCTCCATTACTTATCACAACAAAAAGTTTGTTCACCTTCCATGTATCATAGTGGGCATGTGGAAAGGCAAGCACTCGTCTACTTGACAATGGAAATCGTTAAGATGCTCAAATTACAGGGCATAAAAAATAATACAGGATTCGTAAAAGGCTAGCATGTGGTTGCAAACTTTATTAGAGATCATGGATCATGATAGTGTTAGATATTATTTGTAACATAATATCTGAAACTCCTTCATACTGCTGTAGTGTCTTCTTCCATTCATTTTGTGTCTTTTGTCCTACTCGAAGCGACAATTGCAATACAAATCATGAGAATGTTCTAATAAGTGGATCTATAAAATAAATAGGATGTCTAAAAGGTGAGCATGGGGATTGCAAATTTTATCAGAGATTATGGATCATGATAATGTTAGATATTCCTAATATCTGATATGTCTTGAACTGTTGCAGTGCGTTCTTCCATCCACTGCCTGTCATATTAGTTACTGGCTCTGTCCACTGAAAAAGGTGACTAAGATGACAAAAGAAGCGAAGATAAGCATCATGAATCCAAGCATTTCAGGTAGAATAATTATTGTGGCTTGAGATCCTCTCTAGTCTGGCTTGAGTCCGGACTCTTTCGTTAAATTACATGATAGTTGTTATTTGATGACAATATTATGAAATGCACGATCTCGTATATCATGAAGGGCTTATCAGATTATGATTGCTGCATTATATATGCATGAATGGCCTTGATCCCAAATTTAATTTTTCCCAATTTCATGTCTAAACTACAAAGATTCCCAGCTCAATTAGCAGAGGCTAACAAACTAACTGATTCGACCGCAAATTATGGCACAAAAACATGGATGATTGGAATGCATGAGTTGCTAAAGAGAGTATTGGTGTTTAGTTTAGAAGAAATAATGTGCCATCTCAAGCCGATTCAAATTTCTATCGCTATTTAGTCAATAATCCTCAATACACACACATAGTTAAATGTCTCAACTAATCACATATCTCATCTTTTACGTAAATCTCATAAATTGATTGACCAGGTCATGTGGACAGAATTTTTCCTTTTTTTTTCTCCTTGGGTAAGGATGAAGACAGAATTAGGCCTAGGCCTATTCTAATTGGTCGCATTGGATCCGGTCAAAAAGTTTTGCCACTTTCCGAATACGATCTCTTTCTGAATGCGATGCGATAGATTTATGACCCAGTCAAGATTGCAAAATAAATCAAGCCCGAGAGAAGCTTGAACTTCCAATGCTAAACCCGGTGACTTCGAGTCAACCCCACAAATCTCCATCTCAAATCATAGTTTTTAACTCTTCATCGTTCGCCATCGATGCCTGCCAAGGATGATGGTCCCATGGAAGATGATCATGGGTCCCATATACACAATGGAGGTCAACATCTCCCATATGTGCCAGTTGTCGAGTTGCCATCTACAGATTTTGTTCCATGTGAATCGAAACAAGGAGGTCGCAATTGATGCCTCTTTCTTCTGCGATAATGTTTGGACTTCCTTGCACGCTCTCAGAATCTCGGTCTTAACTAAATAAATAAATAAAATCATGATTTGTGATTTTTCTAAAAAAGTTATTGATTGCTATAAGTCATTAAAAATGAAAAAAAAATATGAGATAGGTAGCAAAGCATCAGTAGGCGTTGCTGTACCTTTCCGATGGGATATTATAGCTCAGATTCTGCGTCTAGTTGGATTAGACCGTCAGAATCCTAACCATCTTAAAAAAAAAAAACTACATATATCAAAAAAAAAAAAAGATAGAAGATTCTTCGATGGAGAATCCTTGGATATTTAAGTTAATGACAGTCGAAAAAGAAGAACAATAGAAAAAGATAAAAAAAAATAGTGAAAAGAGATGATGTTCAGAGATCTCTCTCTTTTTTTTTTTTTTCTTTTTTTTTTATAGAAGAAGGTTTGTTAGGCGGTTAGCAATCATCATAAATCGGAGTAGTAGATTGTTGGCGGATTATTGACAATTGGTTATGGGGCCAGCTATCTATGTAAGGAAATAAAAACCGTTATAATCAAGTGCTAACTCAGAATGCTCAACGTGCCAACGATTTTTTAGAGCTTTCGAACTATAGCATAGCTCATAAAGAATCAAGACGAAGATGAGATGAGATGAGATGAGATGAGATCGGCAGAACACCGATGATATAAGCCTTGTCCAGGGATTGATTTTATGTAATTGGCTAATATCCAATGGCAATAATATATCAAATAATGCATGTTCCAAATCATCTATGTCATAATGTCAGGTGTCTGTCAGATCTTTAAGGATCGGAATCATCAGGTGGATCAAATTTGGCTCAACAATACGGAATATAAACAAGTATTTTTTTTTTAAGGAGCAAGAAAAAATAGAAACTGGGATACACAATAATTACTTAGATATTTAAGAAAAAACGGATGAGTATTGGGGGCAAGCTCGGAGCTTTACTTGATTACAGTCTAGAAGTTTGGTTGCTAATCTGACTATATAATAAAAGTGGTATTGATGCGGACTTGCAGGGTTTATTGAATCGCTGGGACTCGATGAGATATTGAGGATGTTGCCTATCTTTTTCCTATTTTTTTTTTCCTCAAAAAAATAGGGTGAAAAAAAAACTCTAGGTCAAATAAGGGGCATTAGGAGAAGGCTACATGTGGTGTCACAAACTGTCGAACTCTTAAATGTTTCCAGCATTCGCCTACCAACGATCATTCATTATGACGCGGTAGCGTACTTGGTCCAATATTTGGAGCCAATTGACTAAATATTTTAACAAGTTCATGATTGAAAGTTCCACGCCCTCTCGTGACCCACCCAATAGATATCAATATATCGTTAATTTATTATTGAGAATGAGAATGTCTCATATGCTTCCTTTTAATTCCGACATTTCTTTTTTCTTTAGCCCTTACTATTAAAATCTAAAACTGGTCTTCTCCTTGGGAGTCCTCTCCCTTCGTCACCATCTTGAGCTCGCATCCAACACTCGACGCGGCTGCTGGTGCGGTCCAGCTTTCCCTCCGCACCCAAGAAGGGATGGGTGCGGCACGCGGGTTCCACTGGGAGATGGGCCCCACACGGAGTGGCCAACGTGGACGACGCGACTGCGGGACCCACCACATGGGGCCCACCATCTTGCGTTCTGCATGAAGCCCAGGGGCGCCACCTGCCATCTGGCTGGTGCTGGGATCCCATTCGGTTCCTGCTCGATAATTTCGTCTTATATTCATCTTCTTATTGTTAAGAGGATATGGGCAAAGCGATTTTTTCTGAAAAAAATTGTGATTATGGAACATAGGTTTGGCAAAACATGGATGTCACTTTTGGCGAGGACTTCGCACGGGAGTCACGCTTTGTTTTGATGGAGGACTCATTCTTTGGAAATTGCCTAAAGGTTGACCAGGCTCAACCAATGTTTGTTTTGGACACTGGTGGATGTCAGTATATACAAGCTAATGTTCTACCCAAAAAAAAAAAATCAATCAGCATCAATATGATGTAGGACTACTACTTTTATACTATTTTAAAAGATTATTTATGTGGAAGTAGAACTTAAATATCTTGCATGTCTCACGAAAAGCAGAAGCCAATTTCCATCATGCGCTCAAAACCCCTTTGCCAAAAAAAAAAAAAAAATAAAAAAAAAGAAAAAAAATCAAAACCAAGTTACTACCAAAAAAAAAAAAAAAAATCAAAACAAAGATAATTGTAGTGAAAATGGTGGCATTCCAGTGAATCCGGTCCGATTATTCCGATTTTGGTGAGCAAGGGCCCCACCTGATCAGGTTGTCACCATGGGCCTCCAACTGGGTCCACACCTTAAGCATCCGGCGTCTCACGGCCTTCTTCACCATTCTTTCCGACGCGTGGCTGCTATTTGCTGTCTCGGCTCGGATCGTCGCCACGTTGGAGGAAATGGCGGCTAGGCTCAGACTCCGCGTGGAAGCTGACCGAGGATACAGTGAGAGTCCATCGACTTGTGCTTCCTCCACCGGATAGTGGCCTTGCCGCCCATCTCTTCCGAGTTTCCGGTGGCTGGCCAACTTGAGGAGGCTGTTCAAATAAAGGAGGCGTGCATCCTCCCATACCAATTTAATATATATTCAAATGCGGGGGGACGGGACGGGACGGGACTGGTCGATTGCGTACGCCTTCGGGTTTTGCAACTGGCAACGCGCAAGTGAATCCCGTGACCAAATGCATTTCTTTTGTCGTCTTATTCACGTAAACACCAAATCCAGTGGCAGCTCGTGCGTCCTCCTTTCCCATCCCCTGGTACTTTTATGACGAATAAAGATAAAACAATAATGACACGGCCATGCATCATTTGATGTCCCATAGTATCATAAGGCAGTATAAACGGACAAAGGGGGCTGCACGGGTGATGCATCAGCTGCCGGATGCAGAAATCTCTGCAACCTAGTGAGCAGTGAATTTGTGCAAATTCTCTTGAAAAATTTTCCATCGAGAGGAAAAATGACTCTTATTCATAAACATAAGCAGTGAACCTTTTGTTCATAAACTGCACTTTCTTATGGACACCACAAGAAGTATCGATAAGGAAAAGCTTAATGCAATGATGATAAACTATATTGTCATATATAAAGAATTTAAAAGTACGTTCTCGTGCGTACAGCTTCTCTTTCTACACCTCCCCTTTGTACAGGTGTAAATAATTACAGTGAATGACTGACGTGGGGGTCTGCATTAACAAAACTACATTTTGCCATGAATTTTCACCGATCAAGTCACCATGGTAAAATCACCAAACCAACGGTAAACCGAAAAGGTTAGTTACAAACCATCTCTCTAGCATTTCACAAGTCACTCATCAAATTAGACGGGACGATGGCCCGCCGCGCTCGAGGTGATCGCGTCCTCAGCCTTGAGACAACGGTCAAAAGTTCTCAAAAGCCTTTCCCACCCCCGCGGCTCGGCTCCAGCCGCCAGACGCCGATGACGAAATAAAAACCAGTCTATTCTATCCAAAAATTAATGCCTCATCGTCAGCGGTCAGCATCTCCTTTCCTTTCCTTTCTCTTAAAGAAAAAAAAAAAAGAAAAAGAAAAAGAAAATAATAATAATAAAAAAAACAGCAGTCCTTGAAGAAGAACGTTGGAAATAAACTTCCAAGTCTTGTATAAAAATACAAACGTCCCTGGACCTGATTAGAAAAAGAAAAACCCTATCGTATCTCTCCTCCGATTGTACTGATCTTGGAGCCTCTGTTGCAGGGAAAGAACCCAACTTGCTACTCTCTCTCTCTCTCTGTGTCGTGGTGGTGGCAATGAGGGGGAGGAGCTCAGGCTGGGAGGTCTCCTTCCTAGTGGCATTCTTCCTGGCAGTACAGCACCTGGGTCTGGTCACCGCCCAGGGGACCAATTCCTCACGTTGGCAAACCTTAAGCGGTACACACAAACTCCTTCTTCAACCCCCTGCCCTTTATTTATTTATTTATTTTTTTGGAGGTTTGGTTCTTTGGTGGGATTAATTTCGGCGAGTGGAGCTGAAGGAAGTTCTTTTCTTTTTTTCTTTTCTCCTTCCTGTTCTTTGTGCTTGAATTTTGGTGCTTTCTTTCTCTTTCTCTCTCTCTTTTTTTTTTTTTTTTTTTTAACTGAGAAAATTTTACGGATTTTTTTTATGTGAATCTTTTCGGGCTACTTTGTTTCGATGGGCTTAAAGAGAAAAAAATTGCGGAAGCTTATAAATTTGTTGTGCGTTTTCCAAATATGGATGTCTGACTTACTTTTTATAGGATTCCATGAAGAGATTCTATTTGGATATATTTGAATATGATTTTTTTTTTTGGTGGGGTGGGGGCGAGTTTCATCTCCGCGATGTTCCAGAGAATTGAGGGGGAAAGTCATTCGTAGTGAAGATAGTTAGGGGGTTTTAGTTTTGGGATTTTTTTACTTTTAGAAGAACTTTTGTGAGGTTGTTTGAGGGAATTGAAGGGAGAGATTAGGTTGATACGAGAGAATACAAGTATTTTTTGGCATGTCCTACTAATAGAAGCCTTAATTTGAACTTTTTGCATTCCTATCCATCAAAATTGGCTAATCAGAAGTTTTTAACCGACTGGAGATCAGGATTCTTCCTCGAAAACAATGGCTTGTAGCCTTGAGTTTGTTTTTGGAGATCTAACGTTATTGGCTTTTTCCTGATAATGATGTAATTCATAATCTTGTCAATTATATATCTATCTGATTTTGATGGAAAAAGCATTTAAATTTCAATTTCTACTGTTTTATTCTTTCTTTCTTTCTTTCTCTCTTTTTTCTTTGGGCTTTCTTGAAAACTAACAAACAGTTTTCTATGTAGCAGGTAATGCCCCTGCAATCATAGCTAAGGGAGGCTTTTCAGGGCTTTTTCCTGACTCCAGTGCATATGCCTTCCAGTTTGCACTTGCTATTAGCTCAAGTGATACAATTCTTTGGTGTGATGTGCAATTAACAATGGATAAAGTTGGGATTTGTGTACCGGATATAAAATTAAACAACTGCACTAACATTGCAAGTGTTTATCCTAGCCGAGAGAAGGTTTATGATGTTAATGGCGTGCGTACACCAGGCTGGTTCTCTGTGGACTATACATTGAGCGAGCTAACACAGTCTGTTGCATGTAAGTGAAGAAACAGAGTTATTTTTAGCTTCTTACACTCTGTCATGATCCATTTTAACTTAAAGGTGTCAAATTAGAATCTTTCTATCTTGGTTTTTGTTCAACCTTATTGACACTTCACCAATTTTACAAAATCACATATTTGAACTTCCAGTAGTTGAGAAAGCCATTTGGCAAAAGCACATATATGTACTCCTAATTGTTTAAAATGGGGTTGACCATGGAATAGCAGTGATAATGATAAAAATGAACATCTAAAAATGAAAATTTTTCCTTGCACAACTTTTTGAATCGTGCAACACTTCTTGTTCATAGGCATGATTGCAATCTTACTGGTTAGAAACATTAAGAGGATTAGGTATTTCAGATGACTTGTGCCATTTTCTGTTGTTAAAATGTTATAATAATTATCTGGGTTAAATTTGTTTCTTTTCTTGGTACATAGGAATTTTTCTTATCAACATATCGATCAGTATTCTCTATTTAATTCTGTACAGATTCATTGTTTATTTTGTCCCATGTTAATCTTTGCCTTTCTATACTTATTATACATGCAATGATAATCTACATTCACAAGTAGGTCTGGTCATGCATGTTATCCATTGATGATTTAGTTAATGGGGAGTCAAAGGGTGAATGCTAATGTTATGGAAGTTTTATAACATAAAAATGATTGAACTACCATATATTGTAGCTATTCCATGGTGTGTGTGCTTTGCCGTTCCATGCTGGTCACATGCCCAACCTTGTTCTGGGTCAGTGTTAGCAAGTCTCAATCTGCATTGCTGGTTCTTGCCACCTGGAATTGGCATGGATGAACATATGCATACAGGGGTATGTTCCTCTTGTATCATGCATATATCTTGCAGGCTCGGATTGACATGGCACAATTGGGGAGAAGTATGGTCACAGTAGTCACATTTACAAAAAAGAAAAGTCACATGATATTCAGCTTTAGAGGTAGTCTGTGCAGAGAAGAGCAAAGCCATCCAGATCATTGTCAACAAATTTCTCTATTGTACAAAACAATGAAAAGATAGAAAAATGATCTTCTAAATACAAATGTAAAAAGGGTGTTTTTGTCCAGTTATCAAATATCATTTATATCTCAAAGAAATTTATAGAAGGCAGGTGTAGGAGCAAATCTATCATTGATGCAGAATATGCAAACAATAAAAATTTAAGAGGATACATGGCATGAGTTATGTTACTGAGAAGCAGCTGCAGAAAGAACTAATCCTTTTATGTGGGAAGGACTCTTTGTCGCAAGATCTATCATAATCAAAGCTAGAATAACTCAATAACTAGAATATACAGCCACCCACATCACACCCCCCCCCCCCCACCCCCCCAAAACCAAAACAAAAACAACAGCAAAAAAAAATGGGACACTCACCCACACAATAAAATTTGCACTTTTTTCAGATATTTTGTACCATTGCCTTTTCCTTACTTGATCCTTTCAGAGGCATGCCACTGTCAATTTATGACATCTTAATACTTTGGCAGTGTCCCTATGCCCAAAGTTTTAGGGATTGAAGGACTTTACACCAAAACATTCACTTGCATTGACAATCTTACCTAGCTTGATATTACATTGGGCATGAATAGAGCTGAATGAGGATGCAACATGTTGCTGTTGATTTCTGGATCACTGATGTGTGTGGCTTCTATCGATTTGCAATACAATAAAGGGGAGCTTTGTTCCGGCTGGACTCTTCGATGCTTAAGTGAGAGAGGGAGGGCATTTGTGAGGGAACCAAGGATGAATCAAAGATACACAATGTCGTTCTAATTGACATTTAATAGTTAACTTTCATGGAGGATCTTCGCAGGGTCTCCTTCTGCTCCATGGGCTTCTTCTTCTTGTGGTGGGCCTTCTCATCATCTTGACCCTTCCTCTTCTTCTCTGCTTGATCATTGCCTGACTCCCTCCAAGCATTCATTGTATCATTGGCATTGATGCACAGCTTGTGTGAGGAGCTCTGTGAGGTCCTTGGAGGACCTTTTGGATAGGGAGAAGCAGAATGGAGAGTTATTTAGGCGATTCATCGGGGCTGCTATAGCCACGGCTGGATCAAGATCACAAACCTCTAGTACTTCAGAGTTGGAGCAGTTAATGAACTCACGGAGGTTCTCATCCTTCCTCTGCTTGATATTTATCAAGTTGGAAGAGGTCTTCTGGTGATTATGACCACTGATAAGTGCTTGAAAAACCTCTGACTTTGTCAATCAAACAAGCTGGTCGAGTGTGGTTGAAGGCCGGAATTCCATGCTCGAATAGCCATCTTCAAGGTGGCTGTGAAGGCATGACACATGCTTGCATCAAAAGCTTCATGCAGCAGCATGAGTTCCTAGGACTCTAGGTGGTTGATGGGGTCTGTCATGTCATCATATAGGTCCATTTGGGGCATCTTGAATCTCAAGAGGAGGTTCTGCCACGATTTGCTCAGTGAAAGCTGGCATGTTGTCAAGGAGAGGCTCGCTTGAAGTGTTGACCCTCTTTTCCTTCACCTCCTCCATGACCCAGGTCGGATGCTCATTCATTTCATCGAGCTGGCGGGTCAAATCGGTCCCCAACTCTTCATGGGGCCGTCACCCCCTTTCTTGGGCTCCCTTGATTTGTTCTTCGAGTAGGAGCTTTCTTTGGTGTTCTCTAGGACTGGTGATGGTGAGACTAGTCATTTCCCTAGCTAGGTCCTGGTCATTGATTTGACCAGTCTTGGGATTGCTTTGTTGGCTGGTCCCCTCTGATGCAGAATTGGACATGTTTTGAACCTACGTGCACCATTGTCTTCGAAATTCGAGCATCTAGCTTGATGACGGGCTTGCACCCATGACCCCTGGTTGAGTTTGTCCACATTCAATGAATGTGACCAGATCCATTAGGTGTTAGAAATTTGTTTCAGGTTATTATTTTGGATATTTTATTAGGGATTTGTTTCAAGTTATTATTTTGGATATTTTGTTAGGGATTTGTTTCAAGTTGTTATTTCGGAATTTGTTTAGTTGTTATCCAGTTAGTTTCATAAATTTGTTAAACTAATGATCTATAAATAAGGATGCATGGTATTCACGAAAGATGAAGAAAAAATTTTTTTTTTCTCTTAAATGTTTGCCTTTGCACTTTGCGTCGAATGGTGTGAGGCCATATGGGAGTGACTCCCAAATTCCTTTCCACTATTCTGTTCACTTCATTCTTCCCTCAGTCGAGTTGCATCCACCACCGATCCTGACACCAACCCAACACCGATCTACCACCGTGCCATCCCGATCATAGCTCCACAACTTTTGCCGTGTCGACTTCTTCGATTCTCATCACCAAGTCTAGAAACATTGAACCCTCCCACCTTTGGATTCGACATCTAACAGAAAACGAAGGTTTGAACATCACAGAAATTTAAATGAACTCCATATTTGAGCAGAATTGACAACAATCCTTGCGAGCCATGATAAATTTTCAGCCTTTCTAATTCTTTTCTTGTTTAATTTTATTTCTCTAGTTTCTGCTGTTAGTATTTTTATAAGATTTCATTTTCAAAATTAACTTGCGTCGAATTTAGATTTCAATTTTGCATTTAGGATTTGCATTGCACTAAGTTTTAATTTTAGATATATCATCCCTAGACTTTTACCCTGCATCAGCTTTGATATTAGAGCTTGGTTTCAATTGTGACAACTAGAGCAGGAACAAAGTTCAGAGATGACACTCCTGCAGATCTCGAAGATCTATTTAGTAAAATTTTGTTAAAATTGAATGAACTATCTACCGACATACAAGACATCAAAGATAGGGTTCCATTCTAGAAGCAACTCAGGAATGCAAAAATAAACTTGCCTTAAATAATGTAGCGCAAGAAATTGCCAATGGGATCGTAGGTCACACTAAAAATAATTTTAGGAGACAACTTATGCGAACTCCTCCACGAAATAACCCACTCTTTCAAGAAAATTTAGGCCCTCGAGATGACATCATGAACAAGGTTAAAATAGATGCACCTACTTTTGATAGAAAATTAGATCCTAAAATTTTTACCAATTGGCTCGTTGACATGGATCAGTTTTTTGACTGGTATGAAATGTCGGATGAACATCGAGTTTGGTTTGCGAAAAATGAAATTAATCGATGCTGCCATGCATTTTTCGATTGGTGTCGAATGGCATTTAGAGTGAATTGGTTAAGAGCCCATCACCTTGTGGGTTGAAATGAAGGCAAAACTAAGAGAAGAGTACTTTTCCCCAACTTATAAACAAAATATATTCGATCAACTGCTAGCTTTAAAATAAGATTCATTTTTCGTAACAGAATACATGAACAAGTTTGACGAACTGTGTTCGTTGTGATGTATGAGAGGATGAGCAAATGATCCTTTCACAATTTCGTAAAAGGCTACGAGAGGACTTGCAGCGCAAAATTGCACCACATAGAGCTGAAAACATTGAGAGGCTTTCCAACTTGTGTTGGAGTACAGAAAATTTTTCCGAACATATGCTAGAAGGTCTACTTTCCAAATTGGGGAGTTGAATCCTAAGAAATGGTCTGATAGGGACACAAAAAATTCGGGCAGCATGCAAAATAAACCAAACATAGACCTTAAAGGGAAAGGGGTAGCCTTTGTTAAACAAGAAAATATACCGGGCAAGTGCTACAAATGCCATCGGGTAGGACATTATGCTTACGAGTGTCCTGAACGGAATCTTGTGGTTCAACAAGATGTTGAGGATGCTGAAGACATAGAAGCAGTTGAACACATGGCAGTAGACATCCCTAGTGACGAAGAGGCATTTGATCAGGTTGATCAATTTGATGAAAGCATGCCTTTACAAGTCATGAGGTGTGTCCTAGCTCACCCTAGGAGAGAAAATGATGGGCGACGGTCATCCATTTTTCACACTTACACAACATATGGCGACAAAAGTTGCAAAGTCATTACAAATGGCAGAAGTTGCATTAATGTTATTTCTGAATCAGCAATTAATCATCTAGGTCTTAAACCCGGACCACATCCTAATCCATATAAGGTTGCCTGGGTAGATAAGACCATGCTGCCTGTTAAGTAGCGATGTCTAGTTCCTCTTAGTTTTGCGGCTTACTCTGATCAAATTTGGTGTGATATCCTTCCAATGGATGTTTTCATACATCAAGGTAAAAAGGTTGTTTTGAATTCTGCCAAATCAATTTCATCAAAATCAGCACCCCGAGCTCCAACTGACCCAATTTCGAGCTCATAAAAAATTTTCAGAAATCCGCCAGGATGTGTTGAAAGTACCAAACCCTTGCATATTTTAAATAAAAAAAAATTGCATAGAAATTGACACTGATGTTGTTTACACCTTGGTAGCTAGGGAGGTATCTATTCCCTTAATTCAATTGAGCCACCTTTAGCTGTTAAGAATCTACTCTCTGAATTTTGGTGACATGATATCTGAGGAATTATCTAATGAACTCCCACCTCTTAGAGACATACAACATGCGATTGACCTTATCCCTAGTTCGTCGTTACTTAATTTGCCACATTATAGAATGAATCCGAAGGAACATGCAGAGTTAAAGCATCAGGTTGAGGATTTGATTAGAAAAAGATTTGTGAGAGAAAGCATGAGTCCTTGTGTGGTCCCAACGCTTCTCATCCCCAAAAAGGATGGTAGTTGGTGTACGTGCATTGACAGCCATGCAATTAATAAAATCACAATTAAGTATCGATTTCCCATTCCAAGCTTAGATGATATGTTAGACATGATGTATGGTCATCCATCTTCACAAAAATTGACCTTCGTAGTGGTTACTATCAAATTCGGCTTAGACACGGGGATGAGTGGAAAACTACTTTCAAAACAAAAGAGGGATTATACGAATAGCTAGTCATGCCTTTTGGCTTGACGAACGCCCCAAGCACCTTCATAAGGGTCATGAACCAGATCTTTCGACCCTTCATTGAAAAATTCTTGGTGATCTATTTCGACGATATTTTGATTTATAGTCGTGCCAAAGAGGAACACATTGAACACATTAGGGAAGTTTTCAAAATTTTGAGAAAATTTTTTTTTCATCCATTTAAAGAAATGCATTTTTATGCAACCCCGATTCATCTTTCCAGGATTCGTTATGTCCGTATATGGTATTTCGGCAGATCCAAAAAAAGTGAGAACCATTAAGGAATGGCCTGAACCCAAGAATATTCACGAAGCTAGGAGCTTCCATGGCCTAGCTACATTTTATTGTAGGTTCATTAAAGGATTTAGTACCATAATGGCCCCAATAACAAATTGTTTTAAAAAAGGAGAATTCAATTGGACAAAATCTGCGACCAAGGCTTTTAAAGACAAAAGAAAAGATGATAGAAGCACCAGCTTTAAAATTGCCTGATTTTGAAAATGTTTTTGAAGTTTCATGCGATGCTTCGGGGGAAGGTATAGGTGGAGTCTTAAGGTTTGTAGGATTGTTGAGGATTGTTTCTTTTTGAGGAATCTGAGAAAGGACGTAGCACATATTGTTACCGGATGTAGGATGTGCCAATGGGCAAAAGGGACTAGAAAGAACACCGGTTTGTACATGCTTCTTCCTGTGCTGCATGTACCATGGGAAGACTTTAGTATGGATTATATTTTGGATCTCCCAAAGACTCTTAGGAAACATGACTCCATTCTTGTTGTTGTTGATCGATTTTCCAAAATGGCTCATTTTATTCCCTGTCCAAAAACTTCCAATGCTACATATGTTGCCAAAATTTTTGTATCTGAAATTGTTAGGCTCTATGATTTACCAAAAACGATAGTGACCGATAGGGATGTTCGATTCGTTAGCTATTTTTGAAAAAAATTATGGAAAATCATGGGCACAAAATTGCTTTTTCTCATCTTCACACCACCTCCAAACCGATGGACAAACTGAAGTTGTAAATAGGAGTTTGGGGAATCTATTGAGATGTCTTGTCAATGAACATATAAATAATTGGGACATTATCCTGCCACAAGTAGAATTTGCTTATAATAGTTCAGTAAATCGAACAATTGGGATGAGCCCATTTGAGATTGTAACAGGATATAATCCTAGAAAATCGATTAATTTAGTAAAACTTTTACTAAAACATAGAATTAGTGAGCATGCATCATCTTTCACACAGCATATGCACAATCTACATCATGAAATTCGACGTAAGATAATTTTAAACAATGAAAATTATAAAAGGGCTGTAGATGAACACCGGCGTGAAAAAGAATTTGGCAAGGGAGAAATGGTGATGGTGAGGATTAAACCAGGATGGCCTCTACAACGAGCTGTTCGAAAATTACATGCACAAAATATGGGTCCATTTAAGGTCCTTAAAAGGATCGGGTCTAATGCTTATCTTTTAGATTTGCCATCCGATATGAGAATTAGCCTCATTTTTAATGTTGAGGATCTAACACTGTATTACCCAGACATAGAAAACCCAGTTTCTTCTTTGCCACCTTCACCTCTTGTCCCTAGAACTTCCTTGCAGAAGAAGAAAGATGACATTGAGGCGATTCTAGACGATCGGGTTGGATCAACGGTAGATGGTGGGGAATAAAGTTTTCTGGTGAAATGGTTGTATCGGCCTGAAGAAGACGCAACTTGGATAACACAGACTGAGCTGCAACAACTCAGTCCAAAGCTTTATAAGCAGTATATTATGATCCATTTGTCAGAGCCGAATTTTTCGAAGCCTGCAAGAGTTCATGCAAATCGGGCATATTTTGAACGTATGTGCGCCGTCGCCTTCGAAATTCGAGCATTTGGCTTGATGATGGGCTCGCACCCATTACCCCTGGTTGAGTTCGTCCACATTTGATGAATGTGACCGGATCCATTAGTTGTTAGGAATTTGTTTCAAGTTGTTATTTTGGATATTTTGTTAGGGATTTATTTCAAGTTGTTATTTTGAATATTTTGTTAGGGATTTGTTTCAAGTTATTATTTTAGATATTTTGTTAGGGATTTGTTTTAAGTTGTTATTTTTGAATTTGTTTAGTTGTTATCCGGTTAGTTTCATAAATTTGTTAAACAAAATGGTCTATAAATAAAGGTGCATTGTATTCATGAAGGATAAGAAGAAAAAAAATTTCTTTCTTAAATGTTTGCCTTCGCACTTTGCGTCGAACGGTGTGAGGCCGTATGGGAGTGATTCCCAAATTTCTTTTAACTATTCTGTTTACTTCGTTCTCCCCTCAATCGAGTTGCATCCACCGCTGATCCTAACGCCAACCCAACACCAATCTACCACCGCACCATCCCGATCATAGCTCAACAACTTTTGTCGTGTCGACTTCTCCAATTCTCATCACCAACTCCGGAAACATTGAACCCTCCCACCTTTGGATTCGACATCTAACGGAAAAATGAAAGCTTGAACCTTGTAGGAATTTAAACGAACTCCATATTTGAGCAGAATTGACAACAATCCTTGCGAGCCATGGTAAATTTTCAGCCTTTCTAATTCTTTTCTTGTTTAATTCTATTTCTCTGGTTTCTGTTGTTCGTGTTTTTATAAAGTATTGTTGTCAAAATTAACTTGCGTCGAATTCAGATTTCAATTTTGTATTTAGGATTTGCATTGCATTAAGTTCTAATTTTAGATCTACATTCCTAGACTTTTACCCTGCATCAGACTCCTAACTTGATTAGTTAGGGTCTGCACTATTGTTGGATCCGGTTGAATTGCTCTATGCTCACTAGCGCTCTAGAAGATGGTGGCGGCAATGGAGTCAACAATCGCAATTGAGGGAGATTGGATTCTTGCAGGGTGACCTCTCTCGAGGAACCTTAAGATCTGATAGGGGATGTATTAGACTGGTTCCTTCTGTTGGATGGCATAGCTTTTCGTTTGGTTTTCAGAAATGGTGCCAATCTGTTGCTGTCGATCTCTGGATCATTGATGTGCTGCTTCCATTGACATCAAGGGAGTCAAAGAACTCTTTGGAGAAACTCCAGCTGGGCCCTCTAATGCTTAAGTTAGAGAGGGTGTTTGCGTGGGAATTAAGGAGAAATCAGAGAGACGGAGTGTCGTTCTAACTGAGGTTTAGCAGTTACATTTCATGGTCTTTGGGTTTATGTATAGTCGAGGGATACAGAATCCCTAGATATTGCATTCTAGCAGCTTGGAGTCATGCTGTATCTGTTGGAGATTCCATTGTAACCACATGAGCCCTGGTAGTAACCACCTGAGGTCATGCCATAACAGCCTAGGATCGTGCCACAACTGTGGCAGCACGTGTTGTAACTGCCTGGGTGTGTGGGCGCTAGTTGTAACTTGCATATCTGGCCATTGTCTAAGGTGAGAGGGCTCTGGTTAGCTTGGTGCCGAGCCAAGTGGTTGTCATGGCTCGACCATTTGTTCAGCAGGATTTGACTTGCTCTGATCATGTCGAGCAGGTGTCGTGGCTGCCATGTACCTGTTGTGAGGTGGTCGAAATTGGTCACACCACATCACCATGCTTATTTGATGCCACATTACAAGGGTAAGATTAAAGGGATAGGGATAGAAAGGAATACTTCACTAGAAGATTCGGAGAAGCAACTATAGAGATTGTCATGATGGATATCATTTACTGACTTGAAGTTTGGACATCTACAACTTACAGAAGAGATATCCTTTGTAAAACGGTTGTTGTTGAATTTAGGTCAAATGAGCAGTCATGTAAAAAGATGAAGAAACCAAGGCGGACCTGGATGGAAGTTATAAGAAATGATACGGAATCATTTTATCCTGATACAACTTGAGGAGCAAGTTTAAGTATGAGAGCTAGTTTTAGTTAGGATGCGAAATTAATATATGATTACAGGACTTGCACCTAATGGAGCATGATATCAATCTTGTACTGCATGTTCTATATTGACTGCAATTTATATACATAGACAAGTTATAGAAGATCATGTTTGAGTTTGAGGACAGCATTTGAGATTGTCCATGTGCATTTTACACCACAATGGGTTAACACTCTTATTTCTGAAAATCTGTGCAGTCCACCCAATCCAACTTCCTACAAATGAAAAAATCATGATGCTTAATACAACCAATAATTGGTGGCCTACTACAGTTGATTCCACATGATGATCTAGGAGTATGCTTGATGATATGCAGACTCCATGTGATTACATTTTCTGAGAACTAGGGTGGGTGGAAGCTCAGCTGAAAATCAGGATGGGGCAAGATCCAACCCAGGTTTCTAGTGCTACTCAACCCGCTGACAATTGGCACCCTCTTGAATTACTTATGTATAGCATCTTTATGTTGAGATATAAACCATGCCATTAAGAAATCAGAGCCTAGCAAACCAAAAAGTTGGAAAAACAATAACAAGGCCATCCAATATTTCTTTTTTAGGAAGACTGGCAATAATGTTAGGCCATCTAATGTTTGAATTGTTAAGTTTTTTTTCAAGAGTGAATAAAATAGTCTGCAGTCCATGGTGGGCTACTATACTAACTATTGATCAGAGCATTGAAGGACTTAGCTTTGGTTGTGACCCACGAATAAAGAATGATTCTTGTAGCTGGCGCATGTCAATGGTTTTTTTGTATGTTATTGATCCAATGGAAAATTGAAAAAAATTGTCTGCCTCTATTTCCTTTTCATGTTGTTCAGATTTTATTTTGGTTGATGTGATTATTAAAATACAATGAAAGCAAAACTAGAACCCTAATTTTTTTGTGAATTATTGCTTTCTGCTATTGTATTACATGTATAGTAATATACTCGCTGTCCTTTACAACTTGAGCAGTAACGCAAGCAATTTATTCTCGGCCTGATGGATTTGATAACATGTTTCCTATCCTTGCTGTTGATGATGTAACACAATTTAGGCCACCTGGTCTTTGGTTGAATATACAGGTATGACTATGGACCCACATTGGTTTCACCTACGTTCTTTGGCACTGTTTCTCTATGTAAAATTTTTTACTCAGTTACTTCCAACTATCTTCAAATTTTTCTTGTGCCATGCAGCATGATATTTTCTACAGGACCACAATTTAAACATGAGAAGCTATGTGCTTTCTGTGTCAAGGCGTGTTATTGTCAACTATATCTCGTCACCAGAGGTGAATTTTCTCAGAAGTATAGAAGCAAGATTTAGAAAAAGCAAAACAAAGCTTGTTTTTCGCTTTCTTAATCAAGACATTCCTGAACCTTCTACAAATCAAACATATGGTTTGCTGTTGAAAAATCTTACATTTATCAAGACATTTGCCTCTGGAATTCTTGTCCCCAAACATTACATTTGGCTTGTGACATCTGATAATTATCTACAATCCTACACTTCCATCGTCATGGATGCCCATAAAGCAGGGTTGGAAATCTTTGCAGCAGACTTTGCAAATGACAATATTATTAGCTACAATTACAGTTATGATCCTTTATCTGAATATCTTTATTTCATTGACAATGGGTTCTTCTCTGTTGATGGTGTGCTGACAGACTACCCTATAACTCCATCAGAGGCTATTGGTAATTTTCTCTTCTTTTCAATATTAAAATTTTGTTGTTAACCATGTCAAATTTTAATTGCATAAGATTTTATTTCCCTCTAGAAAAATGCCACCATATAAAAAGGGTCATATGCAAGAGGGTTATCATCAACTCAGTTGCTATTTATCGTCATCTCTCCAACCTCTTGTGAATTGCCTCCCATTTGAGTTTTATATAGTGCCCTACTTTTTGACACTTCTATCAATAAATGGGTTACGATGTCTTTATATTGTTTTATCTCATTTGAGTTTCACAAGATAAATGGGTTCAAACTCAATAATAGAAATTGATACTTAGCAGAATGGACCTTCTATTGATAAATTATCTATTATCCTTCGCCAGTCCCATTATACTAGAACTTCATTTGGCTGTTCCTTTTTTTGTTATATATAATGAGGATTGTCCTACAAATGATGGTCTATTAATGTTGAAAAATAGAGGCGGAAAAAGAGAGATAAGGAAGAGAGGAAGATGGGATTTCGAAAGAATAAGGAATTGATTTCCTCTAGGATCTACAGGATCTCTTTTATTAATTTTCAGAACCTCAATTTAGGAATTTTACAACTATATACAACCATTATTTCATTCTAATTAGGAAGATTACATTCCCAATTAGAGGAACCATATTTCCTCTAATTAGGAAGATTACATTCCCAATTAGAGGGATCTACGGCTCATTTCAACACTTCCCCTCAAGATGGGTTATAGATATCATAAAGACACCCATCTTATTACAAATAAATGAAAAAGACTGTGAACTAAGATCTTTAGTCAAAATGTCTGCCAGCTGACTAACAGATCGCACATAGGGCATACAAATGATTCTGGCATCAATCTTCTCCTTGATAAAATATCGATCGATCTCAATGTGTTTCGTCCGATCATGCTGAACTGGATTATTAGCAATATTGATTGTTGTTTGTTATCACAATACAGCATAAGGGGCGACAACCGGTAAAGACCTAGTTTCAATAACAAGATCCACAATCATAAAATCTCACATACACCGTTTGCCATAGCTCGATACTCTGCCTCTGCAGTAGATCGAGCAACCACATTCTATTTCTTGTTTCACCAAGTAACTAGGTTACCTCCAACAAAAGTAGGGTAACTTGAAGTAGAGCGACGGTCATCAAGTGACCCAGCCCAGTCAGCATCTGTGTAGCACCTACCCGTAGGTTGCCATGACAAGAATAAAGCAAACCACGATCAGGACAGCTTTTGAGATATCGAAGTATCCGTATCACAGCATCCATATGAACAGAATATGGGTCATGCATAAACTGACTTACCACACTAATGGCGAATGCAATATCCGGTCGTGTATGAGACAAATAAATCAAACGCCCTACCAATCATTGGTAACATTCTCGATCAACAGGAACATCGGCATCAGCTACTAGTCGATGATTTTGCTCAATAGGAGTAGTAATAGGTCGACATCCCAACATATCGGTCTCTGTAAGAAGATCCAGAATATATTTTTTTTGGGAGAGAAAAATTCTTTTTGAAGAACGGGTAACCTCTATCCCAAGAAAATATCGCAGATGTCCAAGATCTTTCACCTCAAATATCTGTGCTAGCTGATCCTTCAAACGAGTTATCTCCTCAGAATCATCTCCTGTGACCACAATATCGTCAACATAGACAATCAAAACAGCAATCTTACCGTTGTTGTGCCGAAAGAAGAGTGTGTGATCAGCATTGCTCTATTTATACCCCATCTGAATAATTGTCTATCGGAAGCGATTGAACCAAGCACGAGGTGACTGCTTCAGACCATAAAGAGAACGCCGTAACCGACATACTTTGTCCGCTATCTGAGCAGTAGCAAACCTTGGTGGAATATCCATATACACCTCCTTCTGAAGTTTTTCATGAAGAAAAGCATTCTTTATATCGGGCTGGAACAGATCCCATCCAAAGTTAGCAGCACACGATACAAGGGTCCTTATAGAGTTCATATTTGCAACGGGTGCAAAAATTTCATCATAGTCGATGCCATAAGTCTGTGTATATCCTTTTGCTATCAAATGAGTTTTGTAACGTTCAACAGTACCCTCAGGTGTCTGCTTAACTGTGAAAACCTATTTACATTCTACAGTTTATTTCTAACTGGCAAAGATACAAGTTCCCATGTATTATTTTTTTCTAGTGCTCGCATCTCCTCAAGCATGGCGGTTTTCCACTTGGGGTCTTCCTTAGCAACCTTCCAATTCTTGGGTATGGAGATAGAAGATAGAGAAGCTATGAAACTCGGATAAGATGGAGAGAGAAACTTATCGGATACAAAGTTAGTGATGTCATATTTATACCTCACTCCATCCTTAAGTTGAGCGGGAATACTAGCATGACGAGTAGGCTTACGTAAAGCAATAGGAATATTCAAATCATCATTATCTAATATAAAATGAATGGGAGACACAGGGGAATTACCATTCATCTTGGAAGGGGACGTAGAAGATGAAGCCATTGGGATAGAAAAGGAAGATCTGGAGACTGGAGAATGCGCAATAGGCTCTTAAAGGGAAGGTAAACAGGTGAATCTGAAGTAACAAGCTGTGATATAGACTCAGATGCTTTCACTTGAGTGTCGGAGCCAGCAGAATTAGGCTCAGAACTAGGTTCTCTCTGAGTGTCTCCAGTAGAACTAGGCTCAGAATCACCGTCTGTATTAGTAGAACTGCTAACATCCATAGTAATAGGACCCCCTTAAGTAGAAAACTCTCCCTCTCGGCCATCACCAGAAGTGACGGAAGAGGATGCAGAAGATATATAGAATGGCTCAGACTCCCAAAATGTTACATCCATGCTGAGAAGCAACTTCCACTTTGTTGGACACCAACATTTGTACCCTTTCTGTGTGAAAGAATAGTCTACAAAAATGCACTTGAGGGCACGAGCATCAAGCTTGCTAACTGAAGGTCGATGATCCCGAACAAAACAAACACAACCAAATACCTTGGGGGAACTATGAAAGAATTTGTTCCTTGCAGGCATTCAAGAGGTGTCTTATAGTCCAGAGTTCGAAGAGGCATTCGATTAATCAGATATGCTCCTGTTAGCACTGCTTCTCCCCATAAAAACTTAGAATTCCACTGTCTGACAGGTATCCCATCTCTTTCTGGCCTTTTTTCAGTATCATTTATGAATCCCTCAAGATTGTGAGAATCCAAAATTAGACGAACATGTCGCATCCAACTTAAGTAGGTACCCGGCCCATCCAATTTGATCGGATTAGCTTCCAGGGTGATTTTTGAAGACTCACCATCCAAGATACGAGACTCCATCATCCTAATCATCAATTTTTTCAAATCCTCCATGGTTAAAGAAGTTTTATCACCCATTACCAAAGAACACTCAAATGGTATTCCACAAATAAACAAATGCAATCTTGAGGGAAGAATTTCTCACCAACGATCTGAGATAAACTCAAATGACGAATAAAAAGTGTCGAATACCTACTCGCATGAAAGGCACTTCGACATATTCAAAAACTCCCAAGGAAGATACTCCATTGCTGCTCCAGAACAAGCCTCAGCATCCTGGGATTGAAGGCACATGTGGTAGTTGCTCCAATTTTTTTTTTTAATCCTTTTTTTTCTTCCTTTCCTTTTTTTCTTTTTTTTTCACAGAAAATCAACAGAAGATTTCACTGTTCATCTTCTCATCTGCTTCTTCAGATCGCGGACAGCAGGAGGCTATAGCCGACGGGATGGATGTCGATGATGAAGACATCGACGATGCGGGAGTAACAGGTGGGCCGTCGAGGGTGAAGGACCGGCGCTGCTGGAGACAGGATGTGTGCTACACGGTTGTCACGGTGCCGAACGGCGAGGAGGTCGGCGACAGAGGCAGGCGGCGGGGTGGATGCTGATGGTGAAAGTGTAGGCGATGCGGGACTGAAGATCTCGGTGCCGAAAATCTCGGCAGTGCCGGAGATGAGGTGGACACAAGGAGGTTGGCGACGGTGGAGGCTAGGATCGTTGGGTAGAAGGAAAAGAGGTTGTAGAGAATCGGTGGAGATTGCAGAGGGATATATGGGTTAAGGCTCTGATACCATGTTGAAAAACAGAGACGGAAAAAGAGAGATAAAGAAGAGAGGAAGATGGGATTTCAAAGGAATGAGGAATTGATTTCCTCTAGGATCCACAGGATCCCTTTTATTAATTTTTAGAACCTCAATTTACGAATTTTACAACTATATACAACCATTATTTTCCTCTAATTAGGAAGATTACATTCCCAATTAGAGAAACCATATTTCCCTCTAATCAGGAAGATTACATTTTCAATTAGAGGGATCTAAAGCTCATTTCAACAATTAATATTGGTTAATAGCTAAATAACTCCAGCATTACCAGAAACTCTGGATGTGTGCAGACCATGTTATGATGAAGTGAGCAAACTAGGATGATTCGGTCCACCTTGATATCAAGTAGGTTGGCCAATTGAGAGCAACATAGGAGAATAATTAAAATATCTGAACTGGATTTTTTTTTTTTTTTTAAATTACCCCTTCTCTTCTCTGGGGAATTCGGAAATATCACCAGATTTCTCTTCACATGCAGTTCCTTTTATCTAGAATATAAAGTCCTTTAATATTAGTCTATGTTTTTTGTTGCAAAACCATCACATCCATTTGCTGATGCATTGTTCATGGAGTCAGGAGCTGTTCATCTGCGCATATCGTTGTTTCATTCATAATTTTATCTCTTGTCCTTTCCCTGAGGTCATTTCCATTGACAGAGATCTTGTAGGGGATTATATTTCTACCATCAAAATAGACATGTGTATGTGTGCATACTTGTGTTTAGTAACATAGCACGAACTAAAGAACTTAACCCCACTTATTATGTAAGAGAACATATGCAGATTTGCTTTATCATTGTTGTCAGCAAAGAACATCATTGTCTTCACCCAAGGATAGATCATTAAAAGAAATGTTTTCCTATTCCATTATGAATTCCAAGCACACTTATTTGGTCACTAAATCTCAGCACTTGAATGTTCATGTTTCTAGCTATTGGCTCTGCTTGGCAAAAAGTAATGTCACAAGTAGACATGGGCCTTAAAGTACTGTTTTTAGACACCTTGTGTGAGCATGGTTTCTCACCAAACCATAATTTGTGAAAGCTTTTTACATCATTATCATTGAATTGTTCTGGTGCTTGAAAAAATTATTCATTTATTCTCTTTGTAGCCAATTCATGGTTGAGTACTTTCTTCTTCTGTAAAATTTGACTTGAACTTATTTTCTGGCAACTTAGCCCTAGTATGATATGCATATCAGGAAACAAACAGGTGACTGCTATGAACTTCTTGCAAGATTTTACCTTCATTTGTATTCAGTTTATATCAATTTTTCATTTTACTAATTATATTCTGATAGACCAGAAGTATAATTTCTATATGTTGTTTGAATGGAAAGAAAACATTGACATGTATCTCTATATTATTGCAGGTTGCTTTTCTCATATAAACAAGAGCAGCATGGATCATGGTATTTGGCCTTTAATATTGTTCTTTGACTTGCCTTTATTTGTCGTGACGCTTGTGTTACCAATTAAAGCTCAACTTTTAATCTTTTCATTCCTACGTGCTGCAGTAAGGCCTCTCATTATCTCGCATAATGGAGCTAGTGGAGACTACCCCGACTGCACTGATCTGGCTTATCAGAAAGCGGTTAAAGATGGTGCAGATGTAATTGATTGCCCTGTTCAAGTAACAAAAGATGGAATTCTCATATGCATGAGCTCGATTGACCTTCTGAGTGATACTACGGTAACAAGATCACCTTTCAGTTCCCGTACTTCTATTATCCCGGATATTAAGGGGACTCCTGGAATTTATACTTTTAATCTCACATTGGATGAGATTCAAAAGTACTTGCTACGTAAGTTGATATATGTACCATTTCTCTGCAAACTACCTTTGATTTTAAAGTTCAGAATTATTAAAGAAATCAGTTGCATGATTTTTCTTTAAACAAAGGAATATGTGATAAAAAAACTCAATTTGTCAGATTTTTCTATTTTAAGATGAGCTTTAGATGTAGATGACCAGTGTTATTTTTATCTTGGACAGATTTTTGGAAAAATCTTCTAGATTTTTATCATGTATTGCTAGAGGTAGTTGATTGACCTGTGAAGAGGAGGTTCTTCATAATTAATCACAATGATAAGCACTGGCCATAGCTCATACATTGTTCAGCTTAACAATTGTTGCGAGTATTGTTGCGAAGCGTGCTTATTGTTTAGCATCACGGTCTCATGTAGATTCTATGGTTTGTCAGTATGATAGAAAATGGCCATTCTCCTTTGGGAAGGAGAATTGCCATTGCAGCACAGACAAAGAAAAAGAAGACTAGTTTTAAGTTTTAACAGCACAAGCTCCAATAGTAGCCACAGCCTTGAACACTAAGATTACTGCTGGAATCACAAGGCTCAATATGATTGGCAAAGCTAGGAGACTTCTGTTTATCAACTATAGAGATAAAAATGCAAGTTTTTTGTAACCTTCTGCTTGGTTGATGTGGAGAGCTTTGTTAAAATGATTAAAATATGGAGGAAGCCAGGAAACAATACATTATGAAATAAGATCTTTACAGAAACAGTTCACTCACGCATGCAAAACTAGGAGACAAAAGACAAAATTAAATAAGAAAGAGAAATAAAACCTGCACGTTATATGTTTTTCACCCCTAGTAGGGTTGCCAACTGTAGAAGAGGGCAATGCAAGTGAGGATGCCCTTCAATTTCTAGATTAGAACCAGACTGCAATTGGACAGGACTTTCCAAATCTACAGTATAACATTCCAAGTATCATCAGTCTGGGCATGTGTTACGAAGCCTTAAAAAAGACCTGTATATCAAACTTCTAAATCTTAGAAACTTGTAAGGACTATCTATCTCAGTACCTTACGTTTAATGAAGTATCAGCTGTCACTAAGTTTTATAACATGCAAGCATTATATAGAGTTGTTGATTCCTTGAAATCAATAACAGACAAGTTCGTAATCTTCATTCTTCTCTGAACTCTGTTTAACTTCTCCACGTTTTCTTTGCATGCCTTCCTTGATGCACCACCTGTAAGTTGTCCCAAGCCAACCATGCAAATGCTATAAGTCCCAATATATCGTGTATATTTATGCAAGAACTAAATTTTTTCCTCATATCTGCAAGATTCTCCCAAGTCTAAATAAATGCTTGATGGTGAAAGCAAATTCTGTTAGCTACCTTCCTAAGTGTTGACCCCATAATTATATGGAGACAAGTCCTCATAGTCAACGTGGTGATACTCAGCCATCTGCCTCCATTGCCAAGTAAACTCCACAACCAAACATTCCATTACCTCTGTCACCGTTTTCAAGTTTGTTCTACAAATCTCAAACATCAGGTTTCCTTATTTTTCCCAGCAAGCAATACTATTACCTGTTCACATGGTTGCCACATACTGTGGGGAAAGCAATGACATTAGAATCATGTTTTGATCTGCATATTCAAGCTTACATTGATGCTTTGAAGTGCCTCAAGTGATTCTATCATGTAATGGCTATTGACTTTTCACTGGGCCACCAATTCCTCCTTGAGAATAGTACTTCTCTACAAGACGGAAGCACGGTCCTCCTGGCACCATGATAATGTACCTAAATCTTCATGAGATATGGCCATCAGCTTCTTTTCCCTCTTCGCTACACCTTGTGTAAGCCCTGCTGAATCAAAAATATCCGGAACCTTATGTGGTGTAGGTAATACTCCATCAGTTTGCACCTGGAAATTTATAGTTGACATTTGCCACGATATCAGAACCAATGTCTATCAAACAATTGCTCATGACATTAATCTGTGGCCAAAAGCTTGATTGTTTTAGAAATTCATGCATTTGGAAACTAAGTCAACAAAATGAATAGAGCACAAAAGCACGTAAATTATTGCACAGTAACGCTGGTGAAGCTGATCCGAGAGAGATCACCACTGTCCCATTCCAAATAAAGATTAAATCAATGTCACTGTGTTTAATCTTCTTAGGACTTCAAATACCATATTCCCCAGAATGTTCTCAAATAGGATCCATGATGGCTAAAACATTTTTGGACTGCCCATTGTGTGAGCAAGCAGTTTCCTAAAAACTCATTATGAATGGAGGATTGTCACAGGGTCCAGCACAGACCACCATGTCTCAAGCAACTGCTGCCCTGAAAACAGAATTAGCAAACTCAGCTAACACATTGAAGTTGTTGCTCTCATGTTTTGTTTTCTTCTTCTGGTGAAGAGTTGAATACTACTTCTATAGACTACCTATGTATGATCGGATGAACCTTTCAAGTCTTTCAGCTACTAGTGATATTTTAAAATGTTATAGTTCTGATTTGTCACTGGACGTTCTTGCAGCTTTAGTTTGTCTTTGACAACCATTGATGCTTGTATCTTTCATATGATTTCTTATCATTAGTTCGAACACCATCATACATACAATCCAATAGGAGAGTCCTTTTCTGCACATGCCAAAATTAAAGAGGAGCATTAGCACTTTTTCTTTTTTCAAACACTGAAATTAAATATTTCTCTCTTTTTCTACATGTTGCAGCCACCATATCAGCTCCCGAGTTAGGAGGTTATAACTTGGTGCGAAATCCACGGCAGCTTTCGTTTGTCTTTGATAACCATTGATGCCTGTATCTTTCATATGATTTCTTATCATTAGTTTGAACACCATCATACATACAATCCAATAGGAGAGTCCTTTTCTGCACATGCCAAAATTAAAGAGGAGCATTAGCACTTTTTCTTTTTTCAAACACTGAAATTAAATATGTCTCTTTTTCTACATGTTGCAGCCACCATATCAGCTCCTGAGTTAGGAGGTTATAACTTGGTGCGAAATCCACGGTACAAGAATAAAGGGAACTTCACCACATTAAATGATTTTTTAGCCTTTGCAAAAGACAAGGATCTATCCGGAATCTTGATCACCATAGAGGTAAGAGTTTTAATGGTACATCTTTTTTGCTAACCACTAGACCCCAAAAACTTAAGCTGTTAGGGAAGCGGACCATGTGAAGGCATAAATGAGTCAAGAATGATTCAAGAATCAAGAAAACGACTAGAAACAAGTCAATATAAGAGAAGACTCGAAAATAAATTAGTTAAATTAGCTGAATGGGATTTGAACCATGACCTTTGGCTATGATCCATGTTAACTAATCACTAGACAACAAAAACAAGCTGTTGGGAAAAGGTCAGTAATGTAAATGGACCTTAAAACATCTCTTAGTCTATGAGATAAAACTGGAGACCGCTACATTTTGACCTGCTGCATGTTAGTGTCTATTACTGCACTGGACAACATAGCAATTTGTTCGTACAACACTACTTTTAAGCTATAGTTTTCTATTTTTAACTTAATTGCTTAAGGTAAACACTGAAGCTTCAAAAGTAAATGCTTATTTTTATTGATAATATGAAAGTAAGTGCTTTGCCTAGTCAGCTTGATACTTTGTCATTGTTGATTCTCACTGGATCTGTTACTTGATAGCAATCTTTTTTTGCTTATTTCAGTAAGATAACTGGAATGAAATTCAAGAGTGGTTGAGTTCTGTTAAGGAAATACTGTGATAGGTGAGCCTTTTGTAATGTTTTTATCTCAACCAGCATAGATATAGTAAATTTAATGTGCATGATTAATAACTAAAGTGCCTCAGATTAGGTTTTAGTCACAAGTTTGACATTTGAGAACAATGCAGCTAAGCCCAAATATTTCAAGAACTCCAAACAGAAATCACAATAATTCGACAAAGGTCTGTGAAGAATTTGAATAGAAATTGCAAATGTATCAAGGTTTTAAAAACAGGTATTGTGCCTGTTACCGGGTTTTGGCTGGGTCAGTATGATACTGGGTTGTCTCATACCAACAAATGATATGGGGCTTTGTACTGGCAGTATTCCAGGATGACTAGAAATCATTTTTTAAAAAAATTTTTCATTACTTTTTGGATTTTTATGCATCATGAAGATGATAACACAGCTTGTTTTGTATTCTTGTAATATTTAAAGGATGTTCTTAAAGGTCTATGTGATAATTGAGTGTCAATATCAGTATGGATACTCAATTATCAATCAACTCAATATTTATGAGTGAAGGATGGCAAACGTAATATAGTATTGGAAAAGGAAAATCATAATAACTCATTTTAATTGTCTAATCCCATATAGAATGTTGATGCCTCCTATATACATTGAGTTTTGCTGGTAGTTCATAATTGGAACATTGTACTAGCTTGGATATTGTCTCCATCCCTATTGGACATAAGATGTTGAATAATGAACTGATTGTGGGTCCTGATGTTGCAAACATGTACACATTTGGTACTCATCGAAGCCCCATCCCTGCTTAGGATATTAGGAAGCAACGTTGTATTTAGATCCTTGGCTATAGTCATATTGAGGGACCATGGTTTGTCGTACTGCCCCATACGGTATGGGGCATATCATTTCGTACCGAGAGGAAACCGGTAAGGAACCCCACTTCAAGTCAGTATAAGTCATGTACCGTCCATACCGTGGCATACCAATCCATTTTGAGGCGTACCAACCCATATTGGGTCGTATTGAGGTACATACCAATCTGTACCGAAGCGTACTGATTTGAATCAAGCGTACTGAGATAAAAATTGAGAAAAATAGTTTGGGAGCTATTTTGGTATACTATATGTACTGTACCATATAGGCCGTATCCTATCGAACCAGTAAGGTGCTGAAATGGTACTTGGTATTGAGATAGTGGATCTTGGGAGGGATAATATGCAAAATCAGATCTCGCTGGATATGAGTGGAAGAAACCAAATAGGTCATTCTTGGATGCAGCATAATGTCCACTATAACTATCTGATGCACTAGGAGATCCGTCTTTGGCATATTATGATAACTGCTATCCACTATAGCTTTCTAATGCATTGGTTGATGTGTCACTAATATTAACTCCGAGTCTATGTTACAGCTCCCGAGTCTTCTTGTCACTTATCTGATCTTTTTCATCAGCTCAGCTTCTAATATATTAGGTGTGCATATGGCCCTCCTATCTCTGAACATTGTTTCTCGCAATAGAGCTTCCAATATCTCTACATACCCATCCCCATAGCCCTGATTCTGTCTGCCCCAGCTGTACCACCCTTGAATCCTCTCCTACAAGACAATGTCTCCCTCCCAAATCTAGTTTGAGTTCAGGCCCCTTGATCTACCCGACATGGCATGCGTAAACTCTGCCTCATTGGTGAATGGATGAAGCTTCTAAGAATAGTCACCATTGTCATCACCCAACTCCCACCTTGCCTTCTTTGGCCTTCAGAGCTATCACTTGAAATGACACTATCATCATTGTTTGTTATCACAAGATAGTCTAGACAAGCTAGGATCCAATACTTCCAAAGTCTCATTATGATCTTCCTTGACTCCTATCATTGGCTACCTCAACTTGATCAGTTTCTACTTCTCCCTTGTACTTGCTCTTCTTAGTTCACTAACTAGCCCTGAAGGCCATGCACCATGCCAGACTTGAACATCTGGTCATCAAATTGTTGATTAGAATCCTCAGGTTCCTATCAAGTCTCCTATCGGGTGGGTAAGATATGCTTCGCTGCCCATATATCTACATCACACACCCCCCATCTCTTTCACTTATGGTTCTATCATGCTTTGGAAGGTCTCCTTGTCAATCTAGCACTCGTATTTCTCAAGTCTGCTGATCCGCCATCCATCCAAGTTTAGGATCTTGTCACAAACAAAGTTATCTGCTAATAGGTCTTTCTGTCCTTGTACTAATTCAAATACTTCTATCCCAATCTCATACCATAGTGTGCGAAAACTAAGTCATGTAGTTGCTTGCTCGTTAACTGGTTTCACATCTTGCTATGGATTAGGGCAAATGTAAACCTGTTCCATTCAATTTGGGTACCGACTAGCTTTCCTTCTTTGATGCTCATGATCACGAGCAGAGCATTCCTTCTTGGCTTGAGGGGAATTGGATGGAAACTTGTCTTGTTACTCCAAAACGCCCTTACATTCCAGCTGGATTTTTATTTATTGTCGGTAGGTGAAAAGAATTATAAATCCTTTCTAAGACATCCAATTTAGTGGATTAAAGTTGGTAATGGGCTGACAACTGAGAGAAAGACTAGTGTAAGATCCGGCTTGCCATGGGATGATGACCAAGACAGGAAACTGATCCAAAGAGGTTTTGTATATCATGCATTGAGATCCCTCTTTGATGAACATGAACTAGGCAAGTCTGAATCCCTTTCTATTATGTCAATTGGTCCTATGGGCATTCATAGAAAGCCTATATCTTATAGTATGTACAAGGACAAATTGGGCAATTTTATCTTTGATCTTTGACCTGCCATACATCCTTAGTGGTGGACTGATCAATTTCAAGCCTTATCTTTCGAAGACATACTATTTCAGTGTAATGAAAGACCGGTTTTTCCAAGGAAGCAACCCTTTTTTGCCTTGAATTGGTCAACATACATGCAATTCTCGACTTTTCATGGAGGATTAGATTCTTTCAATTGATAATGGGAATGGAAATGAAAAGCATAGCTGGGGCCTTCATGGTCTGAGATAACAGTCACAATAACATAAGCATGATGCTTTTGGGTAGTAATGTTGAACCAGGTGGCAGCGCGAGGGTATTTGGGATGAAAGATTGGTAATATCTCTGTAGATCTAGCAAGGGCAATGGCGCCCCTAAAGTTAGGAGCTGATCGCTATGCTCACTCTGGTCTCACAAGGCAGGCCACTTTCATCTTGGCTTGCTAGTAGATGATTGGCCGGTTTTCAATTCGCTTGTCTCAATGATGATATTTTGAATTGTGCATGGTAGGAAGGCCTTCGTTATTCTCATCTTCCCATGTGGTAAAGAAAATGAATTGGGTAGAAGGATGTTGTAGAATGCTTAATTGATTAGCCAAGCTATTCCCTAATTAACGCAAGTTGAAAAGCTTTTAGAGCCTCAGCTCGTAACTAATACATCTTTTGGCATTCTCTTGTCATAGGAAAATAAAGAGGGGCCCCATACCAACCTTTGTTGGATTATGTTGACAAAACAACAATATTCATAGGTTGAGAAAGGCCAATTTGTTGTTAATGTTTGGACTTGAAGGAATAGGAGGACGAGGCTTTTCCCCATCTATGAGAGGGTATACCATTGTAGAAGTAGATGGATTTAGGGTGGTTGAAGGGTGTAAGCAAGGTTTGTTGTGCCAGTATGAGACGCTGGATCGATCGGCTAGCGGTATGGCTCAGTATGCTCTCATATCATTCTGTATCGGGCTTGAATTGACATAGCAAAAAGAGAAGGCGAGAGAGAGAAAGGGAGAGGAAAAGAAAGAGAGGTGTTAGGGGGCAATGCACAGCAAATTATGGTAGCCGCGGGAGAAAGGAAAGAAAAACTAAAAAAATACACAAGCACAAAATGAAACACAAAGGATTTTACGTGGTTGGCCGCTGGGTCGGGCCTGCTACTGGCCAGCGCCAGCCCTTCTGCGGGTCTTCCTCTTTTTTTTTTCTTTTTCACGTGGGCTCCTTGCTTTTGGGCTTCTTTCTAGGCTTCTTGGGTCTTGATTGTATCTAGTTTGGGTGGATTAGACTCGACCACCCAACAACTCTCCATTTGGAGACTAAGACATCCAAATGTGCATCCACCTGAAATAGGAAAAACAAACTTCCAAAATATAAATTAGTATTCTGTGCGACGCCTCCATTCAACTAGCTTTGGAGGCCAATTGAGGCTATACATGGCTCCAATTTCTCTGCAGTGACTATCTTGGTTAGCATATCAGCTGAATTCTTTGAGCTTTGAATCTTTTTTAGTGACAAGCTTCCATCTTCAAGCAATACTTTGATGAAGTGATATCTCAGCTGTATGTGCTTTGTTCTTGCATGTAATATGGGATTCTTCGCAAGATAAATAGCACTCTGACTGTCATTGAATAGTACACCGCAACTCTACTCTCTATCCAGTCCTTTCAGTAAATTCTACAGTCAAATCATCTCTTTGCTAGCTTTTGTGATTGCGACATACCTGTCTCATGATAGAAAAAGCCACGATCTTTTGCAGCTGTGACGCCCAGCTTATTGTTGTCTTGCCAATGGTAAAAACATATCCTGTCGTGCTCCTCCTGGTGTCTGCATCACCACCTAAGTCTGCATCCACGAATCCCTGTAGTGTTTGACTGCCCCTCCTGTAGCATAAGCTGATATCTTTGGTACCTTTCAAGTATCTCAGGATCCACTTGACAGCTTACCAATATTGCTCATCTGGATTGATCATGTACCTGCTCACAGCTCCCATTAGATGTGCAATGTCAGATCTCATGCAAACATCGTATACATCAAGTTGCCAACCGCTGAAGCATAAGGAATTTTTGTCATTCTCTTCAGCTCATCATCGTTCTTGGGTGATTGTTCCTTTAAAAGCTTGAAATGACTGGCCAAAGGTGTCTTCATAGGCTTTGCATCTGTCATATTAAACCTGTCCGACATCTTTTCGATGTAGCTATCTTGAATCAGCTTCAGCATGCCTGTCACTCTCTTTCAATTCTCAATCCAAGTATCTGCTTTGCTGTGCTCATATTCTTCATTGCAAACTCTCTTGACAGCTTTTTTTATCTTCCAATCTCTCGCATGTTCGGTCCGACCATCAGCATATCATCAACATACAAGAGAAAGATAATAAAACTATCATCGAGTATCCTGTAATAACAGTAGTGATCCTCCTGACACCTTGCAAAATCATTGTTAGTCATGAATCCATCAAATTTCTTGTACCCTAATCTAGGGGCCTGTTTCAAACCATACAAGCTTTCCTCAACTTACATATAAGATCTTCTTTATCAGGAACTACAAAGCCAACAGACTACTGTATATATATGTCCTCATCTATCTCACCATGCAGGAAAGCAGTAGTAACATCTAACTATTCTAAGTATAAATTTTCAGTTGCTACTATACTTAGAATCACTCTAATAGTAGGGAGCTTGACAATAAGAAAAAAAATTTCAGTGTAGTTGATACCTTCTTTCTGTTGTAAGTCTTTAACAACTAACCTAATTTTGTGCCTCTTGCTACCATCATGCTCTTCTTTGATCTTGTAAACCCACTTGTTGTGTAGAGCCTTCTTTCCTTCCGGTAGTATATTGAGCTCTCAAGTCTGATTCTTCTTCAAGGACTGCATCTCGTCCTTCATTGCCAGCTCTCACTTGACCGAATCTTTACTTTCTACAGCTTATTCATAGCATTCGGGTTCACCGCCATCTATCAACAATAAATAATGAAGAGAAGGTGAGTACCTTTCTGGTGGTCTTGAGATTCTCGTGGATCTCTTTAACTAAGGTGTCTTTGGCTCTGGTTCAGGATCTTCATTAGCTCCTTTGGCAATATCATCCTCTGTAATACCTTCCAACTCGATCTATTCTTTCTCTTCAATTGACTATCCTGCACTGTCAGGAACATCCTTGTTCTTGTAGAGGCTTCTTTCATTGAAGATCATGTCCTTGCTTCTGATAAATTTTCTGTCTTGCTCGCTTCAGAACTTGTAGTCGAACTCATCAGTACCATACCCAATGAAGAAGCACTTCTATGATTTCGCATCGAGCTTGTCTCTTCTTTCGGCATTGACGAGCATATAAGAGACATAGTCGAAGACGTTCAGATGAGATAAATTTACTGACTTTCCTGTCCACTCTTCTTCTAGTAGCTTGTTATCAATAGGAATTGAGTAACCTCTGTTTAACAAGTAGGCAGCAGTGCTAACTGTCTCAGTCCAGAATATCTTGGGCAAACTAGCATGAATCCTCATGCTCCTGGCTCTCTCGTTCAAGGTTCTGTTCATACGCTTAGCTACCCCGTTCTGTTGTGGCATGCTCGAGATGGTCTTCTTCATCTTGATTTCACTTGCTGTGCAGAACTCCTTGAACTCGGTGCTGTCATATTCGCCTCATTTATCTGATCTTAGGCACTTGATTTTCCACCAGACTCGTTCTCCACCAGACTCTTCCAATTCCTGAAAGTAGAAAATACGTTAGATTTATTCTTCAGAAAATAAATCCATACCTTTCTAGTGGAATCATCGATGAACGTCACATAGTATTGTGAGCCTCCAAGGGATGGAACCGGAGAGGGATCCTATACGTCTATGTGTACAAGCTCCAACTTTCTTGCTTTTGGTGTTCCGCCAATTTTGGAGAAACTGACCTTCTTCTGCTTCTCAAGAATACAATTCTCGTAGAAACCAACATCAAGAGATTTTACACCTATCAGCTTGCCCTTCTTCAACAATACTTGCATTCCTTTCTCGCCCATGTGATCCAGTCTGCAATGCCATAACTCTGAGTCTGCCTGTGCCAGTGCCACTGAATCCCTGACATTACTCGTCATGTAGAAGGTATCCATCTTGCTTCCTCGTGCTACCATCATAACACCTTTGGTGATCTTCCAAGAGCCACTAACAAAAGTCGTAATGTACCCCTCAGCATCCAACTGTCCAACTGAAATCAGATTTCTCTTTAAATCTGGGACATGTCTTACATTCTTAAGCTTCCATACCAACTGGTTCGGCATCCTTATGTGCACATCACCTTTCCCCACAACATTCAATGGCTTATCATCAGTAAGACAAATCTTTTCGAAATCTCCGGCAGTGTAATTCAGCATATACTCCTTTTGTGAGGTGGAGTGAAACGAAGCTTCGGAGTCTAGGATCCATGACTCCATCAGACTGTCCATGCTGAGGATCAGAGCACTAGTAGTTGTCTCTGTTGCTGCATTGACGGATTCGTCATTCTATCCTTTATCCTTTCTTGTCCAGCAGTTCTTTCTGGTGTGCCCTTTCTTATCGCAGTGCCAACAGCCATTATCTTTTGGTCTTGATTGGCTCCTTTGTTTAGATTTGGATCTCCTATGGTCTTTGTTGCGTTGTGTAGTCCTTCCTCTGCTTGAGTAACCAAGGCAGAACCAGAGTTCTCTTTGGATTCTTTTCTTCTGATATCTTCACTGAGAATTAGGTTCCGGATCTCTTCAAATTTTAGCTTGCTTGAGTCATAAGAACTACTCACCGTGTCACAGTAGTACCCCAACTCTTAGACAAAGAAGACAGTAAAATTAAAGCACAATCTTCATCCTCAAAACTAATATCAAGAGAACTTAATTGACTAGTAATCAAATTGAATTCATTGATGTGATCATTAACAGACGCACCTTCAAGCATCTTCAAATTGAATAGATGACGCATAAGGTATACCTTGTTGGAGGCCGAAGGCTTCTCATACATGTTAGATAGAGCCTGCATCAAATCAATCGTCGTCTTTTCCTCCAAGATGTTGAACGCGATGTTCCTGGCCAATGTCAAATGGATGCTTCCCAGAGCCCAGCGGTCTAGTAAATCCCAATTTGCTTATGACATGTCTTCGGATTTCTTTCCTTCAAGAGGTAGATGAAGCCTCTTCTAATACAAATAATCCTCAATTTGCATCTTCTAGAAATCAAAGTCTTTTCCATCGAACTTGTCGATCTTGATCTTTTCTTCATCTCCTGCCGTCGCTCCCATTCTTTTCCTCAAATCGGGCTTTGATACCAGTTGTTAGGGGGCAAGGCGCAGCGGATTACAGTAGTTGCAAGAGAAAGAAAAGAAAAACTGAAAAAATACACAAGCACAAAACAAAATACGAGAGATTTTACGTGGTTCGGTGTCTTTTGTTCCTACATCCATGGCTGCACAGAATATATGTTTTTCCTTTATGTAACAGCAGGAGATTTACAGAAGTAAAACAAGAGAAAAAAATAAGAGAAAAAATCTCTCCCTCTCTGCAGGTGGCGCCTCCTAGAAGAAAACCTTTCTCTAGCCTCGCATGTCTCCTCTTCTTCTCTCTTGGAAGAAACCATTCTTCTCTTTCTTTTGTAGACACCTCTCTTCTCTCTTTGAAGAAGATCCCTTACAACAGCTCTCAAAAATCTCAAGAAAATCCCTCAAAATCTCATGGACTCTCTGTTATCTCTGTATCACGTTTCATAGAAAATCAATGCCCATAGGCCTTTTAAAGGCCAAAATCCGCTTCAGATCAGAGTTAAGACTCCGATTACAACTCTAAATAACTCCTGACCATCCGATCAAGCAGCAGATCAAGTCCTGGTTGTTGGATCGTACCAGATCTTGCTCATCCACGTGCCCAAACACTCCTGATTAGCTCTGGACCGTCCGATCATGATCGAGAGCTCTGATGACTGTCGGATTGTGCAGCCAGTCCACAAAAATAGCTGTAAGCCGCGAGAAACGGCGGAAAATGCTCTTCAGTCCACAATGGACCTCGAGAAACCGAGGGAAACGCCTATCGGTCCACGCCTTGTGCATGGACCGCGTGAAGTGGGCAGCTCTGCATGCGCTGGCCCATGCGCGCTCGCGCTGGGCCACGCTTGCCTAGGCCTGGCCTACTGTTGGCCAGCCCTTCTGCGGGCCTTCTTTTTTTTTTCTTTTTCATGTGGGCTCCTTCCTTTTGGGCTTCTTTCTGGGCTTCTTGGGTCTTGATTGTATCCAATTTGGACGGATTAGGCTCCACCACCCAACAAGAGGGAGGAGAGAAGGAGAGGGAGATGGTAGAGATGCTGGCGATGGTTGTCGAAGGGGCGCAGAGGCCCCCGGATGACCGGAGGAGTGGCTCCACCCTCCTCCAGATCGAAACAGGAGGGGTTTGCCAGCTTCATTGTGAGTCGGCACAAAGAATATAATTTGATCGAAATACGGGTGAATCATCCCTGTTGCAATCCAAAAGAGGACTTCTTGAGGCCTTTGCAGCCATTTGGCAGCCACTGACGACCACCATCGGCCTCTCTCTCTCCTTCCCTCTCTCTCTCTTCCTCTTTCTAGTTCTCCCTCTTCCTTGCTCCTTCGATCATCCGGGAGCCTCCCAGTCCTTTTGGCAGCCTCAGCAGTCCTCCGACAGCCTCCCCGGCCTTTTCCTCTCTTTTCCTCCCTCTTTCTCTCTATTTTTTCCTCTTTCCTTCTCCATCCTTTTCTCCTTGCTGGTGTCTTGTTTTGAACAGTAGAACCGTCCCGATCTGCCAGTAGTATGGTTTTGCATGCCCCAAATCGGGCTGTTTTGTCCGGTTCAGCGAACTGTGGGTGTAAGTGTAGACTTTGGAATTGCTTCCTAGTAAGAGACAATATAGGTCAAGCGAAAAGCAGCTAGTGAAAAGGCTTCTAGTTTGTACCTGCAAGGGATGGTCAGCAAGAGGACTCAAATGGCAATCTTTCTCAGATTGGGTGCATCGTTTCCCCACTGGACCTACTACCTTGCGGCCAAATAGTTTAGGGTGACATAAGTCTTGGGGACAACAAAACTTTACGATTTGCTTCGACTTCTTGCTTGTATTAACTCCTATTTAGGCCTATATCTTCTTCATACTACCATGGATTCAAGTAGCACTTGGTTAATATTTCACCAATGTACCACTTGGTTGTCATACCTATCAGGTGCAACTCCCTACCTATCTGTAGGTCCCATATAACCTTAATGATCCAAAGGTGTGAGTATGTCTTCCTCTCACCTTATCAATAATCTACTGCTGCATGTTTGGGTAAAGTAAACCCATTGTGGAAACTTCTTGTGGTCAACCATTCACGGACCATATAGAAGTCCTCCACTGCATTTACCATATCTAAGCATCAATCCAAACAATGCATTCTTCAAAACAATCCCCTTGATTCTCATGCCTTCGACTGACTTGCTATACTTGTGATCCACTTATTGCATGTTAACATAGTTCTTAGGCCATCTATCAAGGAGGCTCTTCAAATCTGTGCGACCATGGCAAACTGAGTTATGCCTAGCCTCAGTAGCTCCAACCTAGATGTTGCCACATCAGTATAAGGACCCATGCATGATCGTATATATGCCTTGAGATAGCCTTCCTTTGCTGAACAGCTGCCTTCATCTGTTGTAGGTCCTTATTATCTTTCATCAATAGGCTGCACAATGCACATGTTGTCCGGTAAATATGCTGCATGTCCTCCACGAGATCCTTACCAGCTTGCTTGTTTTGGGGACCATTATTTGTCACCACTTGTATGATATACTGTAGCCCAACATCCTCAATCACCATCATTGAACCCAGGATGTAGTTAGAATCATTGATCCATTAGATGCATCCGTTGAGTTTTGACGGTAAGCTTGTCACGGTGGACTAGGAAGTTGATGCTCCTCTAAGTCGACTTGGACCATCCATCACATATCAATGCAATGGTGTATTACTAATAATGCTATTTATATCCGTCGATCCACTTCTTTAGACCCTTGACTTTTGCCTTCAAATATAACCTCTGTATCCCATATGGAGTGGAAGGCACAATATCTGGAACCTACTTCTACACTTCAGTAATCATGTTTCAGAAGAAATTGTTCATCGTAGCCTAAACCGTATTTGACTATAATGGAACCACTTAGCTAGGGCAGCCCTATCACTTGCTTCTTATCCTTCTTGATGTAGTCATTTATTTGGGGCTACTTAACTGTAGGTCTGAATATGCTGCTAGATCAATGTCATAACTAGTGGGATCCAACCTGGTTGTTCCTTTTCTTTTCTGAAATATGCTAAGGATTTGATCTGCTATCACCACCTTTGGTCATCTAGGTCTTGCATAGCTCAAGGTCGTCCCTGGTCATGTGCCCTTGCATGGATAGGGGTGGCAATTAGGTCAGGTTGGATGTAGGTTGGATCAAAACTTCATCAACTCAAACCCGACATGTTTATTATACAGGCCAAAATTTCAGATTTGAATCTAACCTGTTCATTAAATAGGTAATCTGTTCCGACTTGCATAACTTATTTAATATATAGGGCAAGTCAAGTTAAATGGGTCAAACAGGTTAAGTGGGTTTTTAATGGATTAAATAGATTTAAATGGGTTGAACAGGTTAAGTGGATTTTTAATTGATTAAATAGATTTAAATGGGTTAAATAGGTTAAGTTGGTTGGGTTTAACAGGATAGAAGTAGGTTAAGTAGGTTTTAAATAGGTCCAATAGATCTTAGATGGATTAAATGGGTCAAGTCATAACCTGACTCGATTATTAAAGGGTCAAAGGTCTAGACTTGAACCCAATCCATTTAATAAATAAGTTTAGATAGATTGATCCATTTATGATCCAAATCTATTTATGTCAAATCTGAGCCTGCTTAAAGCAGGCCATTTGCAGATTGGATTGATGGGTGGGGTCATAAATTGCCCCCTCTACACATGGATGCATCGGACCCTCCACCCCTCTTATAATGTGAAGACTAAATAATGTATGATACCTCGTGGCCTCATACTCCCACAATGCTTGCTTAAAGGTTCGGATGGCCTCTTGCATCTAGCAGCCTCTGTATCATCTGGATCAGATTGCTTATTCCCATTGCCTTCGTCGGCACTGCCATGATGATCATCGATCTCCACTATCTTGTCTCACTGAGCTTATTTGTCTAGCCACCTCCTTCACTTTAGACTTCACATATGGTCTCTGCTTACTCTTCTCACCTCACCAGGACTCTTGGTACACTTCTTCACATCACTATAGTAACCTACTTGATGCTTGCTTCAATTAGGTGATTCCAACTCCTTGTTGTCCATGGCAGAATAATTGCATACCTAGTAATGTCTCTTTAAGGCCATCCTTTGATGTGCCAACCAAAAAATCCATGGTCTCCATGTATCATCCACTCAAAACAAGAATCGTTAAGGATATTTTTTTGATGCGTATCTCAGATTGCTGGAATTTTGTAATATTATTCATGAATCATTAATAATTTTTTTAAAATAGTTTAAAAATCATGCTAGTCTCCTCGATGAAAAACTTCTAGATAATTAGTCTAGAATTGTTCTCAATAATTATCAAACACATGTTCTTTGTTTTTAACAATTTAATCATTTTTTATAATTTTTTAGTAATTTTTAACAATAGCTCGAAAATTAGAAACGTATATGTTAATCAATAAAATACAAGATGGTAATTTTAAAACTCATCTTATTAATGCATGTTCCATGTTTATTACATTTAATTAATATTTTTAAAATTTCTATTTAATTTTTCACAAAAAATAATTAAAAATCATGAAAAATCCATCAAATGCTGAAATACATGACAATAAAATTCAAGAATTACATTTGTACCTTAGGATATCTGCTGATAATTTTTTAGATTTTAAGGAACTTGTGATATTTTTAATTATTTTCTTGATTAAAATATTAGTTACATGGTTGTAACTATTTTCAAGAAGGTATTTCATAGAAGTTATAGCATTTGTATAAACGCAAGCATGCTAAATTTTTCAGAACTAAATTTCCATTTATTTATTTTTTATTAATTTTTAAATACAGCACTATGTATTTTCTAAAAATAAGCCATTGGTTAAAAAATAAAAGTTACCATGTTGTAAGCAGCCATCTATCCTATAGCAAATCCAAAGTTCAAATAAAAAAAGTGATGGGTTTTCTTTTTTTTCCGATTTTTGCCAACTTTGGCCCAAAAAAGGGGAGTCTAGAAGGCCTCACCCAAGTGGAGTGCCCTCACTTGCTGCGGTGCTAGTGACACCTCCTTGGTGATGAGGGAAAAAACCATCTCCCATTCCCCTTCTTTGTCTCCTCTCCTCTCTCTCTCCCCACCTCTTTCTCACATTATGGGTTCAAGGGCCTCATGAGATGCCCAAAAGCATCTTTGAAGGTTCGAGTTGCGGTTGTTGTCCTACCCCTGCCTGTAATAGTTCCAGTTCAAGTCTATGTTGATCTATGCGAGCGAGTGGGAGTCCTCAAAGACTTCAAAACTTTGGCTCGCGATTCCACTTTGATCGTTATGGACTGGTACCAAGATCGAGTCCTAGGCAAGCCGACCTAATTTTCACAGCCAGCCTGGCTAAAGCTTAGCGGAATTGACTTCTCACTGAAAAAAAAAGGATAATCATCAACTTCTAGCTTCGGAACATTTCGATACTTTGAGAAATCGACCTCGGACATACCACACCCTCTCTGAATGAAGGAAGAGGGGATTCCAAGCCATAAACATTTATTTGAAAAAACATACCTTGATGCAAACCTATTCGAAAGAAAAACCTCCTCGGAGCCTTCCTTTGGAGGGAATGATCAAAATGACTATTATGGAAGTGCCACCCTATAGATGACCTGCTGTGGCGGTTATCCTACCCGGTTGGTTACCCAGCTGCGCCCTTGAAAAATGAATCACAAACCGTGCTGGTTAGGACACCCTCGTACAAATAAATGCCAGTATCAGTATCGGTCAGTATTCATCTGATTTGACTAGGATGACCAATACAAGTGCAAGTGAAGGATCCTACAACCTTGTATATGGTTAAACTTTTAACCGTTTAACAGTTGAACTATTCAATTGCCTCAACCAACATTCAGCACTTATAAGGTTACTTCGAGTTTTAGAGCAATCATCATTTCATTGCTTTTCATAGTTTTATCATTGTGCATTCAATTAGGGAAACGTGGCAGATTCAAGTTTGGGGATTTATGTTGCATCTTTCTTCTTTTGTGATAATATACTCTTGCAAACTTGCAAGAATAGATGACTAATGATTCTAAAGTAGGCTTTCGGTCATCCAGTCTAAATATTTGTTGTTATTCAAATGCATTGATGAGCTACACAGGTTTATTTCTACGTATGATTCTACTTATAGAACTCATAGAACAATGATTTTGACCTATACATTATCAGTTTAGGAAAGGTTTAACGGTTGTTCCCATTATTGATTATATGTTATCATGTTATGCTTTCTTAGTGGCCAGTTAAGGAAAGATGTGCTCTTTATAGGAGAAAGAGAAACTAATTTATTTTTTATTTTAAATTGGCAGCCCAGGAGAATTAAATGCAGTGATACATAATCTGAGGCTTGGTGTTGCTGTAGAAGCTCATATTGTTTATAAGCTGGTGTTTGATGAAAAACAGGATTATTCCTCATCTTTACCTGAAAGGGAAAAAGAGAGAGAAATAAGATCTGCAACTCCATAATCACTTCATTTGAGAAAAGTGCAAGAAAAGAAAAAAAAGATCCTTCTGTTTCTTCAAACATAACAAGTTTTTACCTTGGAAAATGACTTCATAATAGCATCTAATATATGCCAAGGCCATTTTACTTGAGGGGGTATGTACTCATTTGAGAAAAATGCAAGAAAAGAAAAAGAATCTATCTATTTCTTCAAATATAACAACTTTTTACCTTGGAAAATGACTTCATAAAAGCATTTAATATATGCCAAAATTGTTCTAGTGAAGGGGTATGTACTCATTTATATGAAATTCTAGGATATTGGATACAACAATATTGAAGAAGCTTATTGGAGCTAGACTTTTTACTGTTACAACTGCATAACTGATCGCATTTTTAATTGTATTAAAAGCATGGCAACTTATAAAATAAAGGTCTTTCATTAGCTTAGTGGATTGGACTTGTTATTATTGTAACTTTATGACACTGTAACCAATCTCATCATTAATTCTATCATAAACATGGTAGCATGTAAGATAAAAACCTTTGATTGACTGTTGCCTGTACACTTAAGAATATAAGGAGCTATTTTATTTGTAGAGAGGTGCTTTGAAGGGTTCCATGAGGTTGATGAAAGGTATCAAAATTTGTATATTTTTTGGGATACTATATATGTATATAAAGGCTCATTAGAAATGGGAAAGGGAGTTGGTACTCGCTAGGATTGATGCACTGGGTAGGGCCTGTTGGGATTGTCCTATTAAGATTGGGCTGAAAATCTTTATTATTGTAACTTTGTGACATGTAACCAATCTCATCATTAATTCTATCATAAACATGGTAGCATGTAAGATAAAAGCCTTTGATTGACTGTTGCCTGTACACCTAAGAATATAAGGAGCTATTTTATTTGTAGAGAGGTGCTTTGAAGGGTTCCATGAGGTTGATGAAAGGTATCAAAATTTGTATATTTTTTGGGATACTATATATGTATATAAAGGCTCATTAGAAATGGGTAAGCGAATTGGTATTCACTAGGATTGATGCATTGGGGAGGGCCTGTTGGGATTATCCTATTAAGATTGGGCTGAAAATCTTGTAGCATTCGTAGATTAGGCCAGTACAATCAGCAGGATCATAGGACTACAGGCTGATCTAGGCTTATATTCATAAAATTCCCATGAATATATTTGGAGTGGGCCGGCCTGAATCCCATAAGGAGAAGAAAAGACCTCAGGTCTTTTTTTTTTTTTTTCTCCTTGTAGGAATTGGCTGGGAAAGATCTAGTACATGGGCTGCGCCAGGTCTTATATTATGTAATCCTAGAAATGCTGTTGCCAGTCCTGAAGATCCAATAGGATTATCCAAATAGGCCCCTAATGTTGAAAACTTCCTGTTTGGCATTGGTTTTGTTTGTGTTTTTGTCTTTCTACAAATTAGTGACTCCATATGGAGATCAATGTTGTATATAGCATTCTTTTACAAAAAATAAAAGCAATACCAAAAAGGCATTAAGTTTTTGGTAATTCAGACTTTTTAGAGGAGCTCTCTTGTGACCGTTGGACTCTCTCAAGAGTCTTGGTAGAGATTATATCAACTTGTTAAGATGGCACCTTCCTATTAGACCCTACTTGTGAAGTACAATCACCAAAACCTGCAAACAATGGAGGTGAAAAAGTTCTTTGAGTTACCAGCCAAAGTTCGGAGAAATCACCCTTGTAGTGAAAGCAGGAGTCAATTGTTGCTGGTGAAACTTCTTTCAAGTACTTTGGTTGAAGGTTTTTGATCCACCAGTTTCAGATATATATCAAATGTAGGACAGTCCCGTAAAGAAGTGAATACAACCAATGTTGTAGATTCCACCAAGTTTACAGCAGTTCATATTAGCTTCCCAAGTGATCTTACACAAAATAGTAAAATCAGATGAAAGTATGTAATGGCAATCGATGTTGGAAGATGGAGAGGATATCATATTGACAGCTTAAGAGAATATTAGGAGCAATAGGAAATGAATAATCATCTAGAAATATGAGTGTGAACCCAGCGGACAAAGAATTGCTCATAGTCTTAAGTATGGTTTCTGTTTTTTCGGGTACAAATCTTTAAGAGTGTGGTTGAAGAGTGTGTGAGGTTAAAGATGAACAGGTGGACCATCAATAGTTGAAAAATGATGTGGTGGGCCACACAGTGGTTCAAGCTTCCATCCTTTTATGAATTTATGTGATTAAAGTTAGTTTTACTAGCTTTACTAGTTTTGGGTTGCATTGTTCCTAGTTCTGTAGGAAAAGCAAAGCTACATGAGAGGCGCTTACAACCATCCTTCCATGTAATTCTGTTCATAAAAACATCTTAAGAAACATGTTGAGGTTTTACAAGTAGGGATCGAACATCACATGAAAGAGGTATCTTAATTATCTGACAGACATTAGCAATGATCGTGCTCTTGTTATAGTACACTTTTTGTGAAAAAGAAATAAATCTTTCCCCTAGAACTGTCACATAGGATAGTATTCATGAAGTAAAAGACAGGAAAAACTGCAATTAGTTGCTCCATTTGAAGTTTAGAAACTCTATAAATTTGGAATCTCAAAGGCATCTTTTAGGAACAGTATTGTCTGCCATACTTGACCAGCTGTTCCAATATGTTTGTTTACTGTCATCTTTATGAATCCTGCTTCGTTAGGCCTTAATATTCTATATTCACAGAATCACCCTAGTCAGAAATATTTAGGACTTCTTCTGACAGTTGTTAAAATCAGTCTTCATCATCTCCAGTCGCAAGGCTTCTGTTATAGTTAATTGCTTTATATGGTTACAGCATGCAGCATTCATGGCAGAGAAATTACAATTTAGTGTAACAGATGCTGTCATCAATGCCACAAGTTCTGCCGGTTATAACAACCAGATAACACCAGCGTTATGATTCAGTCAACCAATAGTTCTGTTCTGAAGAAGTTCAAGCAGCAGACCAAGTACAAACTTGTTTACAAGATAGATGAAACGGTTCGCGATGCTGTCAATTCCTCGATTGAAGATATTAAAGAATTTGCTGATTCTGTGGCCATTGACACAGATTCCATCTATCCCGAAACTCAATTGTTCATTGCCACACAAACTGATATCGTGAATAAGTTGCACAAACATAACCTTTCTGTGTATGTATATCTTCTTCAGAATGAATTTGTATCTCAACCATGGGACTTTTTCTCAGATGCAACTGTCCAGATTAATTCATTTTTCAAGGGAGCTGAGGTGGATGGAATCATCACTGATTTTCCAGGGACAGCTAGAACATACAAAAGTATGTATCCTTGACTAATTTCACGTGATGCTCTTATTCTTATCCATACTTGTAAGAACTAAGGTGATGGAGGCTATGGTCATCATTGCAGATGCAAAAATAATAATAGTAGCACTGCAGTTAACCGGTTGAAGCAATGTTACTTTGAATGTAAAGCACATAATCAGACCCATGATGTTATCCTTAGCTCTTGCTTTTAAGTATGACAATCCTAAATACCATGATGCAAACTCCTATGATAGATGGAGTTATGCCTCGTAATTGAGGTCCGCAAAATCAGTATCGAGAGTTGTATCAGTATGTTATTCACTCTGTATGGTATGGTATGGTACACATTTTGTACCGGGATAGTCTCCTAGCATTTTTTCTTACTCCTAACCATGATACTGCCATGGGGCAGTATGGGGTAGTTTCACTTAGTTCAGACTAGTATGGAGCGGTTCAACTTATATACCATACGTTGGTGCTTTGTTGGTACCTTTCTGGTACGGTCAGCACAGGATTATACGGGCCGTTATGCGGCATACCTTGCATCTAATGCTTCTGTATACCTGGTCATTAGAAACAAAAGCATGCTGTAGTTATATGCATGTCAAGACAAATGCAGGTGTACAGTATTGCTTTTGATTCAATCCGAAATTAGTTGTCTATCTTCATTTGTAACTGAAACCAGCTGGTGCTTTGGATCATGCAGGAAATTCTTGTAGGAATTTGGGATCTCGGATGCCCGTCTTTATGGAGCCCGTTGAACCTGGAGCTTTGCTGCAACTCATCCCTGCAGCGTCACAGCCTCCGGCCTTAGCTCCTATGCCAGTTCTCAATGTCTCTGATGTGGTGGAGCCGCCTCTGCCTCCTGTTGCATCAAAGACACCCCCTCCCACCGGAGGAACTACACCATCACCTTCTCGGCAGCCATCTGATGGGCCACGATGCACTGCATCATTCTTCATCTCACTAGCAATGCTCTGTGCATCCTTTCTATTCATATGAGTCAACTGCATGCATGATCTTATCTTTGGACTGACTGACCTGAATCTTCAACTATCGATGGCCCACCCGCTGATCCACTTTATTTTTGTTCATTATCATTCCTTTTGTATTATCATCATCATTTTTTTTTTTTTTTTCTGTATGGGATTCTATCCTTAATCATTTTCTATGGTGTGGTAAGCATCTGGTCATCCTGTAAGCATTTCACACATACAATGGAAATAGATCATTTGCACTAGCTCTTCACAAAAATTAGATGGTACCGCCTGACTGGTGATCAAATTGTTCTGGTTTCATACAATGGTTAGCACAGCAGCATGGTTGTTAAGAACAAAAGTGCCACTTGGCTGGCTGGCTAATGTCGGGAGAAATTTAAGAAGGTTGGTTTCTTGAAACATACTCGAAGATGATGCGGTGTTGCTTTGTCTAGAGGTGAAAATGAGTTGGCCAGAATCTGATCACATCCCATTCCTTATCCAATTCGGATCAAATTTATCTGAACTCGGATTTCTATGGGCAAATCTTACTGGATCCATATTTTTTTAGATGGGTGCTAGACCAGTGAGCTATGACGTGTATTTCTATTTTATGGATAAATTTTATTCTATTTGTTCATATATTTCAGTTATTAAATGATCATTTGATGTATATTATGATATTTTATATTTTAATCATTATTTATATGGAAATAATAATTTTATTGTTAAAATAAATATATTATATTTTATTATTTATAATATTTGCAAAATTTTATTGTCAAAACATTTGAAAATGTAAATAACTTCTATCTTCCTGCATTTCTATATAATTTTTTTTAGAAGCTCTCTAAAAGTAGATATTCATGATTATGCTAAAATTAAAAAGTGATGATGGCACTGGGGGCAAAAAAATATTGATATTTTATATTATACTTTTTATTTCAAATATTTATACAAATCCTGTCAACCTAGTGATCTGAACATTGATTAGGTCAATCTTTGAATGGTTCATTAACTATTTTTTAGATCCTTACTTATTTGTGTCTTATACACGTTCTACATCGTAAATTTTTTATTTTCATCCTTTATGGCTGTATAATTAATGTTAGTTTTTTATCTTTGAGTTTTGCTAAATATTCAATTTATATCCAAATAATAGTTAACTTATATCCTTTTGCTTAAAAAATATAAACATAACTAATGTTTCATTTGTGTCCATACTCTAGAACAACTATGCATAGATTAAATATCCGACTCGTATGCGTATCTATATAGAGAAAATATGGATATTATTTTTGGTATTTGTTTAATATCTGCACCGTTATTCATATTCATTGAAAAAAGGTGGACATAAATATGGAGGTACCATCATTCAATTAGCATCTGATCCAATTTTAGCCCTAACTTTGTCCCACCCGCCCTAGCTCGTATCTTAAGAAATTTAAGGAGGTTAGACTGTTGTCAGGCATGGCAAGTATGGTACTGCGTTGCTTTTTAAAAAGTAAAATGGGACAAGTGTAGAATCCGTTCCGTTTGCGGATACTTCATTTCATTCCCTTCTGCAGAGAAACTTTGACTGATAAGCTCTCCAGGTACCAATTTACCAAGCTGGTCTTTTGTGGTTGTACCAAATGATCTTTGAGAATGCATTTTTCTTTCCCTTTATAACTGAAAAGAATTGATTGATAAGCATTAAACGTGCCAATTTATCGGAACTGGTTAATGATATATTAAATGACCTCAATCAAATCCCACTTGGAGGGATAGGAATACTTGGGCAAAGCTTAACCCCTTTTATATTCATATATTGATCCATCTCCTGGGAAAAACTTGATTTGGCATTCATGAACTCAGGCCAGCAGGAAAGTCGGTAGGTTAATACTTCTCCCAGAAATTGAGTCCATAATTAACCACCATCACAGCAGCATATTTAACCAGTAATAATCGCCTTTTACTTGATAGCTTGACTTCTGTGTTTGTCAACCTTAACTCAAGCCGAAGGTTGCATATGAAAATTTAAAAAAATGATCATTACGCATCATCATGCACTTCTACGCGCTTTTTTTTTTATGCGTCATGCTTCCTCACAACCATCCGTGCTTCCATTTCAGTAATGGATATTTATTTTTTAAAATAACAAGACTAGATCAAGACCATGGCAACATAAATTCTCAACTGCAACCAAGCAGAAAATCTGAACAAAATTATAGATCATGAAAAGAATGCAAACCCAAAGTACCTTCTTTTTTCCCCCTGTTGGTATTTGCAGCACATTGAGATTATTAAAGAGAGTTCCGAAAGGAAAAATGAAATTTTAATCCTTTATATTTTCACATTAGATAGACCTCCTGAAGAGAACCCAACCCTTCTATTTACTACACATATTAACAAGTTGAGCTGGACACCTTATATATGGCTGCTCTGCAACCCTAGGATAGATATTGATATGCTTGCAACTATACAGACATGGCCATTCTCTGTCCATTGATAGCTACCATATACCAAATGTGCAACTAATATGCTCTTGAGTGATCATATGTAGCCGACTACGCATGATGGATATGGAGTTGTAAACGGGGAGGCACAGGCGGTAGAAGCATGTATGAGACGCAGGTAGGCGGTCTTGAGACTCAGAAGCCTTATATATGTACAGTTTGGAACCCAGACCACCAAAACCATCAACAGGCAAGTATTTCACAGATGTCCAGAAGAAAAGAAGCACCCTCTGCTGCTCAGCAGGCATACCCTCAACAATCTGTGGAAAAAAAAAAAAATCCAATGATTAGTAGCTGTAACTTCAGTGGGCACTGTGCTTGTTCAAAATTCTCTAAACACTTCATTAATATTACTCATTGTGATTCTGCATAACAATTGTTACCGAGAAATACCATGAAATAAAGCACCTAATTTAATCCAATAGATATTTTCATAAATCCATTATCTGAAATTTTACTTCAAAACATGCTGTCAAAAACAAAGCAATATACTATTCAAGATTAGAATTTCCCAAAATATTGGACAGAATAAATTATATCACAAATACCATATTGTAAAGAGCATAAAAATTGCATAACGGTAAGATTAGGATAAGAAACCAGTAAAATTGTTTGTTTGGCTCTTGATAAATGAATAGTTTGTCTGTTCATAAATATATTTAATATAAAGTCAGCTTATTGGACTCCAGCTTTTGTGTTTCTTTATTTTGTAGTATTTCTCAAATAAAAACTTTTGAGTTACTGAGAAGCCAACAGAAATAATGAAGCTTGGCAAGCTTTGGCTGCATGCTACAAGAAATTCAATAAATTTCTAAGCATACAACATCACAAGGCCGTCTACAATCATGCCAAAGTACCAAACAACTTTTTACACGAGCTTCCAAGTCATTCAGCACATGGAATGCTCTAAAGATAATAGAGATTCAGATTAACTGCCAAAGAACCCTCAGGGACATTGGATCAATAGAATAAAGACAAAGCAACCAAAGTTGAGATGCAAATGGATTAGGTTTATCCATACCAAACCAAAACTGACATGCAAATCATACAATCCAAACCAGAATGAAGTATGCAGTTCTGGCGTATGTTGAGAATGTTATCTCATTTGATCTCATAGATCTGTTAGGCATGAATACAATAAAAAGGAAAAAAAGGATCCAACCAATCAAGAAGTATTGTATCTGATTTAGGACATGGCCTTGCTATTTAAAAGTATGCAGATCAAAAACAACCACACGAGCCCCAATCCAACCCAACCCAAAATTTAGATTAACAAAACTTCACTCAATTCAGGTTACCTCCAGCTTGATAAGATACGAAACTTGGAATCATTGCCTAAATGGTTAAGAGACCAGACCAGTTTGCAACCCAAAAAAAATTGCTACTAAAACTTTTTAAAGCCAGAGCTCCCATCATGATAATCGGTGCAGGCTGAAGGCACTCCAAGCTATCCCACATAATAATTGATTCATATCATGCTTGTAGAATTTAGATACACATTTGAACCACTTTCCATTTTGCAGTGCCATTGTTTTATTGGCATCTCCATGTTATGATGTATGACCTGTGACCAACCCCCACCCTCCCCCCCCACCCCCAACACACACCAACCCCCTTCTCTAATAAAAAGAACCAAGATCATATTGGTTCATTTAACAGTGGTGTGAGCACAAGCCTATGATGTTCAGAGAGTCTACAATCTTCAGAAGATGAGTCGGGTGGCAGTCATTCACATACCTAAGTATGGTTTGCGAGATTGGTGTAATGTATGATATACACTCACAGAAGTCAGACGGTTAAAGGAAGGGTGGAAGCAAAACTTGATGAACATTCAAACCCATCTAAGGGCACCCAAAGGCTAAGGTGTGGAAGCAAAACTTGATGAACATTCAAGCCCATCTAAGGGCACCAAAGGCTAAAATAAGAAGCAAAAGGGACTTAAAACCTCATCTTTTTCATGCTGGCCCCCCCTTTCCTTTCATTTATAAGGCAAACCCCCATGGCAAGAATACAGATACTTGCATGATACTAAATAGTAAAAAGCCTGGGGCCCTGGACAGCTCTATGTTTCCATCCCTCTTTCTTGTCCTCCCCCCTTTCTCTATCTCTACTTCTTGTCTGGTTCCACTCTCCTCTGCTTTCAAGCGCATTAGCACTAAGGCTTCCCTATCATGAAGGCCACAACCAAGAATTGAAAATTGTGTTCGCACTCCCTCACAAGAAGATTCCAAATACTATTTCTTCTTCTATCTCTCATTTCAGCCCTCCACCTCTTCTCCACACCTATTGTTCTTCTGTTTTTCTATCCTCACACATTCACATTGTTGATTGCTGCTCAGATTCCTATAATTGCAGAACTCAGCGCTAATTATTTCTTTGCATGACTATGTTGGGACTCATTTTCTCTTATTCCTGTTTTCAGTCATGGCAGAGGAAGGCTCTTCTGCGTCTGTCAAATGATTTAGAAATTGAATGATGCAGAATTTTTTTTAAAATGTTAAACTAGTGCTTCAAATTGCTTAGCTGATTTGACATTTCTGTTAAATCTCTCCGGGAAATATCAAAGATATACCACCTAAATAATGATGAAATTGTTCCTCAAAGACTTTCAAATCCTAGATCACATTACAAGCAGAGCATTTTAACCAGTTCTTACATGCACAGTTTGAGCATTCATCCACATGTGATGCAACATAACCGACTAGTTTTATGCACAATGTTAAGATTACAGCATAAGCATAGACCATGAACAAGAATCATGCAACAAAGGTAAAATAAGAGAGCTGCTGTTTATCTCCTATAGCATCAAAGAAACTGCTTGACATGCTCTGATCTAAGTCAAGATTAATAAACCAAGGAACACATGATATAAAGGTGCCTACAAAAATGAGCTATACAGAAACATGTAGTGTGTTAGGAGAAATCTCCATTATCACATGCAGGGCAATATAATACCATCACAAGAAGAAACAAGAAAAGCACAGAAAAATTAATCACCGGCAGCTGAAAGGGCTCTATTGGAAGCTTATAATAATAGGATAATCACTTATTCTTGGAAAACTTGCCTATATATTGCATATTTTATACTGAAAATGGAAACAAATTGTCAGATCAAGTGTTTATCTGTAGAAGTTTAAATTGGAAAAACCTTACACACTGTGCCTTTGGGGGGATTCAACTATGCTAGAAAAAAAAAGAAGGTTAAAGTTCATTTTTCAAAAAAAAAGCCATTTGAAAAAAATGGCTGAACCACTTATAGATTTAAAAGAGGGAACATATAGCCAAGTAACAAGTTAATTTATTAATTTTAAATAAACCAATACCTTCCAAAACCAACATATTTGACGATCTCTTGCCTTGTAGCCATTGTACTCAGTATGCGCCTTCCATTCCCTCACGTTAATGACACTATCACTTCCACCTAGCATTCGATCAAAATCTTCGAGGTCCAGACTTTGAAAGATAAACTTCTGTTCGTTTGAATTAGCAAGTATATCGCTAAATCCCTGAGCAAAATGAGATATTTGTTCAGAAATGGATGTAACAAAGCAATGCTCAATTAGAAGGTTGATGTATTCCTCTTTATTCTGGCTATTTACAGCAATTTCCTTTCCTCCCGGACAGAGTTCAACAACCCTATGAGTCCCTAATTCTTCATATTCTCTGAAAAAAGTTAGCCCTAATACATCTGAATCCAAAAGCTCAGCATCCATCTCCAAAATTTTTTTGCAGCTCATATATAAGCATGGATCTGCATTCTGAATATCTTCTAATGTAAGACCTTTCCCAGCTAGTTGCAAGAAGAACACACGATCAAAAACAACGCCTACTTGCACTCTATGCATTAAAGCTAGTGCAATCACTCGTCCACAGAAGCCAAAGTACTTCAGGTGCAAAGGATCCACAGCAGATGCTGCAACATGCATAATATATATGTATGACATAATAATTCACACAAATCACTGAAAAGACAGATAGAGTAGCATGAATGGATAATACTTGCTGAAGTACTAATCTGAAGTACTAATAAACATCAAAGATAACTCATAATTAGTTAATTCTAATATAACAACCCTAAAGACTTTACTCTGGGTTATAACGTCCACTACAAGGACTTGCAATTACTTCATAATGCTAATGGCCTTCTTCCAAAAGGTCTGATTACATCTATGAGAGAGAGCCACCAGAGGGTTAAAAAGTCTACTCTTCATCACTGAGATATTCTCAAAAGCTGGAGCTAAACTTGGTGAAATATTCCCCAATAATGAGACACAACCAACTATTGGACAGAGAACTACCTTTATTCTACAACCAGCTCATCACTCTCTTCATCAACAGCTAAAGCTGCAAAATTCAAGCTAAGCTAAACACACTGAATTTAATACAAAACCTTCGTACTAGACATTTGTTTAATGTAACAGAAGGCAAGTTTAAAATGTTTAAATTGATTGGGACCATCTGAACAGAGAATGAAGCCGTTGTTCATGTCACAGATGATAGATGGCAGGACCACCACTACGAGCAGTAAGGTCCTTGGTAAAACTTGAATTGCAATCAGAACACATGAAGGTAAAAAAAACAAGAGAGAGAGTTACTCAGAAATAAGCTTCATGAAGGAGGTGAATATCCAAAAGGAGGTACTTTATTAAGCACCAAGAAGTAAAGGCATAATGACAAGGAATCAATCCAGATATTCAATTAATCCAACAAAACAGGAAACTAAAGGTTATAGTTAACTCAAAAGGCGTAACAATCATATTGCAAACCTTATTGTCATCCAACTTGCAAAAAATTATAGGAACCCTTTGATCATATGTAAAAAGAGCATATTAAACCATCTGGATATTCTTACCCTCGAGGAAAGCATTTCACTTCTCATTCAATGCATACGTTATTTCAGTCCTTATGTTCAAAATTTGTAATAGTTTATTGACTTTATTCTCTATGCCAGCCTACACAATTAGGTCCAAAGACCATCAATAAGACAGTTTTTGTTCTATTACTACTATAACAATGAAAGAATGTGGTCTGGACTCCAGATTTCTGTCAGATGATTTTTACCCATACTTCACTAGACATATTCAGATTTCTGTCAGATGATTTTTACCCATACTTCACTAGACATATTCATGTTGATTTGAGTATTGGCAGTTCAAACACAAAGTTTACATCAAAGAGTTTATATCATAATAATTGCCAATTTTTCCCTCTTCTATGTTCAGCCTAGGAAACTACTCAGAAAATCTACATGGCTGACCTTAAGCCTTCCAAAACAGTCTTTATTCCAATTAATAAATATTTTAAATTGCTGTGTTGCATCGAAAACCAAATTCACTGCTTGCAACAATTGATTTTTGCACTTGGAATTTAAAGATTTTCAAAACTGTCTCAGGTCTTCGTTCTAGTGGGATCAGAATTCCCATCAAAGATACGATGAAAAACTATGGATTTGCTCAGAAAACACCCTTGAAAAGCAATTGAGATAGGTAAGCAGATCAATCAACACAATTCCACAGTAACAAACACAGTAGTAATCATAACATCAATATAGGTGTTCTATTTAGATCCCTGAACACATGGTTTGCCATTGGATCTTCAGCAAGTTCTGAACTACTTAAGCATGTATTACTTTAACCCCTCCCCCACCTTCCCATAAAAAGGAAGCAATCAGAGAATTTCATGAGCACTTAACAAGGGCAATCACAATTCACAAGATCCTCCAAAGCAAAGTGTATCATGCTGAAATCACAACTACTCTTCTCTAAAATTTTGTCAGAAAAGTTAGTCTTGTCATCATCAAAAAAATGAACAGAAGACGATAAAAGCCAATAGATGTTGGTACAAAACAATATAAGAGTGCTACATAATATAATAAAGTAAGACTAATCCATTCAGATAAGAGATACTTTTCATAGCAGTAGGATATCCTTGGTTGCTTCCTCCCTTTTCTTTCCCCATGATGAAATACAAATCATACTCTGACCATTTAGTTTATTGTTATTATATAATATAAGCCACCAAGAACTTCTATCAAGGATCTTTCTGCATCCTTTTCCCCTGATTCTCCAAAAATTTTCATATTCTATGTTAGTAGACACAAACTAAATCATGACCTCATCAGCAAATTCGCATTTTTTTTCCAAACCTTTCTTAACAAAGAAGGCATCTTGTATGAAAACCAAGTACCTTTGACATGTTTTTTCATACACGTGACTGTTAATAGCCACGGGCAAGAAGTTTCAGAAAGCACCAGTGTTAATTAATAAGTTCAACTCCACGCACCCATGAATACTATAAAAATCCATACCTCTACCATTACACAAGTGACTACAACAGGTATCTTCAGAACAGCTGACCAGGACAGCATTAATGAACCTAAATCCTAATTCCAACTACTTCCATTAAGCAAGCGAACAAAGCAATTTTAGGGAAAAGTCCACAGCCGATGGTGCACAGAGGTCAACATCCTAAGCATCGTACTTTCAGCACTCTAGAAGAAGCAGTTGCTTACTTTTTGCAGGTCTTTCTCACCCATCATCAAGCATGAAGTAAATTGCATATAAAAAGGAAACAATTATGAAAAGGGGGGAAGATATGTAAAATAGAGAAGATCAAGAGGAGGAAGAGGTATATAGGAGTGGTGGCATGGGGACCTGCCTAATCCCAAGGAAGAAACAGATAATATCATTGCCATCTAGCCACTTCAACCAATCAATTGCTCATCATGAACAAGTTGAATACTCTCACTAAGGGGTAGAAGTAGTTGCTACAGTGACTTAAGGTGAGGCAAAACTTAAGCCATCATAAAATCACAAAACACATGCTTAATCATTTGCAATGACAATACTAATTTCCTGCTCTACACTCATGGCCATACTTTCTGGATCTGATTTACATAACCCCCACTCACACCAGGATCTGATAAGCTAACAAATAATCATCTTTGTAACCACTGACTTGCAGATTGAACATTGAAGTGTTATAAAAAGCACCCTTGTCTCATTGTCCAGTACCCAAACACAAGTACCTCTTACTCCTCTTGAAAGCAGGTTTTTATCCTCCCAAAAACTGCAATCCTCTAATAAGTCCCTTTGGTCACATTGTCCACAGCTTAGCCTAAGCTCTAAAGCCACCAATGTTTCTAGTATGCACTATTAATATTTATGGGTTTCCCTAAGTGTATAGCTACTCCATTAGGCACACCTAAATTCCCATCCTAAAAAACAGCTACCACCCTTAACAAACATTCAAAAGTCCAAATAATGCAGAATCGTCCCCAACCGCCCGGTTCGGGCTGTACTGAGCTGTGCCTATGGCAGAGTGGAGTGGTTCTAGCATTCAAAATGAGAAACCGATGAAGGAGAGAGAGGGAGAAGGAAAGAGAGGCAAAGAGAGAGAGGGGGGAGGGAAGGAGAAAGATGAAGGCTACTAGAGGCGCCAAAGGACGATGGAGGGGCGAAGCAGGGGCTCTGTGATCTGAACCCCAATTTCATTCAAAACATAGGTCCGTCGGGCTCCTCTTTTATTTTGAAAATATTAAGTGAAGTTGGCAAGGGGTCGGGGCACCTTTTTTATTTTGAAAATTTTAAGTGAGGTCAACAAGGGGTAAAATTTTTAGTGAAGTCGGCAAATCCCTTGCCAACTTCACTTAATATTTTCAAAATAAAAAAAGAGCCCCAACGGACCCCTTCGGAGGGGGGAGCCCCTCCTCCAACCCTTCGCAACCCTCTGGCGGCTCTCCGTCCCCTCCCTCTCCCTCTCTCTCTTTTCTCCTCTCACGTTCTTCTTCTCCCTGGCCCTCTCTACAATGTCAAGCCATGCTTTGACAGCCTTCATCATCTCTCTCCCTCCCCGTCCCCCCTCTCTCCTCTCTCCTGTTCTCCTCTCCTCCGCCCTCTTTGTTGTACTAATGCGAGCATGGCATAGAACAGCATAGGGCATTATACTGAACCATGCTGCCAGTTGATCGGTTTGGCCTCAGGTACTAGCACAACAAACCTTGCTTGAAAGCCCTCAATCTCAGAGACTATCTTCAGCCCCCTTCCCAAATAGGGGGGAGGGAGGAATGGAGAGAGAGAGAGAGAGAGAGGGAGAGGAAAAGGATGCCCGCTACCAATAATATACTAGCAGCCAGTGAGTAAACACTTCTTTCTATATCCAATCATTCGAGAATATGTGTCATTTGGTGAAAGGTAAATATTAGTTTATTTTTCCTATTTTCTTGGGGAAGGTGGAGGGAGGGTGTTGCACATCCATTATTTATAATTGGCACAAAATGATCTAGGTTCATGTGAGATGTATAGATGATGCCTAAACACCAAATCCTTTAAAAAGTGTGTTCCTTTTTTCCTCTATTTCATTTCATATACAGTATTTCCATCTTTTGCTCACCCCCATTGGTCGCTGATTGGACAAAGAAACATAGGTGGTTAGGCTCCCACTTGCTTTATTCTCTCTCTCTATCTCTCCCCCCTCTGTCCCCTTCCCTCCTGTATCTAGGACCCTTTTCCTTTGCCTTTCTTCACCTGGCTTGACAAGGAGGGGTGACAGCAGAATGCAGACTTCCATTACCCATCTCTCTCATGTACCTGTTCTTCCATTACCCTCCATTTAGTACACATGTCCTCCCTTGTTAATCCCTCCGCATGGTTTCGAAACCCTAAAATTTTCTGTAGACTTCAAAAAGATTGGTGTCTTCAACCACTTAAAGCCTATTGAATCAGTAGCAATCCTCCATCATCAGACCCTATCATCACCTTCATGCCACCAACAGTTCTCAGTATACATGATGCATATTCATGAAGTATGATATCAAATTTTGTCTGGTTTAGTTTATTATCTTAAGATGATCACTTGTCAAAATTATGTAAAAAAATATATATATCCTTTTAATTATTGACTGATTTAGGCTTAAAATCTGCTGATTGTGACACAATTTTATGCTACATTTTGTTTCGAACACCCAGTGCTGTAAAATATGCTAACAAAGAACACTAAAAGTAGTTCAGGTGACTATAGAAGCAAGTTCTTATCAGGGTTGCTGCAATTTCTTCGCCCTATTAAGGCTACAATTTTTATCTCAATGTATTGTCTTGTCCTGGTAAAATTCTATTATATCTTAGGTGGTAGTTATAGGATATTCGTTGTTCTTTTAGCAGTAGTTATCCCACCATACTGTTCAATGTTTTGGATGGTATAGGTCTCCAAATCACAATGTAGAATCTTATACACATCTATCAGGCTCTTGGCATGCAATAGTAATCTTTACTCCCAATATATGATAGATGGTTCGGATAAAATCTCTTGCAGACAGCTTTGCATAATTGTTATTGATAGTGGGAGTACCCAGAATCTCATCTGAAAAAAGTGATCAGCAAAATGAAGCTAAAATAAGAGGCGGGCATTAAAAAGGCCAACCATGTCATGATATTAAAAAGATAAGCTATTGATGTCCCTATCATAAGGATGTGCTTAGTGATTCCTCCAAGGGAAACTAGAAAAGCTCAATGTGTTGTAATGCTGCATGCAAGATTGACCAAGGTCCAAGGAGTGGTCAATAAAAGAACACACCAAAATATCACCACCCAACTACATATATCTTCCCCTCAAAAAAAAGGTATTGCACATCAGAAGAACATGGTATAATGACTCCTTTGCAACCTCAGTGAAAAAGGAGAGTTATTGGAATACAATCATTACTTTACTCCAACTTGTAACGTACAAGAATTATCTTCAGATAAATAAATTATGACATTGACATATATTATGAGTGCACCTACTAGCAAAATGTGCATTAAACAGTCCACATCAACAGCACATGTAAAAACAATAAAGAACATGTCTTCCTTCTGCCACCACCACTTTCCATCACTAACTCTTTGGGTAATCTTACAGAACTCATAAAATAAGCATCTTATAGATGCCTCAATTTCAATACTGTAAGCCATTTAATTTGAGGATACCAAACTGGCTGGCCCCACTTTTACAAGAACATCCCCAACCAGTTTAAAATTGATCATTACCTAAAACAGCCACTTGCAAAACTGATGGACAATTAAATGGGAAATTCAATTGTAACAACGTGGACATGCAATCTTCTACATACAGACCTTCCTTTCTAATCATAATGATGCTTCAGTTCTTTCCACCACTTGATCCTAATCATGAATTTCCTGTTAACCAATCCACAAAAGAAGACCTAATACTTGATAACATAGTGATTTTCAACCATACAAATACTTACATTTCTATCAAATACTTACATTTCTACCAAAGAAACATTCTTAGCCTCTTTTCCACCAAAATCTCTAAAAGCCATCTAAGCAACATGTAAAACCATCAATTTTTCATTTTTTTTTCAATATCCATATTTTAGAAAACAAGTATTTGTTACCATATTGTCCTATAAGCACCTCCTCCATACCCTTCTCATTGGATACCCTAACTGGCACTAGCGCTGTCAAAACAGTATGAGGCTGGAAAAGGCCTCTAATACATTTTTTTATTTAACACATTGAGATGAAGTCTTTGATGTTGTCCTTCATTATCGCAAGCGAAAAGTACATATATGATCAATGGTGAAGCTGTAGCACAGTTGTTCACTGTAATGGATAATCATTTCAGCAGGATAGTGAATTCCTAGGTGGTAAGTACTATAATAACAGAAAAGAATGCTCCATTACTAAAGCAAAAATTCAAAAGCATGTAAACATACCAGGATTCGGAAAGACTCTCCGGCGGTCATTTGCACACGACAAGAACAGGACATTTTGCGGACTGAAGATTGCTTGGCATACCAGACAAAACCACTCCCTTAGAACACCAGGGCCTGTGGCTACCTCATTTTTAAACTCCATGAAAAGTCTACCATGCAATGCAGTTGCATCAGCCTGGCCTATGTACTCAAAAGACTCGGCCAGCAGTTGTGACCTGTCTATAAGCATCTCGTGCAGCTCATCATAGTCATCCTTTCCATCAGGAAACATCATCAGTACCAAATTCTGCCTCGCCTCAAAATCTGTTACATCCTTATGCTTCAGAAGCCAGCGAAGGTTTTCACTTCTCTTTGCACGTCTGATGAGAGCATTCAGAGGACACCGCCGAGCCAGCAGAACAGAATGAAGCAACTGCCCTGCGCCTTCATAGATGTTAGAAAAACAATTCAATTCCGTTAGAATGGCAAGGATATGAGACCACCCGGCCCAACGGATCTCGCTCTGCACTGACCCTTTCTTCTCCAGGAAGCCCTCCACCTTCTTAAGACACTGATCGACCTTCTTCAGGAGATCTGCATATATATCATGTAAAGACCCGATCCAATCCTCACGCTGAGGCTGCGTGCCATTATATAACAGTTCTGGAATTGGACAATTCTCACCCATCCAGTCCTGAATTGCCCCTCTTAAGGCACATGAGAACTTAGCGAACTCATTAAGATCAGCGGTTGAAACCATCATTGACTCCGATGACAGCCCTTCCATCAGTGTACCAGCCATCTCACTGACAAAGGGGAACAGCTCCACTATCACACTCGCCACCGACTTCAACTGGCTGACACGCCTCCAGTCCAGCGCCTCCAACAGCATGGCATATGCACTGCGGCACGATAAATAAAGCTGGTCCTTCTTCCCCACCGTCCCGGCCAGCAATTTACAGAACTCCAGCATGATCGGGGCGCACCGCACCTGAACGGACTTTGGAAGAAGCTCAGAGTTCGGCCTCAGGAAGAGCTGAATGGCCCTCTCTGCGAGAGTGCGGTCCTCACGGACTGCGGAAAGGTACAGCTTGATGAGCACCATCGGGGCGCCGGCCACGAGAAAGACCCGGAGGTGGCCCCAGGTAACTTCGTCGCTCTCGCTAGCCGTTTTGGCTAGGATGATGAGGAACTCCTTGACAAGTTCATCAATATTTGAATTTTCTCTCATAGCACGTAACCTGTCAGCGTAGCAGCCGCTCTCGATGAGAGCAGAGACGGAGGAGACGAGGTCGTTGACCACCTGCCAGGTCCGGGGGAACCGCGTGCTCCGCAGCCGCCCCGTGAGATGGAGGCAGCAGTCGTTCTCAAGCGAGCATTCGGCGAGCGTGCAGTCGCCGGGGAGCTGCCGGCCGGCGTAGATCAGGCGCTGCTCCCACGTCGTGATGCCGGTGATCGTCCGGATCTGGTCGATGACCGAGTCGACGGTGTCGAAGGGGCTGGCGTGGATGACTCGGGTTTTGGACATGGTGCGGACGAAGAAATGGAGGGTGGAGGAGGGGGAGGGGGAGGAGGAGGATGATGGGAAAACCCTAGAAGCGGCATCGGCGAGAGGGGGGAAGGGGGCGGCCGAGGAGGAGGGGGAGAAAGGATCGGGCGTGAGCATGCTCACGAGGTGGCGCGAGGGATCGCCGGAGTCGGAGTTGGAGTCGGATTCGAGGCCATAGTCATCAAGCTTGCGCTTGGAGGGGAGGAGGTGGTGGTCGAGGCGCTGGCGGAGTCGGGCAATCACGGCGGACAGGGAGACGGTCGGGAGAACGGACATCGCAGGCGCGGCAGCGGAGCTTGGATGCGGAACCCTAGGTCGGCATGGCCGGCGGACGGCGGCGGAGGAGAAGAGGGGACGGGGGAGAGAGGAAAAGAGGGCAGAGAGGGGCTTTGAATCTCGACGCGAACGCCGTCCGGTAGAGAGGAGTGACCGTGACGTAACGAATCATATTAATGTTTTGAAGGGGCTTGTATGTAAATTGATGTTAACCTTGTCCTATCTCTGGCTGTCCCTATCTGATTCATTAATTTTACAATTAAATCCTTCAGTAATTTTTCAAAAAATTATACAAAAATAATAAATTAAATTTTTATAGAAATAAGTAGATGCAACGAGGATCAAATGCTTTTAAAAGTAAATTATATTTTTTATCCTCCAAATTTAAATAATATTTTGAAATAATTTTTATAGTTAAAAAAATCTCTAATTAGACTCTTAGATTTTCATTAGTGGTTTAATATATTTCTTTTGGCTGATTCCGATGAACTCTATCACTAAAAAAATCTTGTTAGTATTAGTGTTAGCATCCAGTGATGATATGGCATAACAACTAATTTTTTTTAAAAAAATCAAAAATAAAAAATTTTTGCTTCTTTCATATATTCATCACAATTACTAAAAGTCAATCTACTATTAAAATCACTGTTAAAGCTCGATGACCTAAGGGCCATCACTATCCTTGACCAGGCACTAAGGGCATCATCCCCTCATTGTGCCCTCTCCTTCCCCAAGGCCTTCTCCTTTAAGGCAATCTCCCACTCCATTGAACATAACACAAGACTATCATCTTTGTCGACACCTACTCATTGGGTCTAGTTCAAAGCACAATATCTCCTCATTGTTTACCAACCCTTACTCTCCTCCTTCCATGGCATCATCTCCACCAACAAAAACATCAGCTTTGTCATCTAGTGTTGCTCCAAGATGATCTTAACACTCTTTGCTAGTGCAAAATAGAGTAGATGTTCTCCAACAATATCATCCGGTGAGCTTCACCATTCTCCATCTCCCAAAATTACTAGATCTATTCAATTTATGCTGAAATTTTTTTTGACTTTTAATATTAATCTAGTGCTCCTTTGATCTTCTTCAAGTTCCATATTGTGGATTTAGTGCTCTCTTTGGATTATTTTTATGATTTTGGGATCATCTATGGAGATCTAAAGTCGGAGAATTTTTGATTAAAAAAACAATCATCTAATGCTCATTGACTTCGACCTCTCCACCAAGCTCCTAGTGAGATTGTCGAAATTCTCCGATTAAGAAATCCAATGCCCATCACTATTGTGATCCTTATCACTGCTAGCCCCCAAAATAAAATGTTTGCCACTCTACTTCTCCTATATGTTGAAGGAGGATTCCATCTTTGCTGGCAACAAGTCCACCTTTTAGGTCATCGGCATTGAGAAAGTCAAAGTCATTTGTAGGGATAGAGAAGAGAGTGGCACTAAAGATCATCTGGAAGGATGGCTATGATTTCACTATCTTGTGCACAATTTAAAATTTTTTTAAAGAGAAAGAAATTAAGATTTACTAGCATCTTGCCATGAGTTTAAGAGGTTTCAATGATCATGCCATATCATCATTCGAAGATTTTGATAATTCTTATTAGTAACCTTATTCACATACTCAAATTGGAGAAAAGAAAAAAATTTCTCAACTCGTTCAACTCAAAATCTCTCAACAAAAATAAAATAAAAAATAAAAAAAATTACGAAAGTGGGATTTAAGTCTCCTTTTCTTTTATTGATCTAAAATCAAGGTGCACATCATATATATATATAAAATAATACTCTGTGAAGGAGTATTGAAGTATTGCCAACTCAGCTTCTCAAATGAGTTTTATTGTGCCACCTGAAAAGAACACCTCTTGACATTAAATTCTGTTATTAATGTATGGTATTATTATATTCTTACAATTAAAAACTATTTATATGGATAGTTGAGAATATAAAGTGACCCTGAATTTGAATGAATATTATTTTATTATTTATATATAATTTTTTTTAATCTGATCAGATCTAGAAGAAAATTTATTTTTATACATCCGATCCCGTGCAACGCATGGGTCTTCGACTAGTATATACATATAACAATATTTTGTGAAGGAGTATTGGAGTATTGCCAATGTAGCTTCTCGAATGAGTTTTGTTGTATCACCTGAAAAGAATATCTCTTTATATTAAATTATTTATTAATATATAGTATTATTATATTCTTATAATTAAAGCATATTTATATAGATAGTTGAGTATATAAAGTGATCTTAAGAATTTCAATGAATATTTTTTTATTATTTAGATATTATTTTCTTTTCAATTTGATTAGATCTAGAAGAAAGTTTATTTTCATACATCCGGCCCCATGCAATGCGTGGGTCTTCGACTAGTTCTTTATTTATAATTGCAAGGTCTACCCTTATACAATTTAGGTTAGATTTATCTTTCTAATTCTAAAATAGGACTCTTTTTTCTAAAATAGATTGATTAGTAGAAATAAACTCGAAAAGCTAAAAAACTTTAAAAGTTAGATCTCGACTTTTACATCACTCTGCCTTTTATTACTCTACCCGATTCTTATCAAATTGGAAGATACGTCTGATTAAAATCATATCATAAAGAAAAATTTTAATTTGATCAGCCCATTTTAGGTCCCAAATGATAGAATTTGGATCTTATCGCTAGGAAAACTATCCCTATAGAGAGAGGCATCACATCGTAAATCTTGAAAAGTTATCCATTTTTTTTAAAAAAAAAGATCATCTCAATCAGATGTTGTATGATCAAACTATAACCTTGAAGATTTGGCTTATAACTCGACTTTCCAATGCGATAAATATCGCTTCCAGATCCAGTTCAGTCTTACTCATATTGGTCAAAGTGGTCCATATCAAGTTTGAAGATTCTTCTGGATCAAACCTCCTCCTATTTAGAAGATTTGGCTCTTGCTAAATCAAAACTTAAGATGGAGAAATGCATGCTTCCCCATGTCATAGTTGAGCCATCTGGTTTTACTTTGAAGCTGCTCCTATCGGTCAATCCAAATAGACTTGATTCTTCTACATCTAATTTCTATGACCTTTCTCTCGATAATGTAATTCTCTTCCAATAGTTTTTTTTACTCCACTCATAGATCATCCACAATTGGTTGCTTTGATTCTTGGCCTTGGCTTTCATGTAACATGGAAGGCTTAAACAACTTCAAATTCTCAGTATTGACTATTGAGTGCATCTTCATACATAGTGGTAAGTCAAGAGGGAAGGCATTTTCTTCTATTTTTTTAGAATGTTGAAGGGGCCATATCGAATTGCCTTTAGTTTTCTCCCTTCATCTTTCAACTTTTCTTTCCATAGCTGGACCCATACTAGCTCCCCCTCTAAAATTGCACTTGATGCGATGTTTAACATGCTGATCCTTGTAACACTGTTGCGATTATACAACTGTACCTCAACCTTTGATGTACTTTTCTGTTATTCTCAAGAAACCTTTGAGTTTGTGCTTGGTCTCTCTCCTCCTTAATATTCTTTAGTGTTGAACCAACTGTAAACTCTAAATTGAAGGGACTTTAAGATAAATATCCAAGCAAACCTCAAATGGTCTTTTTCGAGTAGAACCATGGATAGCTTAATTGTAAGTGAATTAGGGGTATGACAAGCTCTCATCCCAAGTCTTCGAATGCTTGAAATTATAGCCCTAAAGGAGATGCACTATGGTATGAGTCATGACCTCAACTTATCCATCTACCTATAGGTAGAACGCAGAGCTATGTTTCAACGTAGTATCAATCAATCCCCATAAAGATCTCCAAAAATTACTCAAAAAATAGTGATCTTGATTTGATTGGAAGAAGACAGCCCAAAACTTTCCCATATCTACTTAAAGAACAACTGAGCTACTTCTTCTCTAGTAACTATTTTCTTGCAAGGGATTAGGCCTTCCATCTTATTGAATTGATCAATCACCACAAATAAATAGTTATGGCCATGTATTGTCCTTGGTGAACCTCCCTCCATCGCAATGCTCTCCCTAGATTTGCTAGGTCTTGGTAGTGGCATATAAATTTTCAACTTTTTATTAGAGGGTTATGATATCATGTATGATATAAAGTTGAGCCATGTCTTGCTGCATCTTTGGCCAATAGATGTATTTTTTAAGTCCAATAGAGTCTTCACCACTCCAAAGTGTCCTACAATTTTTGAAGTGCGAGTCTCTCAAATCCAATGCACTCTATTAGCAACTTAACGAATACATAAATATGTTCAACTATTTAGTAGTCCCTCTTTCAAAGTGAATTATGTTAGCACAACTTTCATCAATTTCTCCAACTCTTCTTAAAAATCTAGATCTATTGTATAGAGATCCTTGTATTCCTCATGATAGAGTGGTCAAATCTACATTACAATTAGTATACTAAAGACTACTATTGATAGTGGCTGGGGTAATAGACCAACTAATTTGTTCATAGCCCCTTTTTTTATATTTGATCATATTGATCCTAGGATTGATTTTAATGATTTCAAAATTTTGAGTATAGATGATACTAATCATATGTTTCAAGGATGATTGTAGGAGTTTTAATAAAAAATAAATTAAGTTTTGAAAGCAAGTCTAGCTTAAAAATTAAATTTATGAAAAAAAATTATTAAAGAACCTTTGACATGCTTGACACGCAAACTGAGTCGATCCAGTAAAAATTAGACCGACCCAATCTCAATAAAAGAAATAGATAAAAAGGTTGAATTTAAAAGTCATGAGAGTTAATCGATCTAGAATTCAAGTTAGTCGATCAAGACAAGTCTTGTCGACTCAGTCAGAAAGTTAGTCGATCCAATCTCAGAAGATAAAAAGTTACAAAAAGTCAATTTTTCAATTATCTGATACTTAGCCAACTTAAAAAATTTTGAGTCAATCAATGAGAGACTTAGTCGATTTCGAAAAAAATTAGTCGACTAAGTCACTACAATGGCTAGTTTTTCGAAACTTCAACTTTTTGCCCCAAACGTCCTTCAACGGCTAGTTTGTCATTTCCAATGGCTAGAACCTCTTCTCTAATCATTCTCATGTCTATTTAAAGGTGGAGAATAAAAGAAAAAAAAATAGATTGAAAGTAGAAATCATTTCAAATTAAGAGCTTCATTGAATATCCAAAAAAAAGAGTAAAAAAAGAGAAATCAAGCACCAAATTCAGAAGATATTCAAGAGTGATCATCCACAACTTTTAGAGGATCCTCTCAGCATTCAAAGAAGAGAAAGTCAAGCATCAAAGGACAATCCTTTTTCCTCTTCATCATGCTTCAAAAGAATTTTTATTTTTTTATTTTTTTTATGCTGAATTTTATTTATTGTATTTTTATTTTTTTACAAATTTCTTTGGGAGAAAGAAACTTGGGGTTTAGGCTGGTCCAAGCCTATAACTGGATGAGTGTATGGTTGTGATTGGTGAGTCAAGATTAAAATCAATTGGATTGATAGTGAGTCCGAAAAACTATCGGTGTAAGGTTGTAGTTGGTGATCCCGAAAAAACTAGCTGGATTTGTTTGTGAGCTTAGAAAAATAAACATATTGTAATCAAGAGATGATTATAGTTAAATTTTCAAGTGATTTACTTGGGAAGTGGATGTGGGTGCCGAGTTTAGCACCAAACCATTATGAAAGCATTGTGTTTATGATTGTATGATCTTTTCTTCATTGTTCTCATTCATTACTTGTATTTTCATTTATTCCACTAAGCATCTTATAGTAAATTCAGCATAATTAATGCTTAAATTTTAAATATCCAATTCACCTTCCGTCTTGGGTAGTCATCCTTGGGCAATAGATCACCATGTTGAATTGTTGTAGATTAGACATCCACTTTTGTATCAAGCCTATTGCAACTTAAATTGGGTGTGGAGAAACTAAAGTGAGTTATGATCTGTGTGCATAATTTTTTTTTTGCCTAGCAAATATGAGCTAATGCATCATGGCCCGATGTAAAGCATACAACCTTTGTCATATATTGGATAATTCAGCTATGATCCTTGGAACATTTCTAAGTAATATGCTACCGATTTCCCATTTTGCATGAGAATTACCCTTAGTGCATACCTCGATGCATCAACCTCGATTTTAAAGGGTCTTTGCAGATAGAGAAATACTAGAATAGGTGCTTTACAAGTTTTCTTCTTTAGAAGCTTAAAGGTATATTCATGCTTCTTTTTTGGTACAATATATTTTTGCTTCTTTTCATTCAAATTTCTGATAGAAATATTGTAATTATTAAAAAGTGCTTGATAAATTTTTTGACACACTAGCATACATCTATGAATCTCCTAACTCAGGCACCATGATCTTGGGTCTAGGCCTATTTTTGAAGACCCTCATTTTTTTGGATCAATTTTTAGCTCACCTCCAATGATGAAGCTTAAGTACACCATCATTGCTTTCCGTTCTCATATTTCCTGAGGTTTAGCTTCATCTAATTTTTCTATAGCACCTTTAGAACCTTCATGATATGTATGACATGTTCTTTCCAAGTATTGCTGTAGATTAGAATATCATCGAGGTACACAATCATGAAGTATTCATCAAAGGGCTGCAAAACCTCATTTATTAATCTCATTAAGATGATAGGGGCATTGCATAAACCGAATGATATGACTAGCCACTCATACAAACTTTGCTTCTTCTTGATGGCCATCATTCTAGTGTCTTCCTCATGAACCCAAACTTGATGGTATTCGGATTTCAAATCCAACTTGGCCAGATAGTGTGCATGTTTGAGCCGATCTAATAGATCATCAATTTAAGGTAGCAGGTACTTATTTTTTATGGTGGTCATGTTCAAGGCATAATAATCAATGTATATCCTCCAAGCATGATCTTTCTTTGGCACTAGAGTTATGGGAGATTCACATGATGAACTACTAAGCTTGATCACACCATGGATTCTCTTTCCTAAGAGCTTAACTTCTATATCAACTTTGCTTTCCATTTCTTTGCTTGATTTTTCTCAAATTGAGAGATGCGCCCAGCCAAAGTTTTATTCAAAAAGAAAATTTTTTGTTTGATAAGTCCATTATAAGCCATTGATAATAGAATTTGAGTCTGATCACTAGTGGTACCGCTCTCTATAGGACGAGGCATCATATCATGGATCTTGAAAAATTATTAGATTTTAAAGTCAAAAGATTATCTCAATTGGATGTTGTATAATAAAATTATGACTAGGGCTGAGCATGGGTCGGATTCGATCGGATTGAGAAAAAAAATTTATTCAATCGAATCTAATTGGATTGAAGAAAATTCAATCCACTGCCAACCGTTTATCATATATAAACTATTTGAAACCGAAGTGAATGGTTTGTCACAGATTCGGATGGGTTGTGTAGATTTAGACTTCATTGTTGATCCAATGTTGATTTTAAGTCGAATGTTAGCCTCCTTAAGCTTATTTACTTTTTTTATTAATTTAATAAAAAAAAGCTTAAATCTTATAAGTTAATTTTAGACTTATTTTTGAACATGTATAAAATAAAATAAAAATAAAAAAATTATTTATCTAAAAATAACTATATTTGAAAGCTTTCACTTTAGAATTGTCTCAAATTGATGTACTTCCATCAACATTCAACATTAATATTTTTATGAATCCAAATAGATGACGGGATATTTTTTAGAATGAAGTATTGAATTCTAGACGACGTCGTCTCAAAAATAAAAGTGAGTTTGTGAAATACTACATCAGTTAGGTTTGGTTTCATATGGGTTGAAAGTGTAGGAACCAAATCCAAATTCCACCCAATTTATATCTTTCAACCGACTGTAACCGATGTTTGTTGGGTTGGATTAGATAGGTTAATTTCTTCAGATTTCGATTATTTGCTCAGTCCTAGTTGTGACTTTTGAAAGTTTGGCTTGCGACATAACTTCCCAATATGGTGGATCATGCTTCTAGACTTTTCCTAGCTAGCCTTATTATTGATAACCAAAATAGTCTGCATCGAGTTTGGGGATCTTCGTAGGCTGCTACTGCACGGTGTACTAAAGAGTTTCTCGCAGAAGAAGAATTTTTTTTTTTAAATTAAAAAAATTCTAACTACTATGCTAAATCATCATTAGTATGCTAATATTGCTATCAGTAAAGTTTTTCGATGCAATTTGACCAAAATCAGTTGAAAAGACTATACGAAACCACACATAAAAAATCTGAATATCTTATTAGAGATTTTTAAATTATAAAAATTATTTAAAATATTACTATACATTACTTGGATCATATAACAGATCTATTTATTAGTCCATTTATTGTTTGGACCACATGACAGATCCATACATCCTTGATACATAAAACATTTTTTTTTATAGATGAATGCAAAATATTAAAATATAATATCCATGCATCCTTGATATATAAAACATTCTTTTTTACAGATAAATACAAAATATTATAATATAATATATTTTTAAAATAATATTATTTTAAAATAAAATAGAAATTATTGTATAAAAATCTAAAAAATATTATCCTTATGTAATCATGTATTTTTTGAGATATATTTTTGGAGAGCTATGATATAATTTTACCAACTATTTTACCTTTTTATTAGGCTCATACGATGCAATCTACTTCTCCATGTGGCTCAAATGCTTAACCAATCTATCTTGATTCAATATGTTATGGGTTGGGTTGGGATAGATTAGGTTACTTTTTTTAATAAAATAGTCAAATTGAAATCTAAATTTTTTATCTATTTAATCAATATGCCTACTTTGGACCGGTAGATTTTTAATCTTTCATGCATCCGGCTTACATATATGCTTGCGAGGATAGGTTAGGTTATTTTTTTAATAAAATAGTCAAATTGAAATCTAAATTTTTTATCTATTTAATCAATATGCCTACTTTGGACCGGTAGATTTTTAATCTTTCATGCATCCGGCTTACATATATGCTTGCGACCAGACCCAATGCTACCCCTATTTATAATTCTGGTTGGCTATTGAGCCATGATTTATTAACTCAAACAAAAAAATTCACGCCTAATTATGCCTGCTTTTATCTCACGTGTACAGCGCGTGCCTTGATTAACGGCGCATGGCCACGCTATCTCGGTGGAAACCGGAAAGCTTCGTTAATGGCTTCTGCTACGCTCTTGGCTTCGCCGAAAACCACTCCTCATCCTTCTCCTTCTCTGCAACAGGGCAAGAGAAGAGACGCCCTGTACGTAGCGCAGTGCCACTCAGGGCGGCCAAGGGCCCCGCCCAGATGCTCATGTCCACAGCTTACTCTCTCGGTCTCAGGGACCTGCAGCACTTCATGGTCATCATCAAGCCCGACCCTTCACGCCCTCAGGTCATTCTCTTCACCTCCTTTCGTGTTTCCTTTGATCAGTTGTTGTTTTTTCCGTTCATTTGATGACACTGGTTTCTTTCAAAATTCAATCTTTTTGTTTCTCCTCTTGTCTCCTCTTCTTCTATGGATTTTCTTTTGGTTGTTTCTGTTGTTCTGCGATTATTATTATATTCTTTTAAATTTAATGATTGATCTTTTTGTATATGGCATTGCTGGTGCTTCATGGTGTTCTCTGTCCGATTACTGTTTGTAAAATGGTGTAAATGAGAATGAGTGACTTCATTTGCCACTTTTGGGAGTTTTCTTCTTTGAGTGTGTAGAGCCGTTGCCACTCGAGAAAGAGATGCAATATTGATATCGGAGGAAAGGGATGTAAAAGGGTTAAGGGTTCAAGAATCAAGAAGGTTGTCGACTGAGAGCTATAATACCAAAAAAGATAAAAATTGATCTAGACTAACTTTATGATAACTTTGCCTCTAAATTAAGCCAATTTAGAACAATGTAGTACCAAACTCTAGCTTAGTTTGTGATTCCAATATGCCTGCTTGAGCCATGTTAACAAGAAGCGCAGCTTGTTGATCAGAAGAAAAAATGTAGCTTATTGGCCCTTGATTATATCCATAACCTTGTTTTCATTGCTGATCAATGTCATCACTTTTCCATGATATCGTCATTCTTTTTCTCCCCTTTTTTAGGAGTTATTTAGTTTCTTTGCCTTATTTTGTGCCACATATGTCCTTGCCTATCTGTTGTCAAGGTCTGCTTCATACTCATGCCACTGTGAAAATCGAATTAATACCTATTTCAATATTGATATTTTTTTAATGATTTAAAACTTTCAACACATTTGTCTTTGCTTGGAGAGATTAGTGATTGGGAATTTAAGGGGTAAATAGGCACTGTTTTGTAGCAGATAAAACTAGATAATTACACTAACAGCATATAAGGACATTCAGAGAGAATGATAATTTGTTAAAGAAGTATCGTGGTGCGACTAGGATCCTTTTTTTCCCTGGTATATAGCATAAACCATGAGTCAATTTTCATTACTTGTCTAGACAAACTACTTGTATTCAACATGGAACTCCATGGCGTGCTCTTTGTGGGGATGGTGTAGTGTTAATGGATTGGAGTAATGTTGAACCATATACTACTTGTTGGAAAATCTGCGCTTAGTAAATAATCAGATCAGGAAAACAAGCATGCGCATTAGGATTCCTTGGTGAGTAAGGTGTAGTTAAAGGATTTTCCTGATCTAGGGAATTAGCTCTAAGGGGCTCTTTTAATATTCTTTGGTAATTTATTAACTGATTCATTGGAAGGATGCCTGTTTTAGGAGTTAAGGAGTTCATTAGTTCATTCTTCCATAATCGTCACTTGCGAAGTACAGAATGGAAAGATATCTAGAAAAATATGTTATGTTCTTAACAAACTATTAAAAAAAACATCCAAGTAGAATTAAGACTCTGTCAATTCTCAAGATTTATTTCTGTTGGAGTTTAGTCTCAGTTGGAGATGGGAAAACTTTCTTTGTGATATTGGAGGCCATCTGTGGATAATGTGCTTAAGCAGAATTCAATGAGTTTTTGCTTGAGAACGTGGGATATGTTAATGTTTCGTAATATGTGGATTACCTTTGTGGAGGTGAGTAAAAGATGGAAATAAACTAGCTGATATCAAGGGAAAAACTTTAGTTTTTTATGTAGAAGTGATATCACAGTTGCCTGAATACATTGAAAATTGCCATGCTAGGAATGTTAGCCCTAATTTCTTTTCAAGGATTGCAGTTTAGTTTTTCTTCCTTTTATTTTTGTTTTGTGAATCTTAAATATTACAAATATCCGGGCACCAATTATGTGAAGACCTTAAATGAATGTGTAGGCATTTTGTTCTGACCATTCTTTCAACGCGAACTACAGATTATTGACAGACATACTCCTATCTACTTTTGTCCTCAGGCATTTGTTTTTGATTTTCAACCTCAAGATCCTGAAAACATTTTTACAGCAGTTGCAGCACTATCTGGGTGGAAAATTCCAGGTGAATTCTCACTTGATGCACCAAATTTGGCTTATTATCATGCACAGATCCAGTCCCATGCATGCTGTCTTATAATGAATTGGCAATTTGTGGTTTTATCATACTGGAATTTCTCCTCTCAAAAATCATGTTGGGATTTCTATATTTTGGCCCTCAATTATTTCAGTACTGCTGATTTCCCATTATCATGAGGGTGCCAACTAGCCGAGTTGGTTAAGTCTCTTGTGTGAATACAAGAGGCCATGTTTTGATCCTGCTCTCACCTTGATTTTCATCTGGGCTTCCATCCTAGAGAGAGAGAGAGAGAGAACCTATTATAACCTGAATCTAGCTCAGGTCCCTTTATGTGTTTTCCTTAACATCCACGACTTCTAACAAATTACAGCCATATTCTAATGTTTACTTGATACATTTTCACCATTTTATCTAAATTGACAAAACTGTGAGGGGTCATAGAAAAGAAAGGGAAAGAAAAGGCCTCCAATATTGCCCCCTTCAATTTACTCATCTTCTTTGAGTTACGATTTTCATATATTTTTCCTAAATTTTTGGGAATGGCTGTCCTTGTATATAAAGCTACCAAATTCATAATTCAATTATGCTGCTTACAACACATCTTTCTTACTGAGGAAAGCTACTGAGAACTTCTATATTAATGTAATGATAGTTGGAACTTATCCCAGGAGTGGAACATGTAGGGTTTTTGCCTAAACCAGGCTCAAAGTAAAGTTTGAATGAGATTAAATGTGGACCAAATGCCTGAACTGTAGGCTGCAACCTACGGGCCATTATACACATGTTTCAATTGCATCTGGTAGCAGTATCCAGAATAATGGCTGCATCACATAGACCAAGTCAATCATGTAAGGCCGTCCTGCATACTGTCAGCCATTCTGTAATTTCTATCCCACACTAAGCAGTCTATCAGAATATTGAACCTAACCTAAGTCCATGCATAAAGACATTTGTCAGTAGAAGATCCCTAATGATCTACCAATGAACATCTATCTGCATCTTAGGTAGAGTCCAAGATTTCTAGGATGATTTCATATTGATGGTCTAGCTCCTCTTATTAAACAAGTCTTTAGTGGCTTCCATACTATATTCCCCACTAGGAAGAAGCCTCCAGAGAAAGCTAATAGTGCCTTAGTTATTATCGCCCGCTAGTGTATTATGGTTGCTCCTACTTTGGAATCAACTGCTTTTTCTGAGTGCCCATAATTTGTTTGTCCTGTTTGCAAGTATTCCTGATGTCTCTTGATCATCATTAGTATCATCTGAAAGGCTGACAATATTGAGCAAAAGGCTTGCATTTCATTTATTTATTTATTGAAACTCAAAAATAGTGGGTCATGACATTAAGATGTTTAATACATAAGACTAGTGCTATATTTTATATGACTTTCACATTTTGTCCTCTTTCCCAGGAGTTATCCTCAAGAGGACATTGAGAAGGATACCTATAAGTAGGTGCTGGTTTGTTGGATTTTCTATAAATGATGGTGTAGATGCAACCAACAAATTCAATGAAGTCTGGTCAACTGATCTGATTATTGGTAAACATGACTGCCGCCATTACACCAATGGTAACACCCCTCTTTGAATCATAGCAATTCTTTGGCTTAAGTTAGAGAGTAAGGAAGCTTTCAGCAATATTCATGCGATCATGCATAAGTAATGAATGAATTTTGTGGAGTTTTGCTTTCTACAGTGCTAGATTTGTTTCCTAATACATTGCGGAGACAACAAGCATATAAAACAAAAAAAACTGAGGTTATTTAAAATTTGGACTTTAGATCATTCTCCAATATGCCTTAATTTTTGTTGTCATAATTGTTATTATATTTCTGTATATGAATGAATGGCTATAACTTACATATGGTTAGTCAGTTGAGTGTTTCAATACGGAGTGTCAAAACCCTGAAATATATAGTTCGCTTGCATGAGGTTGAGTTAATGCACAGCATTGCATTCTGTTTAAGCACTGCAATGATTTACGTGCTCAATATGTAAACATAACTTTTATCTTTCCATATCGAAGGATTGGTTGAACACCTAACCGGAGAACCATGTGCCCTAGAGTGTCTAAGAGCACTGTCCAATGGCTAAAATTCCATCATTCTGGACTGTAATATACATATTGTGGCTGTGCTGAAATCAATTCCTCTAACAGAGCACATTTCTACTTTCTTCAATAAAAAAAAGGTATGCGTTGTCTACCATGTAATTATATCTTATTTCTTGATCCCTCTACATTCTATGATATAATTCAGATTATTCACAACATGATGCAGCACTTTGCCACTTTTTCTTTGACTTGAATATAAATTTATAAGATGGTATGGGGAATTATTCTTCGAAAGAATATATAAGCTTGATACTAGCATAGATTGTTAATAGTGCTATTTTGGTGACACGATGATGATGGGGGTTCTACCTTATCCAGCCATACAATTTCGTAGATTTCATATTTAATTGGTCAAAGCACTCTTATCAGCAATCATTGTCATGATCCATAAGCCCTCTCATGTAAATTTTGGTCAGGTTAGCTGTACTGGTATTGTCTTTCCCTCCCAGCTGTCAAGAAAGCTAAGATCCCAATGATAATATTTAAAATTGCTCCACAAATGTTGGCAGCAAGAATGATGATGGGTCTGCAAACCCATCTCCAATTACAACCAATGTTGTAATTCACTCCTGTACAAATATGCGTCCTTCTAAATATCTGCTGCAATAAAATTTGGGTGGTGAAAAGAAAAAGAAGAAACAGGAAAACCAGACCAACTTCACCACCATTCCAAGAAATTATAGTTCTTTAAACTATCGTGTTCATCTGAAGACCAAATCTAATAATTAATTAGTACTTTTATGCTAATAATTGAGGTCTAAAAGTTTCCAAGTACAGAATATTTCTCCTGTCCTGAAACGTAATATAGTTCTTTGTCGTTGCTCGGCGGCTTGCTTTCTAGACAGAGGGAAAGAAAGCCGATCCACATTCTCTGAGATTTATGGAATCCATTCTCTGTATTTACTAAGCTGCCAATCAACTTTAAGCCACTTGATCTTAACTATCATGAATGAGGCTTCTGTCAATTGTCATTAGTTGAATCGTCACCTAACCAACCACCTTATGAAAAACTTGCGCCGGGGAATGAGATGTGGGGCCACCAAAGGCCCCACGCCCTCATTAGCCATCCGGGTGTGCGCCACCACTATCACTTAATACCATGACAGGTCTAGTCTCTGATTTGAAATATGTGATCCATACAAGCTCCACATGGAAAAGCTACTTGTTATTCCTACCTTTCCCTTGCCTCTCCTCCACTGTTATGGGCAGAACATGACATAGAATGGAGAGAGAGGAGAGAGAGAGAGTATCAAAATGTTAAATAAAAGTTTACCCTTTTTGTGGCTAGTTAATTTATTTGTTATTAATTAGTTAATTTGGTGTTTTATTTATTTTTATTAATTATGTCCAGATGCCTATGACTAAGTTCCAAACTATTTCACCGGCTCGTCTAAAGTCTAAACTTGTGATTTTGTTGGGAACCAAAGTGGAATCTTGTTGAAAATCAGAGCGACGAGGGTTCAAATCCAATCGTATATCAATAGTAGAGATACAAATGAGTCTCACGAGTTGTTCGAAATGGATTCGAGTCCAAGCTTGTTTCGACTCAATTGTTACTGAGTTCAAGTGGCAAAATATTCAATTAAAAGCTCATTAGCTAGTCGCATTTTTTTTATAGTATTATATTTATTTATAATATATTATTAATTTAACAATTTAAAATATAATGCTATGTTAGTTTTGTTTTGATCATGTTTTTAATTATGACTAGGGCTCAAATTTGAGTTTGAACTCAAATTCGATTGTAATTTGGTTGATATTCGAATCGAGTAGAGTTAATTTTGAATATTAATTTTTTTTAATGAGTTGAGATTGGTCTTAAAACGAGGTTTGGTCGATTTTGAATCGAATTTCGGATTCAAATATTTTGAATCGGGTCACGCCCAGTCTCTAACTAATCGATTTGATGATCGTACTCGATTTGGCTCTCTGCTTGGTTGTACCCCTAATCGATACAAAGGACTCCACGGGCTCAGCTACTTAAAAAACGAAGGCAAGAAAAAACTCAGGCAGTTGGTACCCTCGATTAATTCTTTGCCTAACTTCCTGTAGTCCTGCTCTTGATGATTTCAAGCGTGATTATTTCAAAAATTTACCATCTATATATCAAACCTAATTATTTTTATAAAAAATACATAAAAATATCCCAAGTTCTTAGTTTCACACACGATGTAATAACCAAATAAAAAACAGACCACCTCTGGAACCAAAGCACACGACATTTTCTGAGAAGGAGAACAAAGTCAACAAGAAATCCTACACATAGATGCGGTAGCGCATGCTGTCACGGAGCATGAGGTAGTTCATCTCGTCGTCCCTTGGTCGCCGGTCGGACGTCCAGGCCGGCTCCTCCTCCTCCTCGGCCTGGCACACTAGGCACGACGCCACCGCCACCATCGCCGACAGCCCGCAACCCCATACCGGCCCCGGCTGCGCCCCCGCCTCCCCTGCGCTCGCGAGTGTCCCTTCGTCCGCTACCCTCGCGCTTCTCTCCTTCCGCCACCCCAGCCTTCGCCTCATGGCCGATAGTACCTGCCACATCTCCTCCACCGCCCGAAAGCTCTTTAGCTCTCTCTCTCTCTCTCGCATGTTGGGGAGGATATATAGATATATGATGGGATGATGAGGGGTCGGGCGCTGGCATGAAACTTTTTCTACTTTTAGGTCTGTGTTGCAAGCGTAGGCTGTTTAAGGACTAGGGGAAATTGTTGGTTGGACCAGGTCCACCAGCTTAGCGGTGGACCGGTCCAACGAAACTTTGCAAACGTGTCCTTTCGTAGTTGGGCCATTGAGCTGGTGCCTTACTCCAACCAATAATTTCACCTGCACAAGATACTGTTATTTGCAGCACAGGTAAGGGGGTTGTATCTTTCGAAAGGATTTAGTTTTCGCACTAATCCACCATTGGATCATGCACCACGCATATCGCAAAGCACTCTGAAGCTCGTCATGCACCACAAAGGAAGGTGAACCCTTCTTTCTTGCAAAAGGTACAACCTTGTTCCTGTGCCATCCTAGGTGTTGATTTGGGAACTCGAAAGATGATCATGGTCGTTAGACATTGGGAGTTTGGAATGGCGGAACTAGATTGGATTGGAGCTGGCAGGGCCAACAGTGAGCTCCTTGTTTTATTATTCCATGTATGGAAGTACTCATTGCTGTCAGGATAAGATGGATATGGTGAGCGACTGTCAACTTCAAAGGCAGAAAAAAGATGTGGATAGATTTATGCCAGACTTGATTCTGATGTGCGACATACTTGTCCATGAAGGCAGTGCATTTCATTTTGCCTAGTTCTGTTGATCACAAGAAAAATGCCACGTGCGCATATCTGGATATTCTACACACCCATTTTTTACATTGATGTGCTAGCTTGTGATTGGTTTATATATATATATATATATAAATAGAGGTTCTTGAAATTTGAAAACTGCTTCCACTTGTATGCCACTGGCTTATGAGCTGGGCAAGGAGAGATAAAGAAAGAGAGAACAAAAGAAAATTGCATGTGATATGGTATTGGGAGGACTGGCTATCAATTTTTCCCAAAAGAAATATTTTATTATTAAATTTTTGATGGCCAAGGGTGGTTGAGGATTGTTTTGTTGGCATGAGAAAGCTGGTTGGAAATTCTCCTTTCGTCTTTCAAATGCGATGCCAAGATATCAAGAAGGACATTGTTTCCGAACTCAATTAATATCTAAAGTGCAACAACTTATGAAGAAGGGCCTTCACCCTTACTGCCATATCTACGATGGAAAGGATTGTGTCGTTTACCTCGTGGATGCTTCACTAGTGAATGTGTGTTTTTGAGAAACGAGCAGCTGTGAATGGCAATTTTCAAATTAGGTTCAAACAGTATCTTTTCGGAGAAATCCATCCTTGTGGAGAAGGGGTGGTTGGCAGGCTCCTACAAGGTTAAGATAATATCACCAGGCTCTTGGATTTTGCTTTTCTTTTTTATAATGTTATTTGAAAATTTTATGAGACAAGACTAAATTGGCTGCTCGAAGTATTCCTTCAGCATGATTGGTAAAAAAAAAAGGACCAAAATGTCATATTCTTTTTAGTTGCTTGAAGGATATGACATTTTGATGCTAAGGGAGTTTTATGGCCTCCCTTGCTATTAAAATCTCATATTCTTTCACCTAAATCATTTTCTTGGCATCCTTCGTTGCCTTTTAAGCCACTTACTTTCCTTTCCTTCGTTGCAACCTTGAAAGTGTTTAAGAGTGGAAGTTTTATCTTCCAGAACCAATTCCACTACAATGACTAGATTTAATCGAGCATCCAAGAACACTGCCTTGGGGGTTTCCTTTTTTTTTTTTTTTTTTTTTTTTGCACATCAATTTTCAGCTTTTCAGAAAGACTACAAAACAAAGGAACATCCAGTTAAATCCAGATTTCAAAAGCATTTGCTATAAGTTTATCTTTTGCTAATTCTCTTTCTCCCACCATTGTGTTATATTATGATATATTCTAAAATTATGTGTTATATATCAAACTGCAGTTCCAGATCAGGTCATCATCTCGCAACAGTATGAATATTACATTAGAAAACTGGCCTCCTCCTTCTTATGTAATCATATCTTGTAAATGGATTATTGTAGTAAATTTAAAAGAAAGTGCCTCACTTCCCATCCAAGAAAAAAAGAAAAAGAAAACTGGCCACAGAGCCTAGGTAAAATACTAAAATACTTGATTCAAATTTGACAATATTTGAGAATCTACTGTAGATGTGGCTGAGGGAATGAAGCTCCAATACTGACCAGTGATTACCTATATCATTAAAGATGTATAGCACTTGAATCATAGTACACCGCTGAATGGCCACTTGGACTTTTTTCACAGAATTCTCAAGTGGCATTATAATCTGGTCAAGCACTAACCAAGTGAGACCCACTTCCAACGTTTCAGTGGAAGTTTTCCTTTTTCTTTGTTCCATTTTGGAAGAAACGCGCTACGTAGACTTGACTATTGTGATGAAGCTTGAAAGATTGGTTGTTTTCTAGTATTTTTAGAGCAAAATTCTGCCACCTTCAAGGATGGGTAGAGTCTCTTTGAAGATATCCAAGGAAATTGGAATATTACAGGGGAGGTTAATATGACTACTCTACAGAAATGGAACAGAGGAGATGTTTCAAGCTAATCTATCTCAATGCATTGACAAATAGGTAAATTTTGGATCATAGAGTGAGAGTTGAATGTCCAACAGTTCGAGCATGAACATGGTTTAGAATATCTAAGAATTAGAATCCACTTCAGACTTGTTTGTCCTACAAGTGGATTTTTAGAAGCAACATAGATAATACCTTTCGCCAATCTCAAAATCACCTTGTTTTGTAGAGGTGTAAACTATATTTTTTTAGGACAAAAAATATATAATTTATAAAAATATATGTAATGGGAAGTCACCATCAAAAATAAATCTAAAAACCTTTCGAGTGCGATTGCTGAAAACAAAATGAAAACCAATGGAGCCAAAACTTATCAACAATTCAAGCTTAATGTGACTAGCAAAAGTAGCCGAAAGCATTGATTTGACCTGTAAATTCGAAGCTTTGTCATGGTGACTCGAATATCTCATGTTTAACCTTTATGCAAATGTGACTGCAGATGCTATGATCGTATTTGGACCGTGCTAATTTCAATAACACAAATTGTATGAGGATTATTTATAGAAATGCAACTATATCAATGTAAAAAAGTGTTTGCATGCATACAATGTTTTAATTTGTTTTTATTTTTTTGCAATTAAGATTGGAAAAATCTAACCAAAAATAGGTAAAGGTGGAATAGAAATCTCAATGACTTCACTATTTGACATATGTGCATACAAGTGACCTGCATTATGTTACTTTGTGAAGTGAGAAATATGCTAGCCCAACTTTGCACCACTACTCTCTAACGCCTCGACACGTAGAGCTGGTGGAGGTCCAGGAGATTTCAGCTTTTAACATCTGTTTAATGTCTATCTTTTACTTTGGGTTTACAAGCGCATATGAGGATGCTTGGTAATGATTGCAAAGGTGGCCTCCTACTTTTAACAGCCAAAGGTTAGAAACCAAAATTGGGTCAAGTTGTATCCTTCTTTTTAATATATCTTATCCAAGCCAATAACTAAGATTCTTGTTCTCCTATCATCCAGACCCAGGTCTTGTCAAGTGGGCCTATTTAATTACGTTACATTCCTTTTTGTAACCCAACTCATATGGTTGCGTGTCTCATCATCATAGAAGGCTAATTATTATCTGAAACAAGATAATCAAGTCACACCCCTATGTGATCTCAGTTTTGGATGAAGGTTTGAGCCTTGTGGACACAAGATTGCAGAGTCCTATTGACTAAGGAAAAGATTACTGAAGTCTAGGGCAAAAGAGCTTATAAACTTCCATAGGCCATCTTTGGTCCTACACAATCTAGAGATAGACAACAGCAATGGAGGAGAAGTTTGGTGTTAGTTTTATAAGAAGATCTAATTGTGACTGAAATTGCTATCAATATAGTAAATAATATGAATTAGTAGTCCACTGCATTATGTTTTCCCCTTATGTAGAGGCAAGCCTTCTATAGCCAACATTCTATTATGCTACTTGAAAACTTGAACGATCATTTATCCTCTTTTCCTAATCTTAACTTGAGATGTTAAACTCTAAGTATAAATGTATACAAATTTGAAGATTATTGAAAAAAACATAATAATAGTGAAAATTTGTGATGCTTTATAGTGATGCACTAGTTATCTAGTTGCTGCTAATCCTATGATTATAACATCCTTGGCAAGCAAATAATTCATGCATCTCTTCATCAGTTGTAACTTCAAGACAATAAAACAATCACCCTTCATTTGATTCATGAGATAGAAGCTGAAACAGAGTCGTAATCCTAACTTTCATCCAGTTGCAACTTTCCATTTGTTTTGAGCATCGACGGCGATCCTTGCCTTTCATACTATTCAAAGTTGAGGGTGGAGAGATTTGATAGCCCCATTCCTCTTTGTTGGCCCACCAAAAACTAGCCTGTAATCCATCAAAGCAGTTACCTGTAGTTTGAGTCATGGCCAGCTCCCGCCAAGCTATTGCTTGGGTGGATAACACCCAGTGCAATTCCTGTTAAAGTTCCAAACCACTTCCACCTCTTATCGTGACATCAGTTGAACAAATGCAGCCACATCGTGGCTCCCTTGGCTCTGCATTTGCATGTGATTATGTGTGAGAGAAGGAAATGAAAGCATTTAGCACTGAGAGAAAAAGGAGTAGAATGGATTTTAGTTTCTGAGAAAGCATATAAAGATGGCACAAAAATGAGGCTAATGGTTCATGACACTTGTTGGGAGTGTTTCGTACTGGCCGAAGACACAAGCAAGTGAAAGATCCAAACAAATTTGGATCTTGCCAGTCTCACCTTTCGGTCGAACAATCTTGAATAGTACTATCAGTCTCTTGATTTTGATCGTCGATCCGGACTTCAGCTATCGATTCTAATTACCAGCACTAGAGAGGCACCTTTACCAGCCATTCTGTCAGTCGATCTGAGGTCCCCTTGCCGGACCTGATCTGATATGGAATTTTGCATCTCTTTTTAAATTTAAATGACTATAATATGACAGCTGGTACGGAACAGATAAGAAAAAAGATAACAGGTATATCTTATCCGATAAGTCAAAGCTAAGCATTTGATCTGGCTTCCCAACGAGATAAGATATAATAAATATATCTCTCTTATAAAACAGGAGATGATAGGCGAATCTGGTGGATAAAGTAAGGCCAACCAACTGATTCTCCTTCCTGATAGAAATAATTTCTTGTACAGTGTTAGCTTTTCTCTCAGTGAACAGAAATGCCCCTCGATCATGAAGGACTTGGAGAAGGAAGAGGATGAGAAAGAGAAGTGGATGAGGAAGGAGAGGGGGGAGAAGGGCCACCGACAAGGAATAACTTAGAGGAAGAGAAGGAGAACAAGAAGGAGAAGAGAGTGGGGAGGAAGAGAAGGGAGAAAGATAGGTTATCGGTGAGAAGAGGCAGAGGTGGAAGGGGCTGCCATAAAGAGAGATGGCTTATGGGTGGTTTGGACGAGGAGGAGGATGAAGAGAAAGGGAAGAAGATGGAGAAATGGATGGGTTTGAAGGAGGAAGAGGATGAGGAGAAGAAGTCGATGAAGAGGAAGAGGAGGAGGGGAGAGGGGCCATCGACAAAGAATTAGTTGGAGGAGGACAAAGAGAAGAAAAGAATGGGAAGCAAGAAAAGGAGAAAGGCAAAAAGGGATGGAGGTGGAAGGGTATGTTTATGGATGGCTTGGAGGAAGAGGAAGATAAGGAGGGGAAGTGGATGACGGAAGAATAACTAGAGGTGGAAGAAGCCCCATGAAGGAGAAAACATGGATGGGAAGGAAGGGGAGGAGGAGAAAGAGAGATGCTGGCAACGGAGGATGAGGGGATCCATCAGAGAGGAGGAAAAAGAGAAAGCGAGGAAGGAGATGGAGATAAGAATATTTTTATTAGTTGATAAAATTTTATTAATGAAGATAAATGGATGGAACATATTGTAACATATCGATAATTAGAACGATTAATTTGACATTGTTTAAAATATAGAGGATATAAGTGAGGTTGAATTAAAGTTAAAATAATATTATCATAATTTTTTAAAAAAAATTATTAAAAAAAAATAGAAATTCAATAAACCAATTGCAAGATTGGTACAAAGCTGTTTAACACCAACAACTTCAGCAGCTAATGCGTCATATATTCGTTAGCTTGTATAGCGCGGGTCCTGACAAGCCAAGCATCTTTTGATCTAAAGCTAATGGACCAACCTTGTCCAACCATGGTCCCTCCAGGTGCTGTCTCCACAACACCATGAGAGGGCAGTCCTTTAAGTGGGGTGCCAGTGTGTTGTCCTCTTTACACAAGTCATCTCTCATCTGAGCTGGCGTGATCGACAAAACCAGCGGGGGGAATGTAATACATCAGCTATACAGGACACATCATACTTCATCAAAAAGAACAACGCTAGTGTGACATAGCAATTCATATGAAAAGATTACAGAACCAGCCACAGAATTGCTCTAAGAAAAGATAGCACGCTAGATGCGTAACTTTATAAGTGGTCTTTTGCTCTAATACCTAATGCCTATAGGATGATCGATAGCGAAGTTATACATTACTTGGTAAGACTGGTGCCCTTACCCAAGTTTTACTAGATATTGTTATGTTTTTTTTTTTCTCTTTTTTTTAAAAAAAGAAAGTACTAGATTTTCTATATATATATAGCCAAGTTGTTGCTCACATATAATTTATTTCCCCAAGAGTTAAGACCTAAAGCATTTTCATTAGTAATTAGGGACGGAAATTGTAGCCAGATATCTGATTTGTTCTGAATGAGATAGAATTTATCCGACCTAATTAAAACTTAAGGTCAGTATATATTGTAGATAAAATATTCAAAGCAGATTCAGATTGGGTACGGATAATAGTATATCCTACTCCAAATCTGATCAGATATAAATTTAATCTAAATCTCTTTTTTCAAAATTATAACTATTTTAGAATGTTTGCATGATTCATTCTTTATCCAACTTGATCTCATCCGATCTTATCCGTCTTATTTATCCGGCTTGATCCGACCCATGCCATCTATTTTATTCGATCCGATCCATCTTCATGCGGGTACATGATGGATATAGATATAGAGTTTTTAATTATGAAATGAGTACATATATTAGCTGATCTGATCTATTGCCATTCCTATTAGTAATCTACACTGCCACTTTCTGCACACGGCTAATAGCATGCAATCATGTTAGTGGAAGTTCTTTTATATAAAACAACAATGGATATATAGCAGCACTCAATATTGTTTAGATTAGGCATGAATTTTTCCAAAAAAAGTTAAAATTTGACCTCCTTGATTTTGCTTAAATACCTCCAAATTTTGAAATCTTTCATTAGATCCTAAAGTGAGTTGCACTCTGAATGGAATATGATTCTTTCTTCCGTCCATCTCTTATACGGCATCCTCAACAACCATCAACCATCAGCAAATGATCAAAATACTCTCCCTCTCATTAGTATCTTTTTCCGATTATGCATGTACTTTCACCCGTATCTTGTCTTCCCCAATCTCGATCCTTGATATCATCGTTGCCCTCATAGCTGCCAACAATGCTACCATCGATGATCTTGTCGTCAGTAATGCTATCTATGAAGTGGCCAAGGAAGAGCTGTAGGGCTAGTCATAAGGTCATGTGATAGCTAATCTCTTATTGTCATAAAGCAAAACCTCCTCTTTGGATTCTAGGTCGTTGTCATTAGCACAAGTCATGTCTTTGGAACATAGCCACCTCCATTTCCATGTCGTGGGCACGAATTGATTGCCCCGGGAACATTACAAGCAATAAAAACAATCACAAATATTTGCCTCTCTGACCTCAACCTCTTCTACTTAAACTTGGTGAAAAGATCCATTGAATCCTCTTAAGACCATTGTTAGCAAGACAAATAATCATGTCATCTTGCGATGTTTCGTTCGGATGAGGCTCGAACAACCACGGAGCATCAACCATCAAACAACACTTTGAATACATATCTAAAATCTTGTTATCAACCCTAGCTTCAACATTAATCATTGGTCATGCCACATGATGGTGGACAAGTCTTGGTTCTCTTAGATACCTTCCCTCTCCACATGCTTGCGTCCAATGTAAATATCTATGAAGGTCCACAGCCACATATTCTACGGCTGCTTTTACCGTCCCTTCTTTGCAGAATTGATCAACCCCATCAATAGTGCCCTTCCAACCACTACTCTGACTAATATTTGAAGTCTCACTAGTAGATAACTTATCACTGGCTTCTGCACCCCTCGTTGGATGAGAATATCCAATTCTACTACGAAAAGAAGCAGAATTCTGCTGAAGATTAATTGGACTCGTTGCTTGATACCGCATTGGTCCCTACACAAAAATCTACGGATCTTTCTAAACAAGATCCTCTTGGTCTCCAACGGATATCTGCAACTCTTTCTCCATAACCTCTGTGTATTATTTGAGAAATCACCTCTCTAGCTCTTCCCACTATGTAGATTTTGGATTTTGACAAATTTGTCCGATCAGGCACTGGCTGAAGTCTAGCTTTTGCTATAGATCCCACCGGGATTCCAAAATGGCTTTCCAAACCCTTCTGTGTTGTAATTAACCATTAAGTAATAGGATTTGGGTTCTAGGGAAGGTTTTTAAACACATCCTCTATGATGCCAATTACGGTTCTGATAATATTCTTTCCTAACAAAATCCACCCGGATTCCTCTGATTCTCACCTACCAGCAGTCATATTTGAATTCATGTGGAAGACTTTTGCCCTTTGGTCCAAAAGTTGCCTTCGTGAAACCCATTGGAGTTTCCCCCATAACCCTCACAAAAATTTTGCACCTTTGATACTAAACGAGGCATGGGATTGGGTTTCCTCCATGAATACCATTGATAAAAGCATTCAATGTAGAACCCATGCGGTCTCTATTGGTAAGAGACACTGATGCTGGAATGAGAATCCGTGGCGACTTCTACCCAAAGCTGAGAGGGTTGGAAACGAAATCGGGATCATTTTGTTTTACCCAACAAGACCAACTCACATCACCCCACCGTTTCCCACCCGACTTAGGTGACCAAGCAACGAAGAGGTTGTGCTTAGTGGTGATGGTGGCTTTGGCCTTGGCAAGTCTACCATGTGGCCGCCATCTAGGCCGAATTGCCTATGGGACTGTAATAGACTAATAAGGATGAAATCGGACCGGATGGATGCATTGAGCTATCCTTAATCTTAAAAAATAAGATTGTTTTACTTGGAATGCTGCTTTGAGTCACCATGTAACGATCATGTAATATAATTTCCTAGCACTTGTTTAATATAGATTGAAGGTGGGATTCTATTGTATTTGAAGTGCAAATTTAGATTTTTTTTTTTTTGAAAAGCTCCTTGGGTTTCAACTATCCTGGATCCTCCAAATTTGTTACTGTCCTTTGTATTTCGATTTTTTTATTTTATTTGTTATTCTCTTATGGATTTTTTTTTTTAAAAAAAAATGATCTAACCATACGCAGCCATATACGCATGGGGTCTTCCGAATTTGAGGAATATAATTAAAAATTCTAAAATCGAAAGAGGTGTTCAGCGTTCTGCAATTCAGGCAAATATTTTTTTGATAAATATTCAGGCAAATTTGACAGGGTTAATTATAATTTTGTCCTTTTTAATTTTTTTTTTATCGTAGCAAAATTATGGCACTCCACGGTTCTCCGTACCAGACATGGGTGATCACGCTCCGCATCATTCTTGGGGCATCATCATGTTTTCAGGTCTTGCGTCATCCGTGCGTCACACTTGCGCCCTTGATACCTCCTTTGCGGGTGCCCACAATTAATCCCAGTTCACCCCCCGTGGAACAATTCTGGCTTTTTATTGCATCCAATTTAATTGGAACAGCTTGATATATCGATTATACTGTAATCCGTAGTTTGACTTAAACTCTTTCATAAATTTAAATATATTTTAATAAATAAATAAATAGATAAAATATGAGACAAGATTAAATAAGTACCAAAAAAGAAACAGGATAAGTAAGATCACATGTGAAACTATATACATGGATAAACCGCAAACCTAAGGACTTGTCAAATGCTATGATTATATGCTTATCGGCTGGCCCATAGTTTGACTCATGAAACCACATCAACACAAAAGTGGCGTTGCTTATTACAATCATATACTGTACATGTATATAGTAATGCTGCCATCATTTTTAAGTCATTGTTTGTATCCATAATTATCTTAAAAAAAAATATATTGGATATTTATATTTGTTACTATTTCACATAAGGAGAGATTATTTATGTGAGCAACATGTTGTAGCGACGAGCACCCTCTATGTGGCAAATGAATAGTTTTGGCTTGCATAGAATTTAAATATATTTTTAAAGATAAAATTAATTGATTGAAAAATAATTTTTTTTGATTATCATATTTAATTTAAAATTTTGATTTTTAAATATAAATTGAATAAGGATCACTAAATAGCCTAATACAAGTCTAAACCAATCTTCATTAGTTTAAAGATATAATTTACTTATATCATAATTTAAATATAGCTATTTATCAAAATTCATGGGCAATGAGTTGTTGCTACTTAATAATGCTTATGTGCTATTTAATTATTATTTTTAAATTAAATAGCTACTTCACATATGTGTCTCATAATTTACCTTGGGAGCTAGTGCTGCCAAAATTAAGTCCATCGAGTTCAATATATTTTTTTTTACCCAAAAAAAAAAAAAATCCAATGCATTTTAGTGCTCTTGATATGACTTACTTGAAATGACCTGATCTGGCCAACGTCCAGGAACTCACCCAAGAGATTTGACTAACACGTGCCCAGGTGGCAAAGGAACCTTGAGGGTACAAAGTCCATGGGCGGAGCAGAAATAAACGGCCAGGATTTTCTGGTGGTGGTGTTTTGTCTCTTTATTCTCCTCCGCGGTCTATGATACCCAGGCATTAAACCATCACCATCGGATTCATTAGAGTTGTCTCAAGTCATGCACACGTCAGTGCTACGTCTTAATCCCCATCCCCGCGTGGAAGCTCTCGCTTCCACGTTCTGAACCCCCCGTGTTGCAGTCTTTCACGTCTCTCCATCAAGTCATAAAGAAAATGGACAGTTGCATGTACCCATTTAAACGATTCAAAAATACTTTAATATAATAATTAGAATAAGTAAATGATTGAAGAAAGATCACGATGAGCACGAATGCCAGTACAAAAGAGGACAACATTTGTCAAATCCACGTGCTGTTAGAAGAAGAGAATCGGGTTTTGAATCCAAATTGCTACAAATTTCTTCAAAACACAATGTAAATGATATATCATCATGTCATGCAATTAACTGTCTAAAGTACAGGAGGTTAAATAGGGGACACATGATTTAAGGAACATGTGGTCTGCTGTGGCAAACATTGATGGTTCTATTGGATGATTGTCTACGACTTAAGAGGTCCAACATTAAGTCTGCACCACTTGGGTTAATTCACGAGATCCACAAAAAAAAAAAAAAAGAAAAAGAAAATTCTAATTAAACAATTTATGTGCAATAAAAACATGATCACATATCTTTGAGGATTTTTTTTAGTGACCGTCACTATGCGTCATCATGACTTTGACTGAATTCCTTCATTCTTTAGGCTGCTTGAATGATGGTCCCTTTAGTGTCCCTCTTCGATACGTCCAGAAGAATCATCTCAAGCGGTTAAGATAGTTTAGTTGTACTTGGTTCCCTACATTTTAATGTCCTGTCGTTTATTATTGTCTTTATTAACGATAAAAACATTAGATAATCTTTCATTTCTTCTAATTCTTATTTTACAAAAAAAAAATTATTTTATTGGAAGAAGTTCATGATTATTAATTATGAACGTAGGATAAAAAGATAATAAAAATATCATAAAATCTTTCTAATTGAGTGGAAAATATGTTTCCAATTAATCATTAAGACCATAAGCATTTTCATTTTTTTTTAATATAATCTCTGTGAATTAACCAATTAATGTCCATTTCGGATACATTAAAACAAGTAAAATTGTAACATTTTTATATGGGTAATTATAGATAGTTCATAGATGATAAATTTTATGGTCTAAATTATCTGCACATGACTCGCACAAAAATCTAGCTACATGATATAGCGCATCACTATATATTTAATTTCTTAGATCAAGAGCAAGCCAATTGAGTCAACTCGTGTTAGCCGAGAATGGAGGGAGCCTTGGTCAAGTTCTTACAAAGCTAACCCAGTTTTGTTTTGTTTTTTTTTTAAAAAAAAACATACATCAGCATAACATCGGCATGACGACAACCAATGGGGGCTCGGCGTTGGTTCTTCCATAGCCGAGAATCAAAGCAACATTACCTGGCCAAGGCTTTGTCTCTTTGACCGAAAAGGCGAGTCTCCCATAACGAAACCTCCACAAACGCCACGCTCCAATGGGGGAGATCCCAAGTTGCCCCCCTATAAAAGGCCCCACTTCCCCTTCTCTCTCCATCTCCCCAACCCATTTGGCTCCATCTCCTTCTCCCCAACAAAAAGAACCAACCAGGCCATACAAACAAAGCTCTTCCTCTCCATCCAAAACCATTCAACATTTTGTTGGTCCCCAATCTCTACGGGAACAGAGGAGAGTAATGGCAGAAACAGAGATGTCGCCTGTTCTCCAAAAGCCTCGCCAAGTGGTCAGGAAATTTCAAGCAAGACCTCAGCATGAAGGCGATGGCGCCGTCGTCAGAAGAAGCATTGGAAGGTGAACATCAAATCTCTTTGAAACTTTCTATCATATCAATCTCCTTCCAATATTTCGAAATTGGTTATTTTGTTCCGGCTTAATGGATTTCTGGTGTTACCAGGTTCGAGCTGAAGTACTTCGATCCTTTCCTTGTTCTGGATGAGTTCTCAGGTGGCTTTTGGTTTCTAATCTCATTTAAATCTAATTCGATGCTAATTTTCAGTTTGTTGATTGAGGATCTGACATTGTTCTGTTATTTATCTGACCATGGGTTATTTTGTTTCTTCTAATGTATTGTAGTTGCTGCTCCTGCTGGATTTCCTGATCATCCACACCGAGGTATAGATTTGAGGATTTACTTGCATTCCTGGAACCGTTGAGATGTCTTTGTTCTAATTATTGTAGTCTCTTTCTTGTGTCCAACCTCAGGTTTTGAAACTGTCACCTACATGCTAGAGGTAAACATCATGCCTTCTGCCTTGTGAAATCTCTCTTGTGACTGCTTTAGACGTGGGACAATGATGTCCTATATTTATAGAGTGGGCCACCAACAATTAGGTGTACACCCATGCTTGAGCCCCACCAAATGTTGTTGGTCCATCAACCTGCACCTCTTGCTTAGCCGCCAACAAAGGCTTTGCTAATTTTTAGGAGCATAGATATGAAGCCAAGCCATGATGTTAAATTAACAAAGCCTCTATGTGATTCAATTCTCAGGGAGCAGTCACACATGAAGATTTTGAGGGTCATAAGGGGACGATAATGGCCGGCGACCTGCAGTGGATGACCGCCGGTAGGGGGATCGTGCACTCCGAGATGCCGGCAGGGCAGGGGATCTCCAAGGGCCTGCAACTATGGGTCAATCTCTCCTCTAAGAACAAAATGTGAGTGTAACTAAATGCACCTTTAATAGTAGATAATAATATCATCATGCACACGACTATTGCTATTATCATGAAGTGTCGCTTTCTCAGATACTTTTATTCGCACACTGGAATATGAAACCCCGAGGTTTCCTGGAACTTGAATCTATGGACAAGGATGCATGCGTGCTTGGAGGGCAATTTCAAGCCCACCCGGTGGGGTAACTTGGAAGACTCCGAGTAATTATTCAGGCATTGATAATGTTGTGGTGGTTGTGTCCACCTTTCCCTCCAGGGCTGCAACTTTTGTAGCCCTATGTGAATTACCTCGATTGCGTGTTGTCGGTTTGCTTTCGATGGTGTAAGTGGATCGAGTCAATTTTTTACGTCGGTTTGGTTTTGGCATTAGGATTTGGACTTGGATGATTGATCCATATCTTTTTATGCCATGGTTTTAGCTTAGATCGGGCCAGACCAATAATTGAGGTGGTTATACCTTCTAGATTGTCTCCTCAAAAACATCCGATAAAATTGGAATAATACAGAGAAAATTAGTATGCAAGGATGACATGCACAAATCGAGAAATAGTCTAAATTTTTATTATACCAAAAATAGAAACACTTTCTAGATTTTTGTTGTCCCGGTTGGTTGAGTCTACTAAAAATTTTGGGATATGTTAGGATCCATACTGCTACTCCTAAATAGAAGCAAATAAAACAACAATCAGTCTTTCATTTCATTTTTTCGGGATTTGCACCAAGTTCTTAATCATTGACATTACGTTCCAGTAGATTTTTTTTTCTTCTGAGCAAAATGGTTAATGACCATCGCACATTTCATTAATTAATGAAATGGGATATTAGGTGCTTGCTATACTAAAACTTATAATCCAACGAATATTTAAATCTTATGCAATCTTAATTCCTTTTTTTATTGCAGGATTGAGCCAAGATATCAAGAAATACAAAGCAATAACATAGCTTCTACTGCTAAAAATGGCATCGAGGTCCGAGTCATAGCGGGCGAGTCCATGGGAGTCCAATCTCCAGTTTATACTCGAACACCAACCATGTATTTGGATTTCAAGCTCAGGCAATCAGCGCATCTTCGCCAACCCATTCCACCAACATGGAATTCATTTGTCTACGTCCTAGAAGGGGAAGGAGTGTTTTGTTCTGAAAAAAATGGTCCAGTTGGGCCGCACCACATTCTCCTTCTGGGCCAAGGTGATGGGCTGGAAGTGTGGAACAGGTCCTCCAAGCCCCTTAGGTTTCTGCTCATTGGAGGTGAACCTTTGGGTGAGCCTGTGGCTCAGCTTGGTCCCTTCGTGATGAACACTGAAGAAGAAATCGATCGGACGATCGACGATTATCAATACTTTGTCAACGGGTTCGAGAAAGCCAAGTATTGGAGATCGGAAGGCATGGCGGCCCCTTAAGTATGCCAAGAACTTCCTATAGCACAAGAACACTAAAAGGATGTCCTATTTAATCTGATCATCTTAATTTTTTCTTATTATTGTTATACAAAATAAATTTCGTTGGTATTTAAGTTTTATCACATTGGTTGTGTTCTGGACACTTATATTTTGCCAAGGTCAGAAGCAAGGGAGGACCTCCAAGAGGACTTGAGGGTGCTATAATAGGTCTTTTGTCCACCAGAAAGGCCTTTGATAAACTGTATATAATGAAGTGTAGCCCAGATGACCAACTTGCTGGTGAAGCTCTGGAGAGCATATTTGCTTGATTTCTTACTTTTAATGATTTTGTAGTCTATAATGTTATAGGTCCAATTTGCTATTGTTGAATGGAATTGCCTTCAGAAGTCAATTTATAGAAGGACCAAATAGCTTTTTTTCTTTTCCTTTTAATTGTTACCACAAGAATAGCTTTTCAAAAGAACAAGAGTTCCCACTAGGAGGCAATGGATTGGGTTCGGCTTAGGACTGATTTGAGGCTATCATTCATGACAGAAGCTGGCCCAGCTATGAACATTTATTGGGCCAGGCTATCATTTATGACCCTTTTCATTTTCTAAAAGAAGTCAATTTCTAGCATGACCTCAAGATTGCAAGCTTCCTAAGTTTCAGATCTAATTGAATCTTAGGGGCTGAAATCTTGACCCAAGCCCGCTTTCTAGGTAAGGCTTGCAACCTGCTTGGCCCATCCAGGCCCAGCTTATTGGCGACCCTAACTAGGAGAAATATATAGCTAGCAAATGTCTTGAAGGCAATTTTATCACAATTACATCCAATGGAGACTCTTATCGCTGCCGTTGTTGCTACTGCTACTCATGCTCTACACTATCTATAATTGTCCTCGACCAACTTTAAAAATTTGAGGCTTGTCAATAAGCCGACAAACATGTTCAGACCCACAGAATGGGTGCGAATTTCATTGCATCTTGTTAGTGTTGCTAGAGGAATTCAATATGCTTCTTCACATCCCTTTACTTTGAAGGGTTTAAGGATGACTTGTTCTAAGGGATCACAAGTAGAGTGACTTAACTCATCCCAATCATGCATTTTTCCAAATCTATTTTTTTTTTCCTTTTTTTCGTACAAGTTTCTCTAATATTTCTCAAAAAATAATAATTTTGTGCCAATTTAGTACAGAATTTATAGTTGTGTTTTATTTAACCTTTATTTGGTCAATTTTATTTTGGCAGTGCAGTGTTTTAAAGTCAAAGCCACACACGCACTCACTTGATGCACGCATTGGCTATTCATGGATATTGAATACGAATGCACCATCCATATAAGAGTGCGGTAGTGGTTATGTGGAATCCTTTAGCGATGGAGGCTAATCTCAAGTACTCTTCTTATTATATTGCAGTGAAGGTGACAAATGCCCATTCACTTCTTCCATGATATCATCATTGTTGATGATCCCAGGCAAGCAACATCTTTTGCTCTTCTAAACTTGCGAGACCATGCATGTCATGGCGTGATGTGATGAAACATCTCCTCACAAAGCTAATTACCATGAAGATATGTGCATGCATTTAGATAAATAAAGATGCACTTTGGCACATTCAAAAAAAAAAAAAAACAAAAGGCTTCAAGAGCCATGCAATCATTAACAGCAGCAAATTATGCAGCCGCACTCATACTGATCATGCAATCTACGGTATGTACTAAAGTTGGTCATGAGCTAAACCTTGAGTCTAAATTTTATTTATTTTAAAAATTTTTTTACATCAAGTATGGTGATTGACTCAAAGCAGAGAGCCGGATAATTTTTTTTTTTTTTCTTTCTCACTTACTATCCGATCTCGCATGTGAGCCAATCATCACATACGATGCACATATTCTGCACCACATAGAGTGCGCACGTTCTGCATTCCACACCACCACCACGCACATTGCATACGTTTTGGCACCGCGCATGGTGCGCACGTTCCGCATGGTGCACAAAGAATTTGTCATTCACTTTTATTCTACTTTTGGATCAGGCACATAATCACCTACGTTGCACGCATGCAAGACTCAATATTAAATGCTACATGTGCAAGGAGCGAGGACTAGATGAAAAAGGCAACCACAAAATCAGTTGTTAAGTTTCCTCTCTTTTTTTTTTATTTTTTTCTTGAAAAGGAGGGTTACTTACTGGTCATTAAAACTATGGGCTTGTCATTCATGTGATTAATGTTTAACAAGATATGAGGTACACCGAACGCCAACCCAGCCAGATATTGATCCGGACCAAGTTTTTTCGAGAGATATGGATGGGGCCTTTTGTCCTCAGCTAACCTTGAAATCTTCAGGGCTTGTTCGGGGGAGGCTTTACCTAGGCTATAACATTTGCCCCTGATACCAGTACCACCAGAGCATTTGCATGCTGGCGTTCTCTTATTGCAAGGGAGCATGTGGAACTCCAGGTATCCCTACTTGGGGGTGAGAGGATATCAAACAATCGGAGAGCACAATTATTGGAGGTGGTGGACCCTATGAATGAATGATCACCGAAGAAGGAAAATATGTGCTCGGTATTCTTTAGGTAGGAGTACTCAAAAGATGTTGGGGTAACTTCCCTACAAAATTAATTTTAAAAAACCTCCAGAAAATAGAAATAAACAACTTAGTTCGACATACCGCCTCGTTAATGAAACCAAATGATCAAAATTTCAAAGAAATAACTATCTCTAATGGATAAGAAGAACAACAAGTTATTTCACAAATAAAAAACTCGAACATAAAAAGGCAGCTTGCTGCAAATCGATCAAATAGTTTTGCCCTTGTTTCACTATTGCACTTTTTCTTACGTGGGCGGTACAAAGTTCTCCTTATTCTGCTCAGGTTAAGCGGCACACTACGCTTGCATGGAAGATTACAATGTTGAATTCCAACAGGGTTCTTGAAGATAAAGCTCCAATCCTGGCCAGAAATGCTGATAACAGAATCCAACAAAGTTTGGAAATTTGCAGTCCCTTTTGCGGTGAATCCTTGGCTGGTTCTGGTCAAGAAGAGAAAGTCTGGAGCTCTTTGGAACTGTTTGTCTTATGTATAGAGTATCCAAAGCACATCACCACACATCTTTTTGGTTTGATGGGAGGAGTCTCATCAGTTTGATGGGATAGGATTGGAAAACAATGGCGCACTGGCTGAACATAAGTATGAGAGAGATAGCTAAGCAATTAGTCACATAGTTTTAATTATTACTCTGATGCCATTAATATATTTTGCATAAAATTTTGTTTAAAAGATACCTAGCAAGAAAAAATGGTTAACTGAACTCGCACTTCATAATATGGTATAAATGTGTAAGTTAATATTTTTGATACTTTCGCTTGATTTGATTATTTGTAGATATGAAACCTAGAGTACAGGAAAAGTCTTCTGCTGCATATAGTATAAAACGAGCCTTTTTTTATCCACTATTAATCAGCATGCGAGCTTTGCCTTCTATTGTTATCATATGCAGGGCCAATATGTGGTATGGAAGACATGTATTAATTGGAGCGAAAATTGCAAAATGATGGATATTTATGTGGATCAAATTTTGAAGATAATAAGATTATTGGTGAATTATTTGGATAATTTGTTGAAAAATTCAATGATTTTGCATGTTCATTCATGCATTATATAGATTATATAGGTTAAATATAAATATGAAGCACAATTTTGTGTAGAGATAATCATGTGTTGTCATGATATTATATATATATATATATATATATATATATATATATATTATATATATATATATATATATATATATATATATATTAAAGAGAACATGGCACTTTATAAATGGATGACTAGTTAAACAAAAAACTTCTAATAGACACACATAATAATAATGCCAAATTCTTCAACTACGATAGGGTTTATTATTTACAATTTTAGTTACAATCAAGGTATCTAAGGATTCGTACCATGACATCTATTTTTTATCTAGGTTCAACACTTCTAATTGAAATTATAGTTCTCCTACCACCTCATGATTTTATTTTATTTATTTTATTTTTGAGAGAAATTCTCCTCCCTCATGATATGTAAAGCATTTTGTTCTTTCTGTGCCTTTCAAATCCATAATATCATTTCTGTGAACTTGACATTCAGTTAATAGTTGACATTCAGTTAATAGTTGCACTCTTTCTCTTAGCTCACGGTGATGCTTTTTGCATATTTTTTCCTTGATTATAATTGAGGATCTTCCCCTGCTCTCTTACTAGAAAGAGAAATTCTTTGTACACCACTCGTGGTGCAGAAAATCTGACATGGAGTGCAACGCTTCACTCTATTAGACTACGTAGCTACCACTTTTCACCGCATATTTAATGTTTGTAATTCTATTTTTTCATTTAAAATTTTGAATGACAAAAATACTCCTTCCCTTTCGAAAAAATTATGATATCCTGAGCCGATATTATGACATCTTGCATTGAAATTATTATTTTCTGTATAAGATGTCATAATTTTTTCACAGGATGTCATAAAGAGGGAATGATATTTTTGTCATTAAAAAAAAAGTAGAACTACGGATATCAAATGTGCATTGTAAAGTGGTAGTTATATATAATCTAATCGAACAAAATGATATGCTCTACGTCTGATTTTCTACACTACCTACGATGTACAAAGAATTTTCCTACTAGAAAAAGAGAATAAAAAAAAGGGTTGCATCCTTTCCCCAAATAAATAAGGGTTGTCAGCTTTCCCTCCTCTTGCAAGAAAATAAACTCTCTTTTTAGATAAAAGATAGGAAAACAAGTATTTAGATGGGAGAACTAGAGAAAAATTCCTGTTTCACTTTAAAGTTAAAAGGAACTCCCTATTTGACTTTTAAATAAAAACTATTCCCTATTAGGAATATAAGTTAAAAGGGACTACCCATAGAAAGACAATTACTCTTATACTCTTTCTATGGGTAACAGTGCATACTTGAGTTCCTTCCCTCTCTCCGTCCAGTCATGTTCTTCTCGCCAAAAGTCTCCTTTCCTTCTCTACTCCACAATTCTTACCCCCCTCCATCTTCTTCCCGCCAAAAGGAGGAGGCAGTTGTGCTCTTGGCCCCCTCCTGTCTCTACTCAGTTTGTGCTCTTACTCTACTCTCTTCTCTACTTGCCCTTCTTTCTTCCCTCTCTTTACAGCCCCCAACATCTACATTGTGAGGATCTCAAGCCTAAAATCCTAAAGATCCTTGACCAACCCTCAACGCCCATGCCCTGAACTCCAATGGCTTTATCTCCTATCGCTAACACAAGTGTGGATGCTAAATTCTTCGTCATTTGTGAATACAACACCACTTGTCATGGCTTTGGCATAAATAAATTGATGAAGCTCTTGGACATCTGTAATATCCTCTCGCACAGATGGAGCCATATAACACCCGAAAATATCATTGTGAAGTACTTTACACCTTTCACAAGGATGCAAGTGAGTTTAATTGAGGATAGCAATGTGGCTAGCATGTGTCATATCCACTACGTAAGGAAGAAGAAGGTCATCGATATGGTTTTAGAGAGCAAGATCCAGTTGAGAGAAGATGCTAGAGATGATCGAGGGATAGGCACATCAAGGTACTCCCACCTGCCCTTCTATTTTATGGTTTCATGTTACATCATATGGTACTATAGTATAAATTATCCATACAGCAGAAATATGAAATCATACGTCACTGTGACAAAAATATAAAATCATACGTCACTGCATTACCCGTGTTAATTATACATTAGTCGCTTTTGATACTATGATGTATCTTTTTGGTACTACATTATTTACTTTTGATACTCCAATTTGCTTTTCTTATACTACATTATTTACTTTTGATATTGCGGTAGCTCTCTCTATACTGCAAATCTATCATGAATTTTTTGTAATCCTCTTGATTAAAAAGATGCAAATTATTTTAGAATGCTAAGAATGAGCACAAGTGGTACTCACAATTGTTATTCCTTCATTTTTTCGGTAGGTTGGCACCAATTGGACATGAGGATTACGATAATTTGGATGATCTCAATGATAATGCCATTAGTGTCGAGACAATAATTATATGGAGGGGGTTGATCAAAGGAGAGCATCAGCAATTTCGCAATGCTTAATACTTTAGGATAGCTATTAAAGATTATTGCATCGCACACAATCATGACTATATCTTCAAGAAAAATAATTCTATAAAGATTATAGTTAAGTATCCAATGAAACCTTGCCTTTGATGTGTTTATACTGCTGAATCGAAAAGAGAGGGGACATTCTCCATTAGGAAGTGTAACCTCACGCACATATGTGACAATGGTCTCGGTACTAGGAGTCATCCTAAAGTCACATCTTTTTGAGTTGCTGAGAAAGTCAAGATAAAGTTAAGATCCATGCCTCACTACCGGCCTATCGAAATTATGGCCAGTATCCATGAAAATTATGGCGTGTTGCTTAAGTACTATCAAGCATGGCACAGAAAAAAAATGACCATGCATGAGATTCATGATCTCGATCATCTGTCGTATGATAAGCTTCAGCCTTATTGTAGAGCCCTCAAATTAGCAAACCCAGGCACCATCGCAGACTATGAGATTTTTGATGATACAAGAAGATTCCATCATGTTTTTATCAGCCTTGGAGCGTGCATCACGAGATTTCATGCTGGATGTAGGCCTATGATTTTTATGGATGGCATCCACATCAAACATAAGTACCAAGGATGCCTCTTGAGTGCTTCAACAATGGTATTTTTACCATCGCCTTCGCCATCATCCAACAAGAAAATGACAAGAGCTGGTGATGGTTTTGTCAAAGCTACGATGTGTTCTCTCCTACCCAAATGGCTCATTGATCAAGCAATACACCTTTTACTCTGACCGTCAACCTAGATGTATCAAAGCGATCGAGGACTGATTTTCGAATTGTCACCATACTTATTGCCTACGATATCTTGTGGATAACTTTAGAAAGCAGGTACTCACTGTTCTATAGTGCACTAGATATCTTCATACCCTCTAGTACTGCAGAGGAAGAATTGACATTAAAATTTAGTATTGTACAATAGAAAATGGCACACACCATTGGCACATAGGAGATGAATTTAGTACTACAACATAAGTTATTGATACATTTTTAAGTGTTCTAGATACTTAATTGTATTCACTTAGTACTGCAGTGTAAGTTATTGATACATCTTCAGATATTCTGGATATTTTATTGTATTCACTTAGTACTACAATATAAGTTATTGATACGTCCTTAGATATTCTGGATATTTTATTGTATTCACTTAATACTGTAATGTAAGTTATTGATACGTCTTTAGATATTCTAGATACTTTATTATATTCACTTAGTACTACAAAATAAATTATGGATACATCCTTAGGTGTTCTGGATACTTTATTGTATGCACATTGAAAATGTTACACACCATTGGCACATCAGAAGCACATTTAGTACCACAATATAAGTTTGTTATAAGTCCTTAGGATGTTCTAAATACTTTATTGGTGCACTTAGTACTGCATGATAGAAAATGGCATGCACTATTGGCATGTGACAGATGTTTCTAATATATGCTTGCTGGTACCACTTTCAGGTGTTGATCAAATATCCAGCATTACACAAGAAATATTGGTGTATAGTTTTCAAGTCTCTCGTGTATGCTACAACGTGAATAGAGTTTGAACGACACTTTCATGACATAGTCTACAAGATGCCATTGGCCAGAGATTGGGATTTGAGTACTTAGCCTACACAATGGGCTAATGTATTTTTTCAAGATTGTAGGTGGGGAGTAATGGACAATAACTTGGCAGAATCTTTTAATCGATGGATCTTAGCTGCTAGGTTCCTTCCTATCACATATTTGGTGGACCATATAAGGTCGCAGATTATGAAAATACATCATCAGAAGCATAAGCAAGGAGCAAAATGGCACGATCATCTTTACCCCAGGCAACAGAGGAGACTTCAAAAGAACCATCGAGAGGCCGCACCTTAGGCCTTCATGTGGTGAGTAGAACAAGATATAAGGTGTTGGATGGGGAAGAATGATATGCAGTTGATGAAGAAAAAATGGATAGTTTAAAGCATGTATTTTTAAAATTTTTTAGCGAAATAATAAAAGATTAAATATTTTAATCTTCTAAACATATCTTAGATCAGATCTAAACTATCATTAAAGATCTATGACATAAAAAATTTACATATAAAATCTGAAATAAAATAGAAAAGTATATCGATCACATCGATGTCCTGAATTTGATCTAACCTTTAGATTATGTCGGTAAAGTTCAGAACTCATCACCTTTTCACGGATTGATGATCTCCACTGCTGGTAAGTATGGTATGAAGCTCTCACTAATGTCGAGTAGTCACACAAGTATTCGATCTCTACGGATGGTCCACACGAAGCTCCTCGGACCGATCAGCCCTCTGCGGGAGTGCTAGCTCACGTAGTCGGCTTCTAATGGCATATCTGACTTGATCTGGTTCTTCGATCATCTGGAACCTTTTCGATGTCAAAGATGGATCAGAGAAAGATGCTCGATGGTGAAGAAAATTTAGATGAAGACTTTTTCTCTTTGATTTTTCTCTCATCCAAAAATCTTAAACAGTTCTGGTCTCTCACCCAAGAGGGGAACGGTCTTCTCTTTTGTTCACGCTAAAGAGGAAGAAAATCCACCCAATCCTCACATCCCAAAGAAGTATTTTTGACCTTATTTCTCTCTGGTATCTTGTGGTGAAGAGCTTTCTTCTTTTGGCACACAAATTGTAGCCTTTTTATGGTTGTCACACAAATCAAATAAAACAAGATAAGGACTGGAGTTTATTGCAATTCAAACTCTTTTGAATTTCAATTTGACTCCAATTTTTTTTTATCCTTATCTAACTTAAAGAGAGACTTACCAAAAAAAATTAAATATAAAAATCAGTTAGAAAGACTTTCTTTTCTCGTACACAATAGATCCCTTCAAAAGCAGCCAACGTGTGGAAGGATATGGATAAGATTTTAAGTTGAAATTCAAACTAATTTGAATTCAAATCAAAACCAACCAATTTCTATCCTTAATGGATGATAAAAAAAAAATTATATTTTAATTTTCTCACATATAAACTGATTTTATGTGGTGAGAAAGGGTATGAGATAATTTAGATGGCGCAAGGGATAGAGTCCTACTCATTTGGGACTCTAGGGTTTAACCAATTGGATTTCTTTAAAATCTAATCTAATTAGACCTAAATAAAATATGATGAATCTAATCTAATTAGGCTCTTATAATCTCAATTAAATTTAATCAAATCAATAAATTAATTGAGCCATAGATCCAATCAAATCAGGATCATTTCTCCCTTATCGATTAGGTCATCTCATAACCTAATCATACTTGACTTGATTGAATCAAATTCAATCAAACTTGATCTAGACTTCAATGCTTAATCAAATTGAGCTAATTAGTGATTTAATCATAATTAATCTTTCATTAAAGATAGAGTTCAAGTCTAGTGGGACTCTTCTTTAGAGTCTCCGTCTAGTGAGACTCTTCAGCAGAGTCCCCATCAAGTGGGACTCTTCACCAGAGTCTCCGTTAACTAAAACTCTTCAGATTAGCCATATGATCGGAGAGAAACTTCTAATGTGTGTGATCCTATAGGTTCGAACCTAAGCCGATAGCACAAGATCTGATTTCTGTACCAATAAGAGTAACCATCTAGCAATGATATCCGACGTCCGGATAGGCCGAATGTATGCTAAACAACACTCAAGAATCTATTTAAATATAATTATCATATAATTCATCCCTTTGACCCAAATGCTCAAGGTGATCTAGGGTTTAACTACCAACCCTGATATGGTCATTCATATTGTATTTCAATTTTTAAAATCCATCACATGAATTACCCCGGTCAAGATTTTACTGAATTGAAACACATTGATACATTAACTCCTACTTATTCGAAGGGATCAATTCTATCTTGACTCACACACCGACTTCACAAGTACTTGACTATGCCCAGAAATCTTTTATCACTGAATTAGAAATTCAAATAGTCTGGCACCAAAGCATAATGAGTTGTTTGCAAGTCATCGTGGTGATCTCAAGTCGGAGGGACACTTACTCCTATATCCCTTCGGAGTGACTCTTGACAGTAGAGTGCTCCGAAGTTGATCATGTTCAGTGAAATATACTCCTATATTTCATCTGCATGCCATACCAGCATCTTCATGCTCTTTGGTTAAGAGGACAACCAATCTATATGGCACCCAACGACCTACACTTGATATGTCTATCATTCTAGTAATAGCATATCATTTAGTCACGAACTCATTTAAGGACTAAATGATATATCCTCTTATATCGAATCAAATAGTCCTACGGACTTCATCACATAACAGGAGTTCAAAATGAGATATACACAGTGATGAAAAAATTAAATAATATTTATTAATTCAATAATTCATATACAATTACAATCATAAGCACAACCATCAACAGGCTGACGATTGACTTTGGAACATAATTTCCAACAACTTTCACTTGGACTAAAGCCAATCGATATAGTATCGTATATCCATCTTTGATTTGTTGTCTTCGAACTCCTTGACGTCGAGGACTTTAGTAAATGGGTCAGCCAGATTTTTCTTTCCGTCGATTTTTTGAAGCTCGACGTCACCTCGATCTACGATCTCTCGAACCAGGTGATAGTAGTATAAAATATACTTGATCCACTGATGTGACTTCGGTTCCTTTGCTTAAGCAATGGCACCAGTACTGTCGTAGTACAACAAGACAGGATCATCAAGGGAGGATGCCACTCCGAGCTCGTTGATGAACTTTCATAGCCACACAGCTTTCTTCGTAGCATCAGATGTCGCGATATATTCTGCCTCACAAGTAGAGTCGGCCATAGTGTGTTGCTTGAAACTTTTCCAACAGATTGCTCCACCGTTCAGGGTATAAATATATCCCAACATGCTTTTGCTGTCATCATAATCCGATTAAAAATTAAAGTCTGTAAATCTAACAAGTTTTAGATCGAATTCTCCATAGATAAGTCACTGATCCTTAGTATTTCTCAAATACTTAAGGATGGTCTTTACGACCTTCCAGTGATTTTACTTGGATTGGACTAGTATCTGCTCAGTACTCCTAATGAATATGCCACATCTGATCGCGTACATATCATGACGTACATAATAGATCTCACTGTCGAAGCATATGAATTTCTACTCATACACTCTCTCTCTCGAAGAGTTATCGAACAATCACTATTCGAGAGAGAGATTCTTTGGCCTATCAGAGGATAGCCTTTCTTGAAATTCTCCATGCTAAACTTTTTTAGCATAGTATCAATGTACGTCGACTGAGATAATCCAAGTAACTTTTTAGATCTATCTCTATAGATCTTCATCCCAAGGATGAAGGATACTTTTCTCAAGTCTTTCATAGAGAACTGTGATGACAACCAAATTTTTATTCACCATAATGCAGGGATGTCATTCCCGATTAAGAGAATGTCATCGACATACAAAATAAAAAATACTACCATAGAGTTATTAACCTATTTGTATATGCAGGATTTTCTCCATTCTTAATGAAGCCATACATTCTGATCACTTTATCAAAATACATGTTCCAACTTCGAGATGCCCGCTTAAGTCCATAGATGAACCTTCGAAGCTTATACACCTTAGACTTATCTATGGATATGAAATCTTCAAGTTGTATCATATACACCTCTTCTTTTAGCTCTCCATTTAGGAAGGCTGTTTTCACATCCATTTACCAGATTTCATAGTCCAGATGTACTGCTATTGCAAGCATAATCCGAATAGATTTGAACATTGTCACAGGAGAAAATATCTCATCATAGTCAATACCATAATGCTGACAGTAACCTTTGGCAATCCGACGGGCTTTATAGGTCTCTACCTTTCCGTCTGCGCTCCTCTTATTTTTAAAGATCCACTTACACCCTATAATTTTATCTCTTCAGATGGGTCAACCAATATCCATATATTGTTGATTTTCATGGCCTCTATTTCAGATTTCATGACTTCCAGCTACTTATAGGAGTCAGACCTCTGCATTACATCCATATAGGTGATTGGATCCTCATTGTTCTCATCGAGTTCAACTGGATCCCATCCCGGACTAGAAAACTGTAGTATCTATCCGATTGATGCGGTACTCTATCGAATCTCCTTAAAGATGTTTCTACAATAGGTTTTGAATTTGATCTAAGCAAATCTGACTCTATGGATTTACTAGATTATGTCGATTCTTCTATCAATTGAACTTCATCAAGTTCAATCTTTGAGGTATTAGTTCTTTTATCAAGAAACTCCTAATCTAAAAAGATAGTCCTATTACTGACGAACACCTTTTATTCGTCAACAAGGTAGAAGTAATATCTCTTGGTTTCTTTTGGGTACCCTATAAATAGATATTTGTCAGACCTAGATCTAAGCTTGTCAGTTTTTAATCATTTGACATAAGCCAGACATCTCCAAACCCTCAGGTGAGAGAGTGCTGGCTTACGTCCTGTCCACATCTCATATGGTATTTTACTTACAGACTTACTCGAAGCTTTATTTAAAATATAACAAGCCGACTCAAGTGTGTATCCCAAAAAGAAATCGACAGACTTGTAAAGCCCATCATGGACCGAACCATGTCTAACAGGGTTAGAGTGCTGGCTTACGCCCTGTCCATATCTCATGTGGTATTTTACTTATAGATTTACTCAAAATTTTATTTAAAATATAACAAGTCGACTCAAGCGCGTATCCCCAAAAAGAAATCGACAGACTTGTAAAGCCCATCATGGACCAAACTATGTCTAACAGGATTCGATTCCTCTTTTTCGATACACTATTATGTTGTGGTGTTCCAAGAGGATCCATTATAAGAGAATCTCATTCTCTTCTCAGTATGTTAGAAACTAATTAGAGAGGTATTCTCTTCCTTGGTCAAACTAAGAGTTTTAATACTCTTTTCAGTTTGTTTCTCTACTTCATTACGGAATCGTTTGAACATTTCAAATGATTTTGACTTATGTGTCATTAAGTAGACATGCCCATACCTCGATAGGTCATCTGTAAATGTAATGAAATAATAATATCCACCTCTGGCACTAGTGTTCATAGGTTCACATACATCAGTATGTATCAGACTTAGAACTTCACTGGCTGTTCATCTTTTCCAGTAAAAGGTGATTTGATCATTTTTTCAAGAAGACAGACTTACAAGTTGGGAGTGATTCACCATCACTGACTTCAAAGATTTTCTCTTGTGTCAACCTATTTATTCTGTTCTTGTTAACATGACCTAACCTACAATGCTAAAGGTAGATATCGGAGACATCACTAATTCTAGGACATTTGTGGGATGTGTACATTACACTAACAGATTGTGATAATATGTAAATACTATGTTCAGTTATCCATTCATCATATTAACACCATTCATAATGATATTAAAATTATTTTTTTTATTAAAATTTTATAACCGTACATGATCAAAAGGCCTACAGAAATAATATTCAATAAAAAAGAAGGATAAAAGTGACATTCACTTAGAACAATTATATTAAACTTGAATATATGCTTAATAGTTCCTAACACTAGAACTGAAACTGGTCTTCCATCTCCAACATTAAGGAATCTTTCGCCTTCTTCAAATCTCCTACTGACCTGCAGACTCTGCAACGAATTACAGATATTAAAAAGGCTTTCGATATCTAATACCCAGGTAGTAGAATCATAAATTGAGAAATTACAAGGTATTATCATATAATTATCTTGTCCAGCAACAACTTGCTTCTTTCTCGGTTTGTTCGGATTCAAGGAGGTAATGTATTGAGGATAATTCTTTTTCAGTGCCTCTGCTTCTTGTAGTAGAAGTATTCCGCCTGACTCTGGTCGGACTTGGGTTTCTTGGTCTGATTGAGCTTGGGTGCCCCAGCACTTTGCACCTTTTCTTGTTCTTCTTTCCTTTCTTAAAAGATCGACATCCAGAAGAAGACCCTCCCATAATATTCACCGACTCTTTTGGAGCTGGTGTTCATTCTCAAAGTTTTGTAGTAACCCCAGCAAACTGTAGTAGTTAACTGCAGGTTTTGTTATTCGAAAATAAGTAAGAAAAGGAAGGTAAGACTTGGGCAGAGAGTTTAAAATAGCATCTTTCCCAACTGCTCACGTAGGAGAAAGTCGAGCTTGCTTAGGCACTCAATCATGTACAATACATAATCAGTGACTGATGCTCCTTCCCTCATTCGAGCGTTGAAGATGATGCCTCTCAATGTCATCTGGTGTGTCAAAGGAACGAGGGCTGAGCATTCTCAAAACGATGACTAAACTCATCATTCATCGTCGCCAGCATAATACAAAATCGTAGTTTGATCGTTGAGCCACTTCTGATAAATATCTCTGATCGTGCTACGCGCATTTGAAGCTGGCTCCTCGAGTGTCGGATTTGTCAATACATACAAGATCCGTTCGTACTCCAGGACTATTTTGAGCTTTCGATACCAGCTATCGAAATTTGTTCCATCAATTTATCACTATGTAATAGTGATCGGAGCGACAAGGTGGTGGCCATAACTGTAAAGAAAAAATTATAATCTAATTAGTATATGAATTAATAAAGTCTAAAGACATAGATTTTAGTCTAAAGATTCTTTCACTATTTATTCAATTGATATTCTCTACTTTTAATTCAAAAATTATACTAATTTCTTAGTGGGTACTAGAATCCACATGACTGCATATGGGCCTGAGTGTGGCTCACCAATCTTTGTGTACCATAGAGAGATTTTTAATCAATTATTTCGCTAAATAATTTTTAGAATTCAATTTTACCCCAGGCATCTCTTCAACAGGCGTGTGGCGCCTCCACTGAAGGTTTTGATTAGGTCCAACTATTAACATGTCAGAATTTAGTATATCTAACAAACGAGTGATCAGGTCCGAGTGTGGCTTGGCCAACCTGACCATCATCAGAAAGATACAACTAAAATAACATATTATGAATGATAATTCTGACAGTCTGATGAGCACCAGACGTGTGGCGTCTTCAATGATCATCTAAACCATTGGACTCATTATCACTCAACTTAATGGAAGGCTATGATCTAGTTATCACTATAACTATTTCATTTTAGGGACCTCACAATTTTAGAAGATTTAATTAGTTAAATTGAGAGATGAGATGAAACTTGATCAGTTAATTTTAATCCTCCCACTGACTTCACCAAGTCAGATTTAAAAAGATCAGGCATAAGCTGGTCCAGCCAACTAGTCATGAATCTTCTACTGGCTTCACCAAGTCATAAAGAGACTCAAGACAAGTTGAATTAGGGACACCTAAATCAATCATACTGATTTTCTAGTTAGCATGGATCAACTCCAATTATTAAGTGATTTAATCAAAACATGCTTCATCATGTTGGCTAGGTAAATGAGATCGATGGGAGGGATATGCCATTAACTCGATATAGACTCAATCTATGCGAGTAGCTCTCAATTAATGACTATCGATCAAAGCTGCCATACTTATCTTAGACACCAATTAGTTAGTCTTTTCCAATTTGATCAACTTATAGACTTGGATTCGACCACGGAGCTACGATCAAAGTCCATATTGATCTAATCAAAGATATAGACTTGACCAACTACAACTATTGAAATTAATCAAAAGAAAAAATTAACCCAATCAGAATTAACTTTTAATTAGATTTGATCAATTGCTAACATAGTCCATTATCAATGATTTCTAACCCTAGATCTAATCCAGTTAAATGGACTTGACTCGAGCTAACCCATTAACCCATGAGTTATGAAATTAATGTCTTAAATCTTTGATTCTCAAATCTAGATCACTTAATTCTCAATTAAATTTTGGGCTGATGTGGGTTCGGATTCGATGTTTGAAAATAATTTTTAATTTTATAAAATATTTTTATAATTAATCATTTAATGATCAAAACTTTAATTTCAAATCTAATATACATTATTTCAGATCTAAAATAAAATTTTAAAATTTTTTCGTTGTTCATCATTATGAAAAAATCATGCAGCATCCCTACATGCCATAGGAGATCCCATCGAATGGATAAATGAAATAGTAAAATCTTGATTTCTCTTATGACCAGATGGCTATGAGGATCTATCCAATCAGATTACTATACTATTCAAATTCAAAATTAACTATTTAGATCTAATCTAAATAATTAAAATCAGATTATATACAAAAAAATTATGTCATAAGTAACCTGGCTCTGATACCATATGAAAAAAATGGATAGTTTAAAGCATGTATTTTTAAAATTTTACAGCGAAATAATAAAATATTAAATATTTTAATCTTCTAAATATACCTTAGATTAGATCTAAACTACCGTTAAGGATCTATGACATAAAAATTTATATATAAAATCTGAAATAAAATAAAAAACTGTATCGATCACATCGATGCTCTGAATTTGGTCTAACCTTTAGATTATATCGGTAGAGTTCAGAACTCAACACCTTTTCACGAGTTGATGATCTTCACTACTGGTAAGCATGGTATAAAGCTCTCATTGATGTCGAGTAGCCGTACAAGTATCTAGCCTCTACGAATGGTCCACACGAAGTCTCTCGGATCGATCAGCCCTCCGCAGGAGTGCTAGCTCGTGCAGTCGGCTTTTGATGATAGATCTAACTTGATCTCCTTCTTCGATCACCTTGAACCTTTTTGATGTCGAAGATAGATCAGAGAAGGATGCTGGATGGTGAAAAAAATTTAGATGAAGACTCTCTTCTCTTTGATTTTTCTCTCACCCAAAAACCTAGAACAGTTCTAGGTCTCTCACCCAAGAGGAGAACGGTCTTCTCTTTTGTTCATGCCAAAGAAGAAGGAAACCCACCCAATCCTCACATCCCAAAGAAGTATTTTTGATCCTATTTCTCTCTAGTATCTCGTGGTGAAGAGCTTTCTTCTTTTGGCACGCAAAATTATGATCTTTTTATGGTTGTCACACAAATCAAATAAAACAGATAAAAACTGGATTTTGTTGCAATTCAAACTTTTTGAATTTTAATTTGACTCCAATTTTTTCACCCTTATCTAACTTAAAGAGGGACTTACCAAAAAAAATTGAGCATAAAAATCAGTTGGGAAGACCTTTTCTCGTACACAATAGATCCCTTCAAAAGCAGCATACGTGTGGAAGGATATGGATAAGGTTTTAAGTTAAAATTCAAACTAATTTGAATTCAAATCAAAACCAACCAATTTCTATCCTTAATAGATGACAAAAGAAGGATTATTTTCTGATTTTCTCATGTATAAACTGATTTTATGCGGTGAGAAAAGGCGTGAGACAATTTAGATGGCGTAAGGGATAGAGTCCTACTTATTTGGGACTCTAGGGTTTAACCAATTGAATTTCTTTCAAACCCTATCCAATTAGACCCACATAAAATATAGTGAATCTAATCTAATTAGACTCTTATAATCTTAATCAAATTTAATCAAATTAATAAATTAATTAAGTCATAGATCCGATCAAATCAGGATCATTTTTTCCTTATCGATTAGGTCATCTCATAACCTAATCAGACTTGACTTGATTGAATCAAATTTAATCAGACTTGATCTAGACTTTAATGCTCAATCAAATTGAGCTAATTAGTGATCTAATCACTAATTAATCTTTCATTAAACATAAAGTCCAAGTCTAGTGGGACTCTTCTGTAGAGTCTTCGTTCAGTGGGACTCTTCACCAGAGTCATCGTTGACTGAGACTCTTCAGATTAGCTATGTGATCGAAGAAAAACTTCTAATATGTATGATCCCATAGGTTCAAACTAAGTCGGTAGTATAGAAACTGATTTCTGTACCAATCAGAGTAACCATCTAGCAATGGTGCCAGACATCTAGATAGGCCGAATGTATGCTAAGCAACACTCAAGAACCTATTTGAATATAGTTACTGTATAATTCATCCTTTTGACTCAAATGCTCAAGGTGACCTAAGATTTAACTGCCAACCCTGATATGGTCATCCACATTGTATTTCAATTTTCAAAATCCATCACATGAATTATCCCGGCCAAGATTTTATTGAATTGAAATACACTGATATATTAACTCCTACTTATTCGGAGGGGTCAATTCCATCTTGACTCACACACCGACTTCACAAGTACTTGACTATGCCCAAAATCTTTCATCGTTGAATTAGAAATTCAAGTAGTCCGGCACCAAAGCATAATGAGTTGGTTGCAAGTCACCGTGGTGATCTCAGGTCGGAGGGACACTTATACCTATATCCCTTCAGAGTGACTCTTGATTGCAGAGTGCTCCAAAATTGATCACATTCAGTAAAATATACTCCTATATTTTATCTGCATGCCATACCAGCGTCTCCAAGCTCCTTGGTTAAGAGGACAACCAACCTATGTGGCACACAACGACCTACACTTGATATGTCTATCGTCTTAGTAATAGTATATCATTTGATCATGAATTCATTTAAGTACTAAACGATATATCCTCCTATATTGAATCAAATAGTCTTAAGGACTTTATCACATAACAGAAGTTCAAAATGAGATGTACACAGTGATGAAAAAATTAAATAATATTTATTAATTCAATAATTCATATACAATTACAATGATAAGTACAACCGTCAATAGACTGACAATTGACTTTGAGATACAATTCCTAACAATTGATTTGTCGGATAGAATATGCACTTGCAAGCAATGGCAATTGAAAATGATCCCTTGTAAGCATGCTTGCGCATCCGTTGAGGAAAAGGATGATACTCTCCACTCTTATTGTGATAAATTTTTTACCATGGAGATACACCAACTGCATATAGAAAAATCATCAATCTTGTCCCCACGATTGAGATGTCATCTACTACCTTCCCAGTGCAAGTGATCAGTATCATGCCACCTGTGACTGTGCCGCGAACAGACCATCCTAGGACTAAGAGGTTTCCATCTCAAGTTGATACATGTCCAAATAAGTGCATGTGTTGTCACCAAACTGGTCATAATTGGTGCACATGCATGAAGAGAATCTCTTAGGAGCTTGAAGCTTTTGTTTTATTAATGGATCATTTTTTGGGTTACTGATACTGTCCTTTTAGATACTGTGTTACTTTGTTCTTTGTTACTGTCCTTTGTTACTTTGTTCTGTATTCTGGGTTATTGATCTATCCTTTGTTACTGTATTACTGTGTTACTTTTTGGGTTATTGATGGATCATTTTTTGAGCTTGAAGCTTTTGTTCTGATATTGTATTACTTTTGGATACTGTGTTTTTTTCTAAAGCACTCGAGGCTTCCAAAATGCATTTGCTTAATATACTGCAATGAAGGCATTTGATATTATATTGTTGTCTTATTTTATAATATTATGTTATTGCCTTATTTGATATTATATTGTTACCTTATTTTATAATATTATGTTAATCTGTCTTAGTAAATTATTTATCATTTTGTGTTAAGATCTTTAGTTATTGCTTTATTTGCCTTATTTGTCTAATGTGGTCGATATTTTCTTTTAGTACTTCATTGTCCAACAACCACGATGAGCATAATATACAGAAGAGGGGTAGAACACCAAGAGTGTACAAGGCAACAAAGAGGGCTAGGATCACCTTATGAATGCCGCTGTTGCACTATGTATTAAATCAATACTTTAATATGATAAAGCAATACTTTATTATGCTAAACTAATATCATGCCATGATAAAACAGTACTGCGATACACTATGATAAAGCAACTCCCCACTTTAGTTATGCCAGGTTTGAGGCTTCAACTAGTATGGAAGATGAAGAGGTGGGGGGAGAGCTCCGGATACAGCATTGTTATATGAAAGTATGGTATGCTCGCCACAATACCGTACTGGTATTAAACAATACTTTAATATTATTAAGTGATACTTTATTATGCTAAATCAATACTTTAATATTATTAAGCAACACTTTATTGTACTTTGAACAAGTATGCTAAATTAGAAAGATCATTAAGTGAGATAGAATGTGCTCGAGCAATATTTGAACTTGCGATTGCTCAACCTATATTAGACATATTAGAACTATTGTGTAAGGCTTATATTGACTACGAGATATCAGGAGGTGAATACGAGAGAACAAAGCAACTCTATGAGAGATTACTTAATCGAACAAAGTATTGTTATATGGAAGTATGATATGTTCGTCATAATACCGCACTGATATTAAATAATATTTTAATATTATTAAGCAATACTTTATTATGCTAAATCAATACTTTAATGTTATTAAGCAATACTTTATTGTGCTTTAAACAAGTATGTCGAATTGAAAAGATTATTAAGTGAGATAGAGCGTGCTCGAGCAATATTTAAACTTGTGATTGTTCAACCTACATTGGACATGCCAGAGCTATTGTGTAAGACTTACATTGACTACGAGATATCAGGAGGTGAATACGAGAGAACAAGACAACTCTATGAGAGGTTACTTGATCGAACAAAGTATTGTTATATAGAAGTATGCTATGCTCGCCATAATACCACACTAGTATTAAATAATACTTTAATATTATTAAGCGATACTTTATTAACTAAACTAATACTTTAATATTATTAAGCAATATTTTATTATACTTTGAACAAATATGCTGAATTGAAAAGATCATTAAGTGAGATAGAGCGTGCTCGAACAATATTTGAACTTACGATTGTTCAACCTATGTTAGACATGCCAGAGCTGTTGTATAAGGCTTATATTGACTATGAGATATCATGGGGTGAATACGAGAGAACAAGACAACTCTATGAGAGGTTACTTGATTGAACAAAGTACTTGAAGGTATGGATTAGTTATGCCAAGTTTGAGGCTTCAACTGATATAGAAGATGAAGAGGTGGGTGGAGGGGCTCCGGATACATCATTGTTATATAAAAGTATGGTATGCTCGACACAATATCGTACTGATATTAAATAATATTTTAATATTATTAAGCGATATTTTATTATGATAAACCAATACTTTAATATTATCAAGCAATACTTTATTATGCTTTGAACAAGTATGCCGGATTGAAAAGATTATTAAGTGAGATAGAGTGTGCTCGAGTAATATTTGAACTTGCAATTGTTCAACCTACATTGGATATGCCAGAGCTATTGTGCAAGATTGACATTGACTATGAGATATCAAGAGGTGAATACGAGAGAATAAGGCAATTCTATGAGAGGTTACTTGATCGAAGAAAGTATTGTTATATGGAAGTATGCTATGCTCGCCACAATACCATACTGATATTAAATAATACTTTAATATTATTAAGCGATTTTTTATTATACTAAATCAATATTTTAATATTATTAAGCAATACTTTGTTGTGCTTTGAACAAGTATGTCGAATTGGAAAGATCATTAAGTGAGATAGAGCGTGCTCGAGCAATATTTGAACTTGTGATTGCTCAACCTACATTGGATATGCCAGAGCTATTGTGCAAGGTTTACATTGACTACGAGAGAACAAAGTACTGTTATACAGAAGTATGGTATGCTCCCCACAATACCACACGAGTATAAAATAATATTTTAATATAATAAATAAATATTTTATAATGATAAAATAGTACCATACAATACTAAAATAATACTACATTAGTATGGAAGATGATAACTTTTTTAAGTTCATCAAAAATCAAATCCTGCCATAGTATCACATATCCAAAAGAACATATCATAGTATTGCAACTTAAGGTAGCACCACAGTAATTGAACATATCCAAAATAATGCCCATACATCAAATGTCTAAAATATTTGATAATAAAATAATGCTTAATCCTTATGTCGCTCAGCTATGTATTTCTCAATGCCCTCCCTTTGAGTGCTTCTGTGATCCATCAAAATATGGTGTGCCATATGAGTCCTATACCAGTCCATTCTGCAAGTCTTCGCCGCTATCTAAAATTTCTCACTACTCCTGGAGAAGGACTCAACTCATAGGCAAACATGGACCCCACAATTAACATCTCCATCTTGATCCCGACAATCTGATATGTGTTCCACAGAGTAGTTTTCAATCACAATATCCCGATAATGTTTCCACCATAGCTCGAAAAAGCTCACCTATGTCAAACTATTTTATATTTGTTAGTATCAAACCAGCGAATTGCCATGAGCAGAGTGATAGAGCAAGAAAAACCAACCAACTCCTATCAATATCAATATGGCTTGAGACAGCCTGTGGGATAAAATGATGCAAGCACCATAAAATAAGCGAGCAAGAGCAATCCGACCAGCGAATTGTCATAAACATCAAAAGATGCCAGTGCCACTTATTAGAATTACCATAAACATCAAAGAGTGATTAATCAAATTGAGATTTTATACTTACAATAGTTTTGACAGTTCTTTTTGCTACTGAAATTTTTATAAAGTCATAGTGCAAAAATTTTCCACGCATGGTATCAAATACCAAAAGGTGCCAGTGCCACTTATCAGTAGTATGAAGTGAAAGTATTATGTAGCGACATGTGGTAAGTATGTAAGGAGAAATATGATTAAAAGATAAACGCGTGATGTTTGTCATCCCCCCTATGATGTTTTTCATAGCACCTTTATCTGGATGTTCACCTAGTTTTCAGAAATGATTTAACATCTCATACCGCCAATAATTAGAAAGAAAATATGTTAGCAGCTCAATATCATTTTACAAAGCTTAGATGTGACACTGAGAATAAAAAATATAGATAATTCATATCGTGGACTCCATATAGGAGATGTTGCATTGTCTATTAAAGCTTTCTTCATTGGGCATAGTTTCCATTATTCGCATCCAACAATTGATTATCTGTTTATTCATACAAATAGAATTCACAAATTTTAAAAGAAAAATTTTACAATATTATTGTCCTATAATATAATTCAACTTACATCATTAGATATTATCTCTAAAGATAATAATTTATGTAGGCTCAAGTCTTCAACCCATATAGAACCATATGTGGTTCCTCCTTCCAAATAAGGTCCCTAAAAATAATGATACTTTACTTACAAATACTAGAGAAAAGTAATAATTTCGAATATACCTATCATTGGTATAAAATCTTGCAACCATATGCTCATACCTACTATCTTGAGTCGTGCCACCATCTATTACGACAACATTCTGCATACAACAAAGTATCAGTTGGCACTTAAAAAGTATCAGATAATTTAATTAAATATCAAATAACTACAAAATAGTATCAATGTACTACCAAAGAAGTATCAGAAAAAAAAATTAGAACTAAAAAAGTATCACTTAGCACTAAAATGTATCAAGTAGCTAAAAGAAAGTATCAAATGACAGTAAAGCAGTATCAATATGGTATAAAGAAGTATCAGATGATGGAATCAAAACATATAAAACTACTAGAGACAGTATCAGAAAATATATTGACAAATGTTTACCTTAACACTAGGAGCATTAATGGTTGTCATAGGATTCTTATGCCTCCTTTTGTACTTGCTGCCAACTAGATAGTCATTTACCATCTTGGTTAATGTCGACTTCCTATCCACCCTCTCTTTCAACCTCTTGACAATTGAAGAAGGCCCTCCATCCTTGTTTTCCTCCTCAGTGTTGGCATCCTCATTACCCCCATGACTTCCACCAAGGTCATAATCATCATGATGATCATGATCATCATTCTTGCTCTCATCTTTTCCCTCCTCCTCCTCTTCTTCTTCTCTTTTTTCTTTCCCTTCTTGCCTCCTCTTTTTCTTCTTGTTCCTCGTTCTTCCATCATCCTTTGTCCCTTCTCCTCCTCCTCCTCCTCCTCTCCTCTTTCTTTTTCTTCTTCTTCCTCAACTTTTTTATTGGATTTGGCATCATCGTCATTCTCATTGTTAAATGAGGATGCATATGATTCAGACCCAGAGTCGGATGAGTCAAAATCATAAAATACCACTCCACGATTATTTCTTTCCAAAATGCGGCAAAATTTTCTGCAATTTCTCTTCAATGACTTGATCTTTGCTTTCAAAGTCAAGATCTCATCATCTTTTTTCTTATTGCTTTGTTCAAGCATCTCGACCCTCTGCACAAGACTCTGAAAATCCACACCATAAGATGTGCCGACAACATCCATTTGTTTCTTCTTTCTTCTCTCCCTCTTAACAGTAGCAGCCCTATCAGTATACACCTGAAAAATACTTGCACCAATAGATGTTCTACTGAGGTACTTGTGCTCAAAGGGGCAAGCTGATACTCTTTGATCTGATGAAAGTATAAAGTATCAATAAGGCAGTATTATTATATCACAAGACAGTATGATATCAGAGACATTCCATACCAAATAACATATGACAATATTACCTTATCAGTGGTAATCCCACTGATCTTCTCTTCAATCTTATTAATATATTTTAACCATTTCACCTTCCACTTGAAGAGACGGGGTCTTGCTGCCGTATCACCTAGGGGTGTCAAGATGGAAGGAACCCTCTCTAGAAACCAAGCCTGCATCAAATAATAATAAAAGATATTAGCAAGCTTATTGTTACTACAAAGTTATTTACTATAAAATATAAAATTAATACAGTATAATTGCACTTGACACTTACCAACAAACTGATAGCACAACCATTTAAGTAACTGGATGATGGCTTCGTGTTGTTTTCTCAACCATATATCGCTCGAGAACCCTCAAGCAATTCATTATATGTTTTGCCTTTCGAGGGTGCCCCCTCCTCGTCAAGTTCTACTGATAGGCCAGTGAGAGGGAGGCCAAGCATTGCAGCGAGCTCATCTTTTCAAGCTTCAGTTCTAAGCCATCGTCGACAATGAATATACCTCTTTACTCATCGAACCGCTTGATGAGCACATGCAACCAATTTGGGCTGATAGACAATTCTGGGATATCAAAGAGGTGTGTAAATGCTGCCTTCTGTAGAAGCTCCATTTGTGCATCTGAGATTGACTTTTTATACTCTTCTTCCTTTTCTTTTTAGTATTCAGCATTCTATACAATGAACTTGAAGAGCATCTACTCTCCAACTTCTCGGTATATAACTCAGCCCTCTTACGTTTAGTTTGAACCTATACACAACGCAGTGGAGGTCTTGGCATTACACGTAATATATAAAAAAATATTTAGTGAAAAAGATAATTTTTTTTATTTAAGGATCCTAAACCCTGAAACCGTATGAAAGTACTAAATATGCATATCGGTGTACAAATAATGCACAACGAAGTATAAATTACCTTTCACTTGTATCAATTAGGCATCATTGAGCATACAATTTGAATTATTTCTCATTTAATCATAAACAACAAAAATTTGAATCACACCATTTCTAGGATTTCAATTGGGGGGAAAATACTTACCGGTTGGGATTTCTTGCACCGCCTCGGGCGTAGACATTGCTCTGGCATAATGGAGGGAGACAGAAGACCAACGGGAAGCAAAGAGTATGCTCCTTCGGTATGATGGAAGAGGTTGCAACCGACGGAGGATCAACAAGATAGAGGGAGATGGTCGGAGACGAGTGGACCAACTTGAGAGGATCGTGTTAGATGGTAAGAACGAAAGAGAGCGGACCAACTTGAGGAGATCAGCGGTCGGAGACAAGCGGCGAAGCAGGGAGGCGCGTGATCGCGTTGGAAGTTTGGAGAGTGTGTGGTTGACGTTGGGTGACCAGAGCGAGGGAGAAAAGAGTTCGTGTTGGTTTAAATATCAAAAGGATAATTAGATAATTTTAACGTATTTGGATAGTTTTTTTTTAACTTAAGTTTCAAATGAAGAATAATTTTTATTTTTAATTATTTTTTTAATTTTAAAATAAAAATAAAAAATTTATTTTAATTCTTGATATTAAATTTATTGAACGGATGAAAGCGAATACCTTTTCTAATTAGTAATAATGTAAGCCTCAGCTAAAGCTAGTCGGAAAGATTGCATCCCACTATATTTCTCAAGTGAAAGTAAAATAAAATAATGTTTTAAAGGAGGAGAAAAGACCGCGTCAAGTCTAACCATGGCATAGAATTTTCTTTACCATAGATTGCTAAATCGATGACGAACTCTCTTCTATTAACGTCATGCAATGCCTAAGCATCTTTGTGAATGGACAAACATGCAACCGTGTCCCCACAAGCACGCAAAAGAAGTTAAGAGTCCACGGGGATTACATATATAAAAGTCCATGGCTCTAATTTATCCTTTTTTTTTTTTTTTTTCTTTTGTTTCTTTCTTGAGGAAAACATGGTACATAATTTCTCGTGGTCTGTATATGGCTAGGATCCAGCTAAGTATTCTGATCTGCTGCACTATCTACCTAAATTTATTCAAGCTTTGTCGAGGCCTTTCCAGCCATAGGATTTCTCCAAGGGATTCCATCAAGTTATGTTTGAGTGCTTGGAAGGGTCCGTTATTTAGGTGCACCACAAAAATAAACTTTCACGAGGTTCACGTACTGAAATGGGACCCCTCCACCATTACTCAGTTAATGTAGACCCATGAAAGTGGCCTCGTCCAATGGACGGCAGCATGCGGCGAAAGGGCCCTATGCGTCCATTGCCTTTCTCCATGGGCGCCCCTTAATATTCGAACCATATACGGAGGGGCCACGCTCGCGATGACTCCATCTTCAATCATTAACGAGAGCAGGTAGTTAGTCGCCTACCTGAAAATTTGCCATGTGCACGATATTATAAGCCGAATATAATTTTTAGTTGGACCAGATCATCATTGAATTGGTGGACCGGTCATTTTGCATATTGCTTCACGATTAAACCGGTCCATCAATTAAGAGATGGACCTGATCGGTCACTGAATTGATAGCCACGCTGAAATGCCCCCCTCCAACCCTTTTTACTGTACCAAAAAAAAAAAAAAAGACCTAAGAGAAGGATCTGATCGGACCAATTACCGTCCTAAAGCTGAGTGGGTAGGCATTCCTTTGTAGCCTAACTATCGATTTCACTCTTCATCAACCAGTTGGCCTACCAAACATAAGTTCCGCCGTAATTTGCAATATATTTAGTACAACAAGATGATACGAGATTCCTAGGAATTCTATTGTTACCAAAGTGAATTTTAAATTGAAGCAGATCGACTGCATATTTATGTATTTTAAAGTTGATAGCATAGACTTGGTTTATGGATCAGCCCACTCATATTTATGCATCGTTTCTATTCCTTAAAAATTGATTACAGTATTTCTTAACCACTTTGGTCTCTTGTATAACTCTCTGCTTTGTTTCTGTAAATATTTGGGTCTCTGTCTTCTGTAAACAATTGAGCTTTTTATATTCTAATAATAATAAGATTAAGGGAGAGAATTAGTCGCTAAAGAAGTGAACTCAGAACAAGAAAAGGATTCTAAGATCCAACCTTATTATTGGGACACTCAACCTGCTAATGGTTACAGAATAATTATTCTGGAATATTGTTATTATAGAATAATTATGTTGGACATCTAGAAGGCAGCAGCGGCGAGAAGCCTCCGGCAGTCTGGCTGTGATGGAAGTCACAGGGAAAAAAGAGTTCAGATAAGGATATCTTAGAAGAAGATTGAGAATAAATAAACAGAGGAAACAGAAAGAACAACTGTGAAGAAAATGTTTTCTAATCGAACATGATAACTTGGCATATACGGTATGTCTGCTTAAGCAAAGTATAAAAACTTCTACATGCTTCTTTCTTTAATGAGTAATGAAAATTTTATACAACTTGTAAAGCATTGTTGGGTCCTGGTCTCAAATATGTGACAGACGAAAAGTTCTCTTCCTCATCTGATGAGCTGGATTGAGGCAGCATATTGGTGACGCACAAACTTTTATCTCCTGGCTATTAGAAGCCCACTTGGACCTTCTCCTTGGACGAAAAGCAGACTTTTAAAACTCTCTTCAATTCAACTATTCAAGCTTTGACACATACAATAAACTTTTCCTCCATTTACTTAGGTGATTCCAAGCAATTCATGAGCACAAACCAAAACCACCCAGAGCTCCTCTCTCTCTCTTCAGTAACCTATAAAGGACAGATCTTTAGAGAGAGAGAGAAAAAAAAAAAAGGCACAACCAACAGCCACTTCTCTCTCTCAATGGCTGATAACGCATTGCATCCAAGCTCAGATGACCCAAGAGCCCCACTCCTCCCATCCACACGCCTCCGGAGAGCTCCCACCTCACTCTCAAATCAATTCTTACCTCAAAAACGCTCTTCATTATCTCGGGGCCTCTAGCATGCATGCTCATATTCTTCTTTGTCGATCTCAATGGAAAGCATGCAAGCAGAAACATGCTCGCAGTCCTCTCATGGGTGTTCTTGTGGTGGCTCACCGAGGCCGTCCCTATGGCTATCACCTCCATGTCTCCTCTCTTCCTCTTCCCCATCTTCGGGATTGCTTCAGCTGATGATGTTGCAAAATCCTACATGGATGATATCATCTCTCTCGTGCTCGGTAGTTTCATACTGGCATTGGCCATCGAGCACTACAACATCCACCGCCGACTGGCTCTGAAGGTGAGTTCTTTTTACTTGTATCCGTATTCAAATTGTTCAATGACCTTTCGAATTAGATAATGAAAAGGTATCTAGTTTTAAAGCTTTGAACTAAATCAAAAGCGGTAATAAACTCATACATAGAATCATGTTTCTTAATTTCGCATTCAAAACCGGTAAAAGAAAGACCTGCTCAAGTTAGTTTCATGGTTAAATTTCGATATTGAGGTCTAATCACTATTGTAGTTATTATTTGATTGGGATGCAGATAACTTCATTGTTCTGTGGAGACCCTCTGAAACCACCATTACTTCTACTCGGGATCTGCGGTACCACCGCATTTGTGAGCATGTGGATGAATAACACTGCAGCGGCAGTGATGATGATGCCGGTGGCCACTGGAGTGCTGCAGAGGCTCCCCCAGGGGGATTCAGTCCACCCGGACATTAGGCGGTTCTGCAAGGCGGTGATACTTGGAGTAATCTATTCGGCAGCGATCGGAGGAATGAGCACCTTGACAGGAACAGGTGTTAATCTCATCTTGGTGGGGATGTGGCAGAGCTACTACCCTCAGGAGAAGCCCATCAGCTTCAGCACTTGGTTCTTCTTTGGGTTCCCTCTGGCTCTACTCCTCTTCTTTGCTCTGTGGGGTATCCTCTGTCTTCTATACTGTTCCAAGAATTCAGAGAAGGCACTTTCTGCTTACTTGGATAGAACTCACCTGAAGAGGGAGCTCGAGCTACTAGGTAATTCTTCATTCACGGATCTTTGGGGAGTCCCTCTGTTTTGCTTTGGGAGACTTGTATAATTTCATAGAATCCATTAGTTCTCTGAATGATTTGAATTTATTAATAGAATATATTGTAGTTACAATTCTAGATTTTTTTTTTTTTGGTGATTGAATAGGAGGTATTACCACCCGGTATTTATTGCTAGAGAAGAGAAGTATATCGTACGTACATAATATGATTAAGGTTAGAAGGATGCTAGAGATCTTCGTGAAGGCTGACCTACAAGATGTGTGGCTCTTTTTTCTCATTCTTTTTTTTTTTCCCCCATCTTGTTCCATATATCAGCTGCAATACAACTTCTTTAAATCTTCCCTCCTTGCTGCTCTAATTTTTTTTTTAATCTTCAATAAAAACCGGCAGCTATCCCTGCCTATGTTTGATTCGAAAAAGATATCGCATGCCTGACTAGATAGAATACAGTAGAAAGATTTTCATATGCCCTGTTGCTGCCAATCCTTTCATCGTCTGTTCATCGAAAACGAGTACCTCAAAACAAAGTCCGCACTGACCGGAGTTATCTCCGACGGAGATCCTCAGATACTTAAGTCAGAGAAAGGGACTGAGCAACAGTCGAATGAAAATGGAGACAGAGCTAAACGTATCAAGATTAGTTTATCGAAACTTGTTGCTTTACCTCCTTTTTATAGAATAGATCGTCGTAACTGTCGGATATGATCCCACATTTAGCGACGTAGAATTACAGAACGGTAATCTCGTAGTGGGTTATTAATCCTCATGGATTATGCGCGATATCAGTAGAGTAACCGTCCGTGACAGTTATGATATATTTGAATGAATCGGCCGACTGTTCGTCGGGAGTCGGTTGTCGGTTAGTAACTCTGAAATACCGACGGTCGAAGTAGTTTATTGTCTGTAGAGTCCGAACATCGACCGCCTACCGATCTTATTCGATGAGGGATATTCGGTTGGTCGGTTGAAAGTAGTGTCGGCCTGCTCAGCCGACATATAGTCGGTAGTCACTTTCAGGGTCGTCCGTTTATTTGGTGGGTCAGATCGGGTGTAGGTTGGACTGTTTCGAAGATTGGTCAGCAAATGGAGGTCAGTCGATTTTCTCCAATAGTTGCTCCCCCCCCACTTCTGAGTCCAAATGGTGAGTCATCGTGTGCGTAGCTACATGGTCAGTTACTTTGGATGAAAGGAGTGGTTATCCGTCATGTGGAGTCTTGTCATTTGTGGAAGGTGAGCCGGCACCAGTCGTTATATCGGGAAGGGGAACCGACATCGCGCGATTCAACTCTGGCTTATAGATTCTCGCCATGTGTCGGAGCGTCATTGGGTCAGAGTTGTTCACATGGATGGAGGTGACATGGCTCAATCTGGTGCAAGTGCGTCAAACCGTTGGACAGGTGATGGGCTCAGATGTTGCCACGTGTCATCAGGCATGGCTTCGGTCTGACCGCTTTCATCCGATCCATCGGGCATTCCTCTATATAAAGAGCTTTGCCAGCCAGGTACTCATCCCTCATTTTGTCTTTTCTGAAAAGAAGGCTCTGTTAGAGAGCAGCTTTTGAGTGGAAATCGCCTCTTGTCACTTTTCTCAGTTCAGATTCTTTGAGTATTTTCGATGAGTGAGGTTGTCACAGGAGGTGGTCGGTCGTGGGTTCCAGCCGACGACTCCCTGTCGGACTTGGAGGCTTTTTCATTATGGGGTCTGACCGTTAGTCGATTTTGGAAGTGGCATCATGCTTCAGGTCGATGTCAGCTTTTTACTTCTGGTGACGATGGTGGGGTCGACGATCCGTTTCTGTGTATCCCGCATCCCCGTCTCAGCTGCATGATCAAAGTCATTTTCGTCGGTGGACGAAAATCTGAAGCCCGCCCCTAGCTCCTCTTTCGAGGAGGGTGCGGCCGCTACCCGAGTTTCATCGAGGATGGTTCGATCGTTGGTCATACTCTGAAATCTTTTTGTAACTCCAGTTCCCAATCGGGCTCCAACCAGGAGGGTGCGGTCGTTAACCGTATTCTCCATGTAAGAGTGGATCAGGCTGCTGATGTGGTTGGTCGGGCTGCATGATCAGCCAACCATCTTTGCTGTTTGACCCGATGCGTAGCTCCCAAGCTGGAAGGCAAAATTTATCAGAGATGCCGATCCAAGCCGGATTTACCAGTTCTTCAGTGGAATGAAGATTAGTTGGCGTCTTTGGTTTTTCTTTGCTTTTTTTTTTTATATGATCAGACTCTGGTCTAATTTTATAACTCCTCTTTTTGATAATGAAAGTTCTTTTCTGAAATACTTTTTTGTATCATCAAATTTGTGGCGTTTGCTTGTTGATCCATCACTGAAAGTAGATTGTAGATCCGATTATTTTGCAGACTTTAGAATATGCTAGTCATGTAATTTTCGACGTATTCAGCTAGGATAACGATGGCAAGTCGCATACCCATAGTTCGGACCTTGGTCGGGCTTATACGTCACGTTGTATGTAGAATAATCTTTTGGATGTAGGTGTTGATCCGACTATTTCACAGATTTTGTGGAATCTGCTAGTCGAGCGGTGTCTGACGTATTTGGTTAGGATAATGATGGCAAGTCGAATATCCGTCGCTCAGAATTTGGTCGGGCTCATACGTCGCGTTGTCTGAAAATGATGGCAAGCCGAATATTCCTCGTCTGACCGTAGCCATGTCAGTATAATTCTAATCCGACCTAAGTCGTTTTGGCATTTTGCCTTTCTTAGTTGATACTAAGTCAGCAAATTAGCCAACTGCTTTAATGGAAAGCTGATTATGGGGGTAGCATGATTTTTGTAGAGAGGATCTATGTCACCGGTACTGGCCTTCAGTTGAAGTTGATAGATCGATTCTTTGGGGGAACCGGTATGTGTCGGTGTCGAGATAGTCGATCCTCTGATTTTTATAGTAAAAGTCGAAGTATATTCGATGTCGAGATCGTCAATCTTCTGGTTTTTATAATGAAAGCTGAAGTATATTCGATATCGAGATCGTCGATCTTCTGACTTTTACAGTGAAAGCTGAAGTATATTCGGTGTTGCTTTAAAATCGCAGTCGGGATGTCGATTTTTGCAAGAAGATCGAAATATAATCGACACCGAAGTAGTTGATTCTCTGAGTGGTTGCATTCAGAAAGAAGTCTTATTAGCTAATTATCGAAACAACAACAGTGTCGTAGTGAGAAGTTTGAATTCCTCGAACATCATCTTCCAAGGGAGTTATTACATTATGGAGCTGCAGTCGCTTCGTCGACTTCTCGTCGGAAGTTGCCCCCCGGTCTAGCCATCTGAAGATCATGTTGATGACTTCCGCAGTCGGCTGGTTATTTACAGCTTCCTCAGTCGGCTGGAGTCATCGATCGGCAGGAGATTGAGTCGGTGGGTCCCTCCGATATTTCTTCAGATAGTCTTGTCGAATCAGGATCTCTGTCTCATCCTTGAGCTGGATGCATTGTTCGATATCGTGACCATGATTACGATGGAATCGACAGTACTTCTTTCGATCGCGGCCCCTCGACGGTGCTCTCATCGGTGAAGGGTGTCGTAGGTATTCTGCTCCTTCGATTTTCATAAGAATCTGCACATGAGGAGCAGAGAGAGGAGTGTAGGAGTTATACCTGTCATAGTTCAGCCTCGGACTCCATCGTCAAGGTGAAGTTCGTTCATCGATAGGTGGCCGACTTGATTCAGCCGGAGCTTCTTCTTTTTCTGTTTCTTCTTCTTCTGACCTTTGCCTTCTGTCTGGCGTCGGTCAGAAGCTCCTTCATCCGCATACATGTATTTGAACGCATGCTCCAAGAATTCAGCATATGTCCGAGGGAGGGTCTTATCCAGTGAGTATGTGAATCGGGACCCCCTCAGACCTCTTTTCATGGTCGATATGGCCATATCTTCGTTGAGGTCCCTGACCTCAAGTGTGGCCGCATTGAATCGAACCACGAAATCTCGGAGTATTTCGGTCTCTCCTTATTTGATCGAAAAGAGACTATATGAGGTTCGTGACAGCCTTCGGTTGGTGCTGAAATAGACCACGAAGAAATGTTCCAGCTGTTCGAAGGAGTGGATACTTTCTGACCGAAGCCTGGAGTATCAGGCCCTGGCAGCTTTCCGAAATATCGTTGGAAAGCCGATGCAGAGGAGGGCGTCGGGTACCTCCTGAATCGTCATGAGAGCCTTGTAGCTCTCGAGATGGTCAACTGGATTGGTGGAGCCATTGTGGGGCTCCACATGCGGCATCTTGAATCACTCGAGATCGGTTCGTCCGAAATAAGTCGGGAGAGAGGTTGGATGGTATGAAAATTGAAGCCATTTGAAGATTTCTGACCGTCCATTTGGAACTGGGTGAGTCGACGATCGATTTCTTCGAACTTATGTTCGTGGTTCTCAAGCTATTGGCGGTGGGAGACCCTGAGAGTTGATCCTCCCGATGAATTAGGGAGAGGCAGACGGTGCTCACGGTCGCTTTCTTTTCTATGCCCGATCCAACTAGGAAGGAGAAGGGCGCCGCGAATTGCGGGTGGGGTGTCGGGAGCGCCACGAATATTGCCGCTCATCCCATTGATAGAGCCGAGATCGCCGCTCTGGTGGAGGAGACGGAGATCGTCGCAGATGACGGCAGCTATGCTTGGAAGGCGTTGAATGCGCCACCAGTTGCTTCGTCGGCGGTTGTGGTGGCTGGGTTTGCTGTTGTTAGAGGCTTTTGATTACCTCCGTGAAGACATTCATTTGTTGCACGATCGCAGCAATCTGAGCGTCCGTAGTAACCACGGGGCGTGAAAAACTGGGCTCTACTACCGGAGGCAGGGGAGGGGCCTCTTCCCGACGGAAAGAGTGTCTCTCCGAGCCAGTTACCGTTGATCATTGAGCTCTAGTTCTCGTCATTGAGAGTTTCCTTTTTGCCGCTGTTTCGCCCTACCTGGCACGCCAATCTGTTACTGCCAATCCCTTCATTGCCTGTTCGCCAGGAACGAGCACTTGTAAAACAAAGTCCGCACTGACCGAAGTCGTCTCCGATGGAAATCCTCCGATGCTTAAGTCAGAGAAGGAGACTGGATAATAGTCGAATGAGAACGGAGATAGAGCTCAGCGTATCAAGATTAGCTTACCGAAACTTGTTGCTTTACTCTCTTTTTATAGAGTAGATCATCGTAACTGTCGGATATGGTCTTGCATTTAGCAGTGTAGAATCACAGGACGGTAATCTCGTAGTGGGTTATTAATCCCCATGGATTACGCCGTGATATCAGTAGAGTAACCGTCCATGACGATTATGATATATTTGAATGAGTCGGCCAATTGTTCATTGGGAATCGGTTGTCGGTTAGTAACTCTGAAATACCGATGGCCGAAGTAGTTTATTATCTGTAGAGTCCGAACATTGACCACCTACCGATTTTGATTCGGTAAAGAGTGTTCGGTTGGTCGGTTGAAAGTAGTGTTGACCTGCTCAGCCGACATATAGTCGGTAGTCGCTTTTAGAATCGTTCGTTTATTTGGTGGGTCGAGTCGGATGTCGGTCGAACTGTTCTGAAGATTGGTCGGCAAATGGAGGCCAGTCGATTTTCCCCAACATGCCCAAATAACACCTCACTATATGATTTCAACTATAGTGAGAAAGCTGTTCAAATCTTTTGCTTGTTGAGCTTTTGTGTTAAGAAAATTATTTTTGTTCTCTGTGGCAGGTCCTATGGCTTTTGCTGAGAAGATGGTTTTAACTGTGTTTGGAGTAAGTCTTGATAAACTGCAAGTCTCTTATATAGCTTGGTTCAATTAATGACAGACTAAGTTGTTTTTTGTGGGGCTATGGCTTGCAGTTGCTTGTAGTTCTATGGATGACAAGAAGCCTAACGAATGATGTCCCTGGATGGGGGGCTCTGTTTCAGGACCGTGTGGGTGATGGATCTGTCAGTGTAAGTCAACAAAATCTAACAACCATTTCCACAGTATTGCTAATAAAAATCCTTGAGAACAAGAATAGCTAAATGCAATCCTGAGTCCATTCTCTCTTTTGATTCAGGTGATGATGGCAACCTTATTATTCATAATTCCAAATAAAAAAAATGAGGGAGAGAAGCTAATGGACTGGAACAAATGCAAGAAGCTCCAATGGAACATCATTCTCCTCCTTGGTGCAGGCTTTGCAATTGCCCAAGGTGTTCAAACTAGTGGCCTTGCTGATGTGATCTCTGCAAACTTGGACTTCCTCAAGACTGCCCATATTTAGCGATTGCACCACTGGTTTGCCTAGTGAGTGGGACGATCACAGAATTCGCATCGAACAATGCACCACCACACTCGTACTCCCTCTTCTCGTCGAACTAGCTGAGTCCATGAGGGTACACCCTCTCCTCCTGATGGTCCCAGGAGCCTTGGGGCTCAATTTTCATACCTTCTCCCACAGGCACTCCTTCAAACATTGTGGGGTTTACTACCGGGCACATCGATATTAAGGATATGATCAAGACTGGATTGCCATTAAAGATTATCGGCATTGCGGTGCTGTCACTACTGATGCCTACTTTGGGTGAAGTTTCTTCCACAATAATTGATTCACTTGATTTGTCTGCACAATTTGATAAGAACATGGCTAATTTCCTTCTGAATTGATGCAGGGACACTTGTTTTCGAGACAAACAAGCAAGCATGAGAACAATGTCAAGCTCAATTCTCTTTCACGGTGCCAGTACTTCATGCATGATGATGGCAGAAGAAACTTTAGTGCTGTGAAGAGCCATCAGTTGTAATTTATTTTTTTCTTCTTGGGAAAACGATGGTTGTAACTTACGTGTCCAGAGTTCCTTGATCTCGTTCGGGAATGGGGGCTTGTTCCATTTAATTCTAATCTATAAATCTTTGTTATTTAATTTCCGCAATGCTTTGTAGATATCATATGGAAGTGTGTTTCTCAGAAAAGATGTTATATGAGAAGCAGAAGTCTTTGTGGTTCCCAACAACCCTTCGTTTCAGAAGCTACAATGCTCATTGCTCATGGGGATCATGTCTTGTTGTTCTAACAGTTTAATCACCTAAACTCAATTTTGTCGTGATACAATGGTAGTTCTACGATAGGATGATTCCAAATTTACATTCAACTTACATATTTAAATTTTACAAATTAGCTGATAAGGTTTTTCTCAAGAATGTGTAATTTACATCCATAAAAGGGATTTGCAATGTTAATACAGACAATAAAATAAGAGTACATCCATAAAAATGGAAAGAGATCCGATACTAACGAGAGATGAGATAATGAAGAACCCATGGAAATGATCAATTAAATTTCTAGTTCATAATCATAATGTCCCAAAAATGATTAATTACAATAGTCAACATGCCTCCTTTCTTCCTTGGAGTTTCGAGATAATTAACAGAATATCACAAAGACAACCTATGAACCCCATTTCCTCTTCCAAAAAACTATAGTTTCTATCCATGGGAGAAGCTGGAAGCTCTTGGACATGGAGCTCTGTGACAACCGGAGCATCCCAACTCCACAGGAAGCCGTAAAAGAAGAAGAAATTATTAAAATTGTGATTGGAGACTCAAGAGATCTTGGACATTGCTGCTTTGAAAATTTGAGCATGCATATCATGAATTTCAAAGTAACTGAAACTCTTCTTTCCTAATCCTGCCACGAAAAGATCATTTCTAGATTACCTTCTTTAATTAGAGGCTTTGCTTCTCCAAAACTCTTTTAATTAGAACTAAGCTTCTATAGACAAAATGATTCATGGATTAAAAATATTTTTATATAGAATATTTTTATCCTTGCATGTGAATTGCACATGCAAAAGCCAGTATATATATATATATATATATTTTTTTTTTTTTTTTATATATATATATATATATATATATAAAAGAAACCGATTACACATTCTGGTTTTATGTTAACATCTGGGTAACGCTTGTATCTTCACTTTCTAATTTGGGAAGGAATTTCTTAGGAGTGGCAATGATAACCAAAAACTATTCACTTGATCAGGTTAACGGACTTGACCGGTCCAGTTTGTTTGTTTGGGTATCAAGTATTAGGTATAAGTCTATGACCTAGTATGTTAAATGAGGCCCATGTCAAAACTCATTTTGTTGAATCATAAGGATATAGATAGTGTTAGGAGTAATTTAGAATGAGCCGATGATGTATGAAGATTCAAACCCATTATGATCTATCGGATCCATATCAACACCTCTCAAGCAGTCTAATTATTGTGGTTTGTTCGACCCCTGGTCGACAAGTGTCTATCCCGACCCTTGGTTGGAGATTATTCTGTTCAATCCCGAGTCGGTCAGTCTTTAATCCGACCCTTAGTCAGATGGTTCTTTGTACGAATCCTGGACTGAAAAAATTTGGTCAGACTCTTGGTAGGAGAACTTGCTGATTCATCTCCAGTCGCATCCGATCCCTATTCGACTTGCATATCGGAACAATTTCTAGTCAGTAAAACAACTGCAAGTTGGCTAGTCTTCCGGATCAATCCATCTAATCGAGTCTTGATCAGAAAACTATCAATCCCAACTTTTAGTCGACTGACAACTGGCTCTGAGTCTAAGTCGGCACACCACACTCTCTAATCTCTCTTCGAAAGCAGTTTGATCAGGCTCTGGTTCAAAAGACAAGCACCAACTGACCACAGCTATCAATCCTATCTGGGTACAACCTTCTGATCTTGAGAATCTTGTAGGTATAACCATTTGATCCTAAGAATCATAACCAGATAACCGCACCAGATTCGGCCAGCCTGTCTTCCAGGAACGATTACAAAGTCGTCTCCTCTATAAATACTCAGATCTCGAGGACTCAGGTAAGTAATCTATCTCAGAGAGCTAAAAACTCTGGTTGTTTGTTTGCATATTCTGATTTAAGCATCGAAGGGTCCTCACTGGAGCACAATCCTCCAGCCTGAACTTTTTTGTAGGTTGTTCTAGCACTTTGCCTCTTTGTCTTCCGCATCAACTAGAAACAAGCTGCAATAGATAGAGGAAGGGTCAAAACTCAAGTCCTATAAAAAGAAGCAGACAAGTTAGAAACTCTTAATGATGACTCCACATAGGACTTCCTTCAGACGAACCAACACCTTCATCTCCTGGCAGGTGCAGAATGAAGTAAATCACTATACTTCTGCACCTCCAGTGATGTGGAAGTTTCTATGCCGATACAGCAACCCACGACGATGACTGTGGAGTAATTCAACCTACTTTTTCAGCAGGTGCAGTAACTTACGGCTGTCGTTCAAGCAATGATTCAGCCTTCGCCCGCACCACAGCCGGCGAATCAAATCCAAATCTCTCCAGCCCAGTGACTGGCAGCGGATCAGACCCAAGAACCAAAGAGTCAGTGGTCTCCGAGTTCTCAGTCAGGGCATGATTCAACCCCCGACCGATGATCTCCTTCACGTTCTGAAGCGCATACCAATCGAGATGTGGAAGTCAAGCAAAGACTTCGAGAAATGAATCAGAAAATCCAACAGATTTGCAACAATCCATCAGCACCATCCGACGGATTCGATTCCGAACCTTCTTTTATGGCGAGTATTCTTCAGGAATCTATCATACCAAACTTCAAAGTTTCTCAGTTGGAGAGCTACGATGGGACCACGGATCCCACTGATGATGTCAATAGCTTTCAAGTAGTCATGCTCCTTTAGGAAGCCTCCAACACTATCCTGTGTCGAGCCTTTCTCTCCACTTTGAAGGAAATGATCTGATATTGGATTTCAGTCTGAAGTCGGTTTCTATTCACTTTTTTCGATAACTGAATCAAGCTTTTGCTATGTATTTCATTATCAACTGGTTATAACATAAGTGTTCAGATTATCTCCAGACCATTAAATAGAAAGAAGATGAGTTTCTGACCAAAAATGCTGGTACCCACAAAGTTTGGAAATTTGCAGATCCTATTTGCGGTGAATCCTTGGCTGGTTCTGGTCAAGAAGAGCAAGTCTGGAGCTCTTTGGAACTGTTTGTCTTATTTATAGAGTATCCAAAGCACATCACCACACATCTTTTTGGTTTGATGGGAGGAGTCTCATCAGTTTGATGGAGTTTGATGGGATGGGGTTGGAAAACAATGGCGCACTGGTTGAACATACGTATGAGAGAGATAGCTAAGCAATTAGTCATATAGTTTTAATTATTACTCTGATGCCATTAATATATTTTGCATAAAATTTTGTTTAAAAGATACCTAGCAAGAAAAAATGATTAACTGAACTCGCACTTCATAATATGGAATAAATGTGTAAGTTAATATTTTTGATACTTTTCGCTTGATTTGATTATTTGTAGATATGAAACCTATAGTACAGGAAAAGTCTTCTGCTGCATATAGTATAAAACGAGCCTTTTTTTATCCACTATTAATCAGCATGCGAGCTTTGTCTTATATTGTTATCATATGTAGGGCCACTATATGGTATGGAAGACACGTATTAATTGGAGCGAAAGTTTCAAAAGGATGGATCTTTATGTGGATCAAATTTTGAAGATAATAAGATTATTGGTGAATTATTTCAATAATTTATTGAAAAATTCAATGAATTTGCATGTTCATTTATGCATTATATGGATTATATAGGTTAAATATAAATATGAAGCACAATTTTGTGTAAATGGATGACTAGTTAAACAAAAAAACTTTTAATAGACACACGTAATAATAATACTAATGCCAAATTCTTCGGCTAGGATAGAATTTATTATTTACAATTTTATTACAATCAAGGTATCTAAGGATTCGTACTATGACATCTATTTGTTATCTAGGTTCAACACTTTTAATTGAAGTTATAGTTCTCCTACCACTTTACGATTTTATTTTATATATTTTATTTTTGAGAGAAATTCTCCTCCCTCATGATATGTAAAGTATTTTGTTCCTTTTATACCTTTCAAATCCATAATATCATTTTCTGTGATCTTGACATTAAGCTAATAGTTGCACTCTTCCTCTTAGCTCAAGGTGATACTTTTTGTGCCTTTTTTCCTTGATTATAATCGAGGTTCTTCCCTTGCTCCTTACTAGAAAAAGAAATTCTTTACACACCACCTGTGGTGTAGAAAATCTGACATGGAGCGCAATGCTTCGTTCTATTGACCATGTAGCGATCATTTTCTAACACGCATTTAATATCTGCAGTTCTATTTTTTCATTTAAAATTTTAAATAATGAAAATATTTTTTTTCTTCCAAAAAAATAATGACATCTTGGGCCGATATTATGTCATCTTGCATTAAAATTATTACCTTTTGCATAGGATGTCATAATTTTTTACAAGAAATTATAAAGAGGGAAGGATATTTTTGTTATTGAAAAAAAAAATAGAACCGTAAGTATTAAATGTGTGTTGTAAAGTAGTAGCTATATGGTCCAATCAAATGAGATAGTGAGCTCCAAGTCAAATTTTTTACACCACAGATGGTGTACAAAAATTTTTATTATTAAAAAAAGAATAAAAAAAAGATTGCATCCTTCCCTCAAATAAATAAGGGTTGTCAGCCTTCCCTCCTTCTCCTGCAAGCAAATAAATTCTCTTCTTAGATAAAAAATAGAAAAATAAGTATTTAGATTTATTGAACGGATGAGAGCGAATACCTTTTCTGATTAGTAACAATGTAGAGCCTTAGCTAAAGAGTCCTTTTCCTAAATAATATAAAAAAATTTATCTAAATAATATAAATTCTAACTTATTTATGAATTTAATGCAAAAGAAATAAAACATCATTTTGAATAGCATTTTATCCAGGCCACGTCACCCAAATTTCTACGTAGACGTCATCCAAAAAAAAAAATTAGAAAACATCATTTTGAATGGCATTTTTAAAAACGTCATTCAAAATGGCATTTTTAAAAATGCCATTCAAAATGATATTTTTTAATTTTTCCCAAAAAAAGAAAAATAAGGAAAAGAATGAGAAAAAAATAAAATTTATAATTTTGAATGAAATTAAAAATATAAAAATTTAAATTTTTAATTCAAATAAAGAAGATAATTTTAGATGATTTTTTTCTTTCAAATTAATATTTTTAAAAAAATATCTAAACAAAAAATTTAAAAATTTAAAAAATTAAAAATATCATAGAAAAAAAAGGAGCAAGAAATGCGAAAGAAATAAAAATTATAAATTTGAATTTAAAAAAATAAAAATTTTAAATTTAATTCAAAAACATCATTTAAAATTCTTTCCCCATTTCAAATTAATATTTAAAAAAAATATTTAAAAAAATAAAAAAAAAAATAAAAAGTGCCATTAAAAAATCAAAAATTTAAAGAAATCAAAAAAAAATAAGAATTATAATTTAAAATTTAAAAGAAATAAAATTTTTAAAATTAATTAAAATAAAAAATATCATTTCAAATTACTTTTCCAATTTCAAATTAATTTATTTAAAAAATATTCCAAACAAATTAAAAAAATAGCCTAAAAAAATTTCATAAAAGCAAAAAAAAATGAAAAAAATAGAAAAATTATATAATTATAAATTTAAATTTAAAAAAAAAATTTCTAATTTTTATTAAATTTTGATAAAAAAAAAATGCCATAAAAAGTGATAAAAAGAGGAAAAAATGTGAAAAAAGGAAATTTTAAATTAAAATTAAAAAAATAAAAATTTTAACTTTAATTCAAATAAAAAATATCATTTCAAATTACGTTGTCCATTTAAATTTTTTTTTAAAAAAATATCCGAAGAAAAGAAAAAAAATATTTAAAAAATAAAAAATACCATAAAAAAAGAAAAAAATAAGAATTGAAAAAAAATAAGAATTGTAATTCTAATTGAAAAACAAAATTTATAATTTTAAATTTTAAAAATAAAAATCCTAATTATATTGAAATAAAAAATATATTTTAAATAAGTAAATTAATTTAAATTTAATTGTTTAAAACATAATCTAAATAAAGGAAAAAAATACCTAATAAAATGTCAAAAAGATAAAAATAGAAAAAAATTAAAATTATAATTTGAAGTTATAAAAATTTTAAATTGAATTCAAAAAAAAATACTATAAAAGAAGTGAATAAAAGAGAAAAAATGTTAAAAAAATAAAAATTATAATTATAAATTAAAAAAAAAATTAACTTTAATTCAAACAAAAAATTATCATTCAAATTACTATTTTTATTTTTAATTAATTTTATTTATTAAAAAATTACATAAAATAATTAAAAAATTAAAAAAAAATTAAGAAAACCAAAAAAAAGGAAAAGAGAAAAAAAGGGAGAAAATACTAAAGGGAATGACGTTTTCTCCCCTTCTTCTCCCCCTCTTCTCCTTTCTCCCTCTTCTCCTCTTCTCCCTTCTCCCTCTCTCTCCTCCGACGTCTCTCCGACGGCACGGCGGCGAGCTCCCGACGACGGTGAGCTGCCTCCTCTCTCTCTCCCTCTTTTTGTTGGCCGTCGGTGTCAGAGGGCCGACGATGGGCCGCGCACCCCGACGGCGTGCCGTGGGCCCCGGCGGGGAGCCCCGACCCTCCCCTTCCCTTGGCCGGCCCCCTCCTCTCCCTCTTCCTCTCTCTCTCTTCCTCTCTCTCTCCCTCTTTTTCCTTGGCCGCCGGCGACAGACGGCCGGCGGCGGCGGCAGCCCCCCACGGCGGCCCCGACGGTCCCCTTCCCTTGGCCCGCCCCTCCTCTCCCTCTTCCTCTCTCTCTCTCTTCCTCTCTCTCTCCCTCTTTTTCCTGGGCCGCCGGCGTCAAAGGGCCGGCGGCGGGCCGCGCACCCTGGTGGCGAGCCTCGGCCCTCCCCTTCCCTTGGCCGGCCCCCTCCTCTCCCTCTTCTTCTCTCTCTCTCTTCCTCTCTCTCTCTTTTTCCTTGGCCGCCAGTGACAGACGGCCGGCAGCGGCCCGACGGCGGGCCCCTTCCCTTGGCCGGCCCCTCCTCTCCCTCTTCCTCTCTCTCTCTTCCTCTCTCTCTCCCTCTTTTTCCTTGGCCGCCGACGACAGACGGCCGGCGGCGGTCCCCTTCCCTTGGCGGCCCCTCCTCTCCCTCTTCCCCTCTCTCTCTCTCTTCCTCTCTCTGCCCCTCTTTTTCCTTGGCTGCCGGCGACAGACGGTCGGCGGCAGCCCATGCACCCCGACGATGGGCCACGGGCGGGCCCCATGGGGGTCGAGGCGGCAGGCCCTGTCGGGGGGCCTAGGGTGGCGGGCCCCATCGGGGTGCGGCGGCGGCCCCCGTGGTGGGCCCCGACCCTCCCCTTTTTCGATGGCGGGCCCGGCGGTGGGATACGACAGGTCCCAAGCGATGGGCCGCGATGGCGGCGGGCCCCATCGAGCTCCGGCGGCCGCCCCCACGGCGGCCCCGCGATGGCCCCCACGACGGGCCGTCTATTTCAATTTTTTTATTTTTTTATTTTTATTTTTATTTTTATTTTTATCTCATTAGATTCAGATATATTTTAAAATTCGATTCGATCGTAATTTAAAAATTTTAAAATATATTGTATTTATAAAATGTAGACCCGTCAATTGATCAATATAGAATATTCTACGATATCCATATAAAATATATATTTTTGTACGGATACCGTAAAATATATACATTGGTCAATTGATTATCCAGTTTGGACAGTTTAAAATTATATTTAATTCTATTGATAATTACATTATTCGAATGATATGCAGAGGGTTCGAGAGAAATTTCGGACAGTATTTTTCTTTAGTTCTCCTCACACATTTTGGGTCGTGTGAGGAGAACTAAGGAAAAATGCTGCTGAAATTTTTTTCGATCCTTTTTGCGTATCGTTTGATTAATATAATTAATCTATAGAATTAATGTAATTTTGAATGGGATAGGATCTATCTGTACCTATTTGTTGATGATATGATGCATGTATCATGTACATCTTTTGAAATGATAAAATAATAAGTAATACTAAATATTTTAATTTTGATTTTATCGTAAGTTTCTCTGAGAAAATAGCCAGTACTCGAGTTCGTGTACTATTGTATTATGATGGCATGATACAGAATGATGAAATTGATGTGCAGTACAGTCACCCTACAAATCGGATGATTAGAGTATCTTCATCATTATCACGTCAAGAATTATTGGATCATTTATACAGCAGTATTCCTGTAGACAAAGAAAAATATGAAATAAAATTAAAATAGAAATCTCCTAATCTGTCGGGACAGTTAATGCAGAGCAAATATATCTTAGTTCCAATTGATGACGATGAAGATGTCGAAGAAATGCTGACCTTTTTTTTGAAATATTCATAATATCGATTTTTAGAATTATATATTGAAAAGGAAGATGTACCAAGTTTTGGATACCATAGTCGGCTTTTAACTCAAGCAGACAATAATGTTGGGCCTTCCTCACCTTTCGTAACTCCTATGGTGCAAACCGATAGTGTTGAGGCTGTTTTTGCATAACAAATTCCACTACTGCCGATCCTAGTTGTCCAATTATTCAGAGTCCTATGGTGACTTCTCCTGTGTCTTCTGCTATGGTGACTTCTCCTTTGCTAGAAGTAGTGGTAAGTGCGGGAGATGACACTCATATAGAGAATGATGACTGGGTAGTCGGTGGAATAAATTCTGATAGTCTAGGCTTTGAGTCAGATGAAAGTGGAGATGAAGATTGTTGGATAGATGAGGACAGTAGCAATAATGACAATGATGGTGAAGATGAGAATGATGATGAAGATGTTCAGGCTAATATTAATGTGGAAGAACTCAACCTCGTTTGCACAAATCTTCATAATATTTTAACGATATAAATTTAGATGATGGTGGTTGTGTTAGTGCTGGTCGAAGATTGAACTCTGACAATCAGTTTTGGGACTCCTCGATGACTGAATTTTTTAAAGGTCTAATCTTTGAGAGTAAAGATTATGTAAGAAGAGCTATTGATCTTTATCACATTATGAAGCATCGGACATATAATGTAGTTCAGTCGCATTCGAAATTATGATCTGTACGATGCGCATCAACAGATAATGTTCAAAAGTGTAAATGAAGGCTTCGTGCTGCATTGTTGAAAAAATATGGATATTTTCAAATCACAAAATATGAGGGTCCTCACACTTATTTGTTTACGGATTGAGTCGAGACTACAAACATGTCGGTGGAAAGATGATTAGCACACTAGTCTGACATATTGTTGAGAAAGATCCGGTGTTAAAGTTGAAGCTATTGTGGCAACCGTTAATGATCAATTTCAATATACAATGTCATACAGGAAAGCGTGGTGTGGAAAGCAAAAGGCATTGGTTGATATTTATGGAGAATGGGAGCCGTCTTATGTTAAATTATCCTATTATATGGTTGCACTTCAACATGCAAATCTCGATACAATTATTTCATGAAATTTTTTTCAAACTGTGAATTTCAATGTTCGAGTTTTAAATTATATTTTCTGGGCTTTCAAACCATCTATCCAGGGTTTTACGCACTGTCATCCTGTAATCAGCATTGATGGCATGCATTTGTATGGAAAGTTTAAAGGTAAGATGTTAATTGCAACAGAATTGATGCAGAGAATGGAATATTTTCATTAGCATATGCAATTATGGATGAGGAGACGACTGCAAGTTGGAGTTGGTTTCTTTTTCAGCTCAGAATATATATCGTTAAAGATAGAAATAGAATATGCTTAATTTCTGACAGACATCCAGGTATATTAAATGCCATCGCAGATGAGTCTATTGGATGGAGTCCACCACGTGCCTATCATCGATACTGTTTAAGACATATCTGCAGTAATTTTAACATTCATTTTAAAAATATGCAGCTGAAAAGAGCAGTATGACAAGCAGGAAGCGCTCATCAAATTCGCAAGTTCAACTTTATCATGGATAGGATCATAACAGTGAATGAAGAGGCTTGAAGCTAGTTGTCCGAGATAGAAAAGGAGAGGTGGATGTTGGCACATGATGATGGCCTGTGCTATGGTGTTTTAACTATAAATTTGTCAGAGATTTTTAACAGTGTTTTACGAGGAGCTAGAAATGTGCCAATTACAGCTTGTGTTCAAATGATATTTTATCATCTTGTGAAATACTTCAATACGAGGTATGCCCAAGCCTTGAGATATGTAGAGAAAAATTCAAATAATCTTTTTACTCCTCATATTGCAATTAAGATTACTGAAGATCAAGTTAAAGCTAACCAGTACTGAGTAACAGCATTCAACCTTCAAAGAGGTATATATGAAGTGCTTACGAGGAGAGCAAGCGCAGGATTACGAAGTGGAGGAAATTTCCATACTGTTACTTTAGCTGAAAGAAAATATTCTTGTGAAAAGTAAAGCATGTACAAATATCCATGTTCACATGTTTTAGCTGTGTGTCAAAAAATTGCTGTACATTTTAGTGATTTTGTAGATGATGCATATACAATTATAGCATATATGAATGCTTGGAACGGTGACTTTAATCCATTACCACACGAAGATTATTGGATGCATACACGTATGTTCAAATGTATTCCTGATCATCATCGTTTGAGATCCAAGCAAAAAGGTAGACCAAAGTCAATAAGACTACGAAATGAGATGGATGATAGGCAAATAAGAAGTAAGAACCACTGTGGCATTTATAGGGAACAGGGTCATGACCGCCGTCGCTGTCCTAGGATACTTCAACATACTTCAACTTCAAGCAGTGGAAGAAATTAAAGGCTCTGAAGACTTATTTTCGTCATTATTTTATGTATTTCTGTGAGATTGTATTTGAATATACGTGTTTAATATCTTGAGATGAACTAAATTTTGTGTTTAAGTTGTATTGTATGACAATATTGTGTTTAAAATATATTTCTCTTAAAATATATTGTATCTTATTTTTTAATACACCTGTGATAATATCATTATTTTAGATTCATTAGCATATTATGGCTTACGATCCGCGGTATCTCGATCCTTGAGACAGCAGTATTCTTACATTGCAGGAGCATCATCCATCACAGACTATTTTAGATGGCGGCGTAAGCATTCCAATCCTATTTACTGTTTAAATTTTTTTTTTAAAAGTCATATACATTATCTAATTATTATATTTTATTGCAGGAGCCCAGACATCTTCATCTACGACGATCCGATGCTGACTTCTGGAGGACAGAGGACATCCCACGTAGAGTGCTAGATTATTTACGATATCTTGGATTTTATGGAGTATATCAGATTAGTCGTATACAGATAGACGTTGGTCTTATTACTGCTTTGCTTGAGAGATGGCGTCCAGAGACACACACATTTCATCTTTCATTTGGTGAGGCATCCATCACTTTACAGGATGTCGGCATTTTTACTAGACTACCAGTTGATGGCGATCCAGTTACCGGAGTTGATCCCACGCTTACCATTTCGAAGTGGCAGGCTTTGTGCTTGCGATTGCTAGGGTTTGAGCCCGATGCACACTTTTTCGATCATTCATGACTCAGGATTGAGTGTTTGGATGATCGTTATCGATATTTTCATATTGCGGATGATGCACTAAAGGAGATGGTGCAGCAGTATGTTAGGAGTCAGGTGCTGTGGTTGTTAGGTGGTGTCCTGTTACCCGATACTTCATCGAATAAGATGAAGTTGATGTTTTTGCCATTATTAGAAGATTTAGACTTCGCTCGTAGACTCAATTGGGACAGTGCAGTACTAGCTTGCCTATACAGAACTATGTGTCGGGGTTCTTATGCTGATCAGAGTGAAATTGATAGTTATTTTGTATTATTACAGGTATGTGAATTAAAAATTTTTATTTTTAATATTTAATTATATTTTACATTGGGTATATCATGTATGATTTTTTTGAAATTTGCATATTTAGGTATGGGAGCGTATACCGACTATCAGTCCATTACGACGACAGTTGCTCGAGATGCCATCAGAGCAGCAGGATCCTGATGTTCCATTCAGACTAGACGAACCATTGGAATATAGGTATCAAAATATTATTTTTTTTATTTCAAACTTACTGTTTTAAATTCGATAAAATTTATTGTTGCCCAGCTATGCAACCCAAGAGGGGAGGGGGTGAATTGGGTTTCTAAAAATTTTAAGCTTAACTTATGACTTATGAAAAATGTTTGACAAAGCTAAATAAATAGGGAGAGTAAAATTAATTCAAGACTAATGGCTAAAAGCAAGAATGCAAGAGAATAATGAAGAGTTAAAGAAGAGCAATTAGACACACCACAAACAAAAAGATTTATAGTGGTTCGGTGCCAACCTTGCACCTACATCCACTCCTCAAGCTCCTACTTGAGAATTTCAATCCACTAATCTTGTATTCAACCCGAATACAAACATCGAAAACTCCGACTCTAGCTATCCCAAGCTAGACCACTTATTTTTCGGATACAAGCCAACCCAATACACTCCGATTCTAGGTTCGGATCAACCTTTCCTTGTTTTGGAACCCTTCCAAAACAAAAACAATAACTCAATCAAAGTATAACAATGAATAGCACAAGTAAGTACAAAGAAAGCTCCTTTAATGAGTGTATGATGCTTTAAATACACTTTACTCAAAGAGAAGAAGACTCTTTTTGATTTCCTCAAGGTGGTTGGAGACTTGAATGTGCACTTGAGGAGTTGGTGAGCTTGGATTAAAGGCTTCTTGAATGCTTTGAGTGAGCTCTTGCTTAGGGCTGAAAAGTTTGCTTGAAATCTCCTTTTCAAAATTTTTCTTCTTTATGTATCTCCTTGATTCCCACCTTTTTGTCCCTTTTATAGCTTTAAAAAATAGTGAAAAATATTCTAGGCTGAAAAAGAGTCGTTAGACCACATTAAATGAGCATTAAAAGCATTTAAAACGGGTTAAAAACTAGTCGTTGCAGAAAAATTCCGTCACAGGGGTCGACTCATGGGTCGACTCATGCCTGAGGGTCGACTCATGGATCGACTTACAGGGTGTGCCAAGTCTGTGCCGGTCAGGAATTTCAGCATGCCAGTCATCTCATGTGCCATGAGTCGACTCATGGGTCGACTCATGATTTTCAAACATGCATATCTTTCAAAATACAAGTTCAAAAATAATAAAATTTTCACTAATGGATCACAAATCTTTTGTTCTATTTTTTGATACTTTCAAATCAGGATTTAGGTAAAATTATAATTTTTCCCTTGAAGAGCAATAAGTCTTTTTCAAGTGAGAAATATTAGTACCCCTTCAACTGCTTTGTAATCATCAAAATCAATCTAAGGAGCAACAATCTCTCCCTTTTTGATGATGACAAAATATTTGAACAAAAGTATATATATGAATCAATGAGCATGAATTTCAAAGGAATGAAATACATTATAGGTAGTTTGAAGATAAATAGAAAATTTACTACCAACTTGAAAATTACTTATAAGTGCATTTGCTTGAAAAGAAGATTGATTCTTTTGGCATGTGATACATGTGCCCATTTGCATAAACAATTGCCTATTGCTTAATGATTTGAAAATTTGCTCATTTGATTATGTGATTCTGGTATCAGAGCAGAAAATTTATTTTTGTTATCAGAGCAAAGCAGAATTTACCTTAGGATTTGAAAATTGCGTGTTTGAAAATATCTCATTTGCTCATTTGCTTGTTTTTCAAATTTCTTAGCATCTTGAAAATTTGCTCATTCTCATTTGATTATTTAATTTTGGTATCAGAGCATGTTTAAAAATTAAGTGTATCAATGCATGTCTAAGAATTAATTTTAAAGTATATCAGAGCATGTCAAATTTTAAGGTGTATCAGAGCATGTCTAAGAATTAATTTTAAAGTTTGCTCATTTGCTTTTTGCTTAGCAATTCACTCATTTTATTTTTAAGTCTTTTATTAATCTTGCTTTTGATACTTTTCTTTAATTTCTCCCAATTCACTCATTTTATTTTTAAGTCTTTTATTAATCTTGCTTTTGATATTTTTCTTTAATTTCTCCTCCTTTTTGACATCATCAAACATTGTTTACTCCCCCTTTTCTTTTGAATACATTTTCTCTTTTTGTTTCTTGAACTTCTTGTACTAATCATTAATTTTACTAACATTAATGTTTACTCCCCCTGAAAACAGCAATCATAAAATAAAATATGCCATTTAGTACCATGGATATGAAATAGACATTAAAAGTCAAAGAGTAGATATATAATCAAAAAGAGATTGATACCAAGGTTGTTTCAATACATATTCCATAATATAAAAGTCAATTAGTTAACATCATTACATGGACCAAAAGATAGATCCTAGAAAGAACAACAGACAAGGCTAGCTACAAGGATCTAGTAGAGCTCATGACTAGATGGATCAGAATCAGATGTATTAGAGATGGGGTGGGGAGATGATGGATCACGACTAAGGACTCGTCCTCTACCCCGTCTGCCTCTGCCACGAGTAGGTGGGCGAGATGATCCTGAAGACTGAGAAGCCATAGACTGGACTGTAAGAGAGAGCCTGATGGTGTCAAGAAGGTTCAGAGCTCTCAAAACAGACTGAAGCAGTGCAGTGAACTGTGTAGATGCATGCTCATTCGAGCCTCTGATCTCTCTCCTCAAGAAATCAAATCCACCCTCCAATACACTTCTAAGTCTGTCTGCCTCCATAGTTAGGTCTGAGACCTCAATAGTGCACTCCTGTGGCTGTGGATGGGCCAGAGCTAACACTTGCCCCTGCAAGTCAAGTACTCTCCTAGTCAGTCTCAAAATATAATCCTCGAGCTGCTGAATCCGAACAGACTGATCTGAGATCATCTGAAATACAGTGGAGATATGGGGGATCAAGGTTTGATCAGATGCATCTAATGATATGGATCCCGGTGCAAAAGCTGAAGTGCTCCACTGACGAGAAAGCAAGGAAGCCACACGCTGAGAAATCAACTCAATCTGATCATCAGCCAATCTGAACTCTGAGGGAGGTGCTCTGCTGTCTGGCTGCTGAACTTGTGTGTGCCTCCTGGTGGACTCTGAAGGGCCAGCCTCTGGATCTGAAACAAACGGATGTCTGGAGATGCTTCCCTGAAGTCATGGAGAGGTGATGAGGGACCTTCTTCCTCAGCTCTGTCCTCAACTCTGTCCTCAGCTCTCTCCTCAGCTCTCTCTTCTGTACCCTTGATCCAACCACCATCAATCCTAGTGAATCTCATGCGGTGCAGAGTGTGTTGGTTGATGGTGTCAGAGTGAGAAAGCCTAGCAGATGCCTCCCCCTCAAAACTAACTCCAAACCTTCTGAATACCAGTGTGAGGGCCATACCAAAAGGCAGATGTGCCTTGGATCTATTCAGTGTTTCTCTCATGGCCTCAATCATTAAAGCAGGGAGATTTAAGGGAGTTTGGGTGATCACATGAAACATTATACATATGTCTCGGTCAGAAAGGAGGTCATGTCTGCCACTTCTCGGGAAGAAAAGCTTTATTACTAATTGATGTAGAATTATCATTTCAATTGACAAGATCTTGACTTCTAATTTATTTAGACTTCCCGAGTAAGTTCCTCCTAAAATCACATTGATCCCTTCTTCTTTCACTGGGAGTTCCATGTTTGAATATCCCTCACAGGGCAAATGTAGAATCTCTCCCAAAATAATAGGATCTAAGCAGATATCAATTTCCTTAACAGTAGAAGTTACTGTTCCATTGCCATAGCACAGATTCAGATAAAACTCTCTAACCAAATCTACATATGTAACTTCTTTGAGAGAACAGTAAAATTCCCAACCTTGATTTTTGATCTTTGAACCAAAGGAGAAACCTTCTTTTTCAAAGAATCTGAAGTCCACATTCTTGCCAGTTTCTACCTTTCTGTCAGAGAGTGGAATTTTGGTAGGACTGAGAGGAGACTGAGAGGAACCTAGTGCAGATGCTGAAGCAGGAATGGGAGCAGAGGAGGTCTGAGAAGCTTGCCTTTTCCTGCGCATGCCTTCTTCCAGCTCACGGACTGATTTCCTTCTTTGAGGGAGTTTCATTTTTGGGGCCATTCTCACCACAAGAGCAAGCAAGGAGACTCGGAAGATCAAATGGGTGAGGAAAAGGAGGGTTATTAGAGGATGGAAAGAGATTTTTGGTGGAGAGAAATCCCGATTTGGAGAAGAATGGTGGAAGCTAGGGCACGCTCCAACCGCTTCAATCAAGGGAGAAAAATGTGAAAAAGCTCCTTTTCCAAGGGGCGATTTGAGGTGGAGAGGTGATGGGAGAAGGATCTTGGGCTAAAACTTTAGATTTGGAGAGAACGAAGATGAGGACGATGAGTTTTGGAGGGAGGAAGACGAAGAAGGATGGGTCGGCTCATGAACGGGCTTTTAGTTAAAAAGAAATGAACCCGTGGGATGTTGGCCAAAAATTTCAAGTATGCCATTGGGTTGACCTTAGGGGGTCGACTCATGATTCACAAAATTTTAGGAAAAATATGAATAAATTTTAAAAAAATTCAGAATTTTGGGAGAAAAATTTTTGCTCAGTGACAAGTTGTGAGAGGGATAATCTTGAGCTTTTAGGTCCAGGAGAGATGATGGAAATTGAGCTCAAAGAAATTTTGACATCGATTCCTTGGAATTGGAGAAATATTTAGGCAAATGGATCAAGAATTTCTAGATTTCTCCTAATTTCACAGAATCTATCCTCACTTAGGGCCTTTGTAAAGATATCGGCTAATTGATTTTCAATGCAAACATAGTCAAGAATTATATCTTTGTTTTGAACATGTTCTCTTATAAAATGATGTCTTATTTCAATATGTTTAGACCTTGAATGTTGAATTGGATTTTTAGTAAGATTTATGGCACTAGTGTTATCATATTTTATGGATGTTTCATTAAGTTTGATATCAAAGTCTTCGAGTTGTTGCTTAATCCACAAGATTTGAGCACAACAACTTCCGGCTGCAATGTATTCGGCCTCAGTCGTAGACAGTGCTACCGAATTTTATTTCTTGCTAAACCAGAAGATTAGATTAACTCCAAAAAATTGACAGGTTCCACTAGTGCTTTTTCTATCTAATCTACATCCAGCAAAATCAGCATCTGAATATCCTATTAAGTCAATTAATGAGTCCTTAGAGTACCATAATCCTAGAGTTTGAGTACCATTTAAATATCTAAGAATTCTTTTAACAGCATTCAGGTGAGACTCTTTAGGATTAGATTGAAATCTAGCACACAGACAAACACTAAACATGATATCAGGCCTACTTGCAGTTAAATATAATAGAGAGCCAATCATACCTCTATAATATTTTAAATCTACACATTTACCTTCTTCATCCTTGTCAAGCTTACATGATGGGCTCATGGGTGTGCCAATTGCTTTGGAGTTCTCCATTCCAAATCTTTTGAGTAATTTCTTGGTGTACTTGCTTTGGATGATGGAGATTCCTTCCTTTGTTTGTTTGATTTGGAGTCCGAGGAAGAATGTAAGTTCTTCCATCATGCTCATCTCGAACTTCCCTGCATGAGCTTAGCAAAGTCTTGACAAAGAGATTCATTAGTAGACCCAAAAATAATGTCATCAACATATATTTGTATAATTAACATATCATTTTGATTTCTTTTAATGAAGAGGGTTGTGTCTACATTACCTCTTGAAAAATTATTATTTAGTAAAAATTTGCTTAGCCTATCATACCAAGCCCTAGGTGCTTGTTTTAAACCATATAGAGCTTTATTTAATTTAAAAATATGATTAGAAAAAGCATGATTTTCAAAACCTGGGAGTTGTTCTACATAGACTTCTTCAGCAATATATCCATTCAAAAATGCACTTTTGACATCCATTTGAAATAATTTAAATTTCATAAAGCAAGCATATGTAAGTAGAAGTCTAATGACCTCTAATCTAGTAACAGGTGCAAAGGTCTCATCAAAATCAATTCCTTCTTCTTGATTATAACCTTTAGCAACCAATCTTGCTTTATTTCTTATTACATTTTCATGTTCATCTAATTTATTCCTAAAGACCCATTTTGTGTCAATTATTGAATAATTTTTAGGTCTTGATACTAAAGTCCATACATTATTTCTTTCAAATTGATTAAGTTCCTCTTGCATTGCATTAATCCAATTATAATCATTTTCAACTTCTTCAATAGTTTTTGGTTCAAGATGAGAGACAAAAGTACAATGATTAAATACATCTTTAAGTGAAGAACGAGTTTTTACCCCATGCATAGGATCACCAATAATTAGCTCCTTAGGGTGATTGTGAACATACCTCCATTCTTTGGGTAGGTCATTTGTACCTTGAGGTTGTTCTTGATGTTCTTCACCTCCCTCATCCTGTTTTTCTTCATGTTCCTCATCCTCTTGAATTGTTGAATCTTTCAGAGTGATCTCCTTCATTCCTTCTATAAGAGGATCTGCATCATCAACACCTTCATTCTTCCTTGAAGGAAGATCGTTAGATTCATCAAAACAACATGTATGGACTCCTCTACTACTAAAGTTCTTTTGTTAAAAACTCTAAAAGCTTTACTAGTGGAGGAGTAACCAAGAAAGATTGCTTCATCTGATTTTGCATCAAATTTTCAAGTCTTTCTTTACCATTATTTAACACAAAACATCGGCAACCAAAAACATGAAAATAAGCAATATTAGGTTTTCTTTCTTTACAAAGCTCATAGGGGGTTTTCTTTAAAATTTATCTAATCAAAGCACGATTTAAAATGTAACATGCTATGTTAATTGCTTCCGTCCAAAAATATCTTGGAAGGTTGCTTTCACATAGCATGGTACGGCCATTTCTTCTAAGTTTCTATTTTTTCTTTCTACTACCCCATTTTGTTGGGGTGTCCTAGGAGCAGAGAAGTTATGACCTATTTCTTTTTCATCACAAAAGTTTTCAAAGTCTTGATTTTCAAATTCAGTTCCATGATCACTTCGAATATTTTGAATTAAAATCCTTTCTCATTAGTGACTTTTCGGTAAAATTTAGTGAAAACATGAAAAATTTCATCTTTGTGTGCCAAAAAAAAAATCCAAGTAAAACGAGAGTAATCATCTATAATTACAAAACTATATCGTTTTTCTCCTAGACTAATGATTCTAGTAGGTCCAAATAAGTCCATATGCAAAAGCTCTAAAGGTCTAGAGGTTGAAACAAATTTTTGGATTTAAATGAAACTCTTATTTGTTTACCTAGTTGGCATGCATCACAAATTCTATCCTTTTCAAAATTAATTTTGGCAAACCAAGAACTAATTCTTTCTTAATTAATTTTGAAAGAGAATGCATGCTAATGTGTGCAAGTCTGCGATGCCAAAGCCAACTAGTCTCATTAATTTTAGCATTCAAGGATATAGGCATTGCATGTTTATTTTGGCTAAATCATTTAAATCTACCATATAAATATTACCATGTCTATGTCCAATAAATTTAATGTCATCATTAATAGGACTAGTTACAATGCAAACAGACGATTCAAAAATAACTTTATATCCTTTATCACAAAATTGACTAATGCTTAGTAAATTATGCTTTAAACCATCTACTAACAAAATATTTTAATGTATTTGGAGGGAGTGATATCAATGTTACCTATACCGATGATCTTTCTTTGCCATTGTCTCCAAAGGTGACCATCCTCCATTCTTAGCATCAAGAGTGATGAATTGGGATTCATCACCAGTCATGTGTCTCGAGCATCCACTGTCAAGATACCATTTCCTGTTTCTCCTTGGGATGCTAGACACATCTGCAAACAAAAGTCAAGTTTTTTTTTAGATACCCAAGCTTTCTTGGATCCTTTTTGGTTAGTCATAATGTTCCTTTTGGAACCATATTTTTTTTATATTTGAATTTGCAGACTTGTTAGAGAAGCAAGTGTATGACTTATGTCCTACTCTACCACATTTGAAGCAAGTAATATTAGAAGATTGTTACTTAAAGAGTTTACATAGATATTTTTCAGATACTTTTGTTTCTTCAAAGGGTTATAGCCAAGTCCAGCCTTGTCATACACGGCTTTTTGATTATCAAGAATCATATTAAGTTTATTTGAACTCAAGGTGAATTTTTCTACTATTGTTTTAGCTTGGCAATTTCATTCTTTAAACTTTGATTTTCTTGAAGCAGGGTGGATTTTTCAATTAAAATGCTTTCATTTTGTTTCAATAAAGATTGATTTTTCGATTTTAGATCTTTGTTCTTCATCTCTAGTTTTTTAATTCATCAACTAAATCATAAAAAGCTTCATGTAATTCTTCAAATGTAAAGTCACTAGGAGTTTCGAAAATTACCTCATTTTCGTGTGCCCTAAGGCACAGGTTGGCTTGTTCGGTTGAGTTTTTCTCTTCGGAGCTTGAGTCATCACTCGCACTCCAAGTGGCCATCATGACCTTCTTCTTGTACTTCTGAGACCCTTCTTCAGTTGTGGGCATTCGGATTTGAAGTGTCTCGGCTTCTTGCACTCGTAGCAGATAAGGGGTTGGTCTTTCTCCTTTTCTTTGCTCTGTTCCCTTTTGTGAATGGCCTCTTCCTCATCCCTTGTTTCCTTTTTCTCAAAAATTTTTTGAATCTTCGGGTAATGAGTGCCATTTCTTCATCCTGTTCTTCATCTTCAGTGTCATCAGTTTTTTCATCTGGTGGAGCTGTGGATTTGAGGGCAATTATTCTTTTCTTTTTGACTTCTTCCTCTTGATGTTGCTTCATGCTTAGCTCATGAGTCATCAATGATCCAAGAAGCTCTTCCAAGGTAGAATGTTCAAGTCCTTGCTTCTTGGATGGCGGTCACTTTGGCTTCCCAAGTTCTTGGTAAGGACCTGAGAATCTTTCTTACAAGCTCACTGTTAGTATAAGACTTACCAAGACTCTTTAAATCATTTATAATATCAGTAAAGCGAGTAAATATTTCAGTTATGGACTCATAATGCTCCATTTTAAACAATTCATATTTATGCACAAGCATGTTGATTTTAGACTCCTTTACTTGATTGGTTCCTTCATGGGTTACTTCTAACCTATCCCATATTTTTTAGCAGATGAGCAAGTAGAAATACGATTAAATTCGTTAGCATCAAGAGCACAATAAAGAACATTCATTGCTTTAGCATTTAATTGGCATTTTCTTATCAACCTCATCCCATTCTTTTCGGTTTGGCTGATTCCACACCATCTATACTTTTAGTGGGTGTGTGAGGATCGTTCACTATGATACTCCATATATCATAGTCGAGTGCTTGAATGAATATTTTCATCCGAGCTTTTCAATAGGTGTAATTAGACCTATTGAAAAGTGAAGGTCGGTTGGTGGATTGCCCCTCGGCTAGAGAAGTGCCGACTTGAGTTGCCATAGATCTTTGGCTCTTTGATTGTTTAGATCAAAATAGGGCTAGAGCACCGGGCTCTGATACCACTTGTTGCCCAGCTATGCAACCCAAGAGGGGGGTGAATTGGGTTTCTAAAAATTTTAAGCTTAACTTATGACTTATGAAAAATGTTTGACAAAGCTAAATAAATAGGGAGAGTAAAATTAATTCAAGACTAATGGCTAAAAGCAAGAATGCAAGAGAATAATGAAGAGTTAAAGAAGAGCAATTAGACACACCACAAACAAAAGGATTTATAGTGGTTCGGTGCCAACCTTGCACCTACATCCACTCCCCAAGCTCCTACTTGGAATTTCAATCCACTAATCTTGTATTCAACCCGAATACAAACGTCGGAAACTCCGACTCTAGCTATCCCAAGCTAGACCACTTGTTTTCGGGTACAAGCCAACCCAATACACTCTGATTTTAGGTTCGGATCAACCTTCCCTTGTTTTGGAACCCTTCCAAAACAAAAACAATAACTCAATCAAAGTATAACAATGAATAGCACAAGTAAGTACAAAGAAAGCTCTTTTAATGAGCGTATGATGCTTTAAATACACTTTACTCAAAGAGAAGAAGACTCTTTTTGATTTCCTCAAGGTGGTTGGAGACTTGAATGTGCACTTGAGGAGTTGGTGAGCTTGGATTAAAGGCTTCTTGAATGCTTTGAGTGAGCTCTTGCTTAGGGTCGAAAAGTTTGCTTGAAATCCCCTTTTCAAAATTTCTCTTCTTTATGTATCTCCTTGATTCCCATCTTTTTGTCCCTTTTATAGCTTTAAGAATAGTGAAAAATATTCTAGGCTGAAAAAGAGCCGTTAGACCACATTAAATGAGCATTAAAAGCATTTAAAACAGGTTAAAAACTAGCCATTGCGGAAAAATTCCGTCACAGGGGTCGACTCATGGGTCGACTCATGCCTGGGGGTCGACTCACAGGGTGTGCCAAGTCTGTGCCGGCCAGAATTTTAGCGTGCCAGTCATCTCATGTGCCATGAGTCGACTCATGGGTCGACTCATGATTTTCAAACATGCATATCTTTCAAAATACAAGTCCAAAAATAATAAAATTTTCATCAATGGATCAAAAATCTTTTGTTCTATCTTTTGATACTTTCAAATCAGAGTTTAGGTAAAATTATAATTTTGCCCTTGAAGAGCAATAAGTCTTTTTCAAGTGAGAAACATTAGTACCCCTTCAACTGCTTTGTAATCATCAAAATCAATCTAAGGAGCAACATTTATTTAACATGAGTAGATTTGGAACAGATGGAACGTTGCATTCAACGTTCATCACGTATCGACGAGAGTGGCACGGGTTTATAGGTGCCAGTTGGATATATTAGTTGATACATATAGACAGATAAATTTTTAATTTTTTACAAATATCATTTTACAGTATTCATAATCTATTAAAATTTTAGCTTACTAATTTTTTTTGTTTTAACTCTATCAGTTTTTGTGGGAGCCATATACAGATGAGATATTGACTATACTGTCGCAGATGTGTACAGTTGGACATGACATATGGACTGCTAGGGTGCCACTTATTTGTTTTGATGTGGTAGAGTGGCATCTTTCCCATTGTGTCCTCGGCAGTTTGGTCAGATTCAGGGCATCCCAGAGCAGTTTGATACCAGCCAGGGACTTCATCGTATTGATTGACGAGGGAGAGCTCATATTGACTGACGTATCAGACATGCAGAGTACATCGATATTTGAGATTCACATCAAGATCACATTGTTCAAGGTGATCCTATTTTAAGAGGCGTTCATATACCGATGACTACATGGCTTGATTTTTTAGCATTACGGTGCGAGTCATTGGACAGCCTCAGTATGCAGTTTCGGATACGAGGGGAGAGTTCTACTGTGCATCTTTTGATAAGATTACAAAATTACTTTATGTTATTTGTGTTATATTTTTGTTTTATATTTTACAGTATACTGACTGTTTTATTTTTATTTTGTAGACTGATTTTATGTCGGATCTTGTGTTAGATGCTCGTCGTACTTTATCTACGACTGATGAGGATGAACGGATTCAGATACTGTGGGAGATAGAGAGAATAAGTTCCGAAATATTGATGGCGATTGGTGTTGATCCATATAGCTGTGCGCCTTGGTATGGAGCAGCCCCGACGTCAGATATGAGATATACGCCGTCACCATATGTTTCACATATGCCATCACCGCATATTCCACAGATGTCATTATTAGATGCTGCACAGATGCCACTGCCTTTTGATCCATAGATGGCAGCACCTTCTTCTTCCTACATCTTCCAGATGACATCACCGGGTACCAGTTGGCCACATGAGTATGATACTTTCTTTTCAGGTCCATCCGTGTATCCAGATGAGAGGGTTGAATGGGTCTCTCAGTCCGTAGATGATCGGACAGCATCAGTTATTCCTGAGCAGCATGATCAGCAGATCTCCTCCACTGATATAGGAGAGGAGCCATCACAGCAGGAGCACTCGACAAGGACCTTCCTGAGAAGGTCCAAGCACCACGGGCACCGTGACGTCCTTGTGGGACTTAGTCTTTGTTATATTTGTACTTAGTATTTTTTATATTTTTATTATACTATTTTTTGTACGTTTACATTATTATTCTATTTAATAATATTAAATATTAATTTTATTTTATATTATTTAATTTCAAGTGATCGGATATTATGCTTTGTGCATATGGATACACGTACTCGAATGTGTCTCAGAATATTAGGAGAGAAAAAGTTATGCTAAAAGGACTATAAAAATTATAACATAAATAATAATAATATATTGAATAATTTAATTATGAGATGAATCGGATCGTACTGGTATATCTCGATCTGATACAGACACGAACAGGTACGTATGGTGTGGTATGAAAAAAAAATTAATTAATTTTAAATAGAGAAAGTAATTTGAAATGATGTTTCTTATTTGAATTATATTTTTTATTTTAATTAAAATTAATAATTTTATGTTTTCTAAATTTAAAATTATAATTATATTTTTTTCTATTTTCTTATATTTATGGCTTCTTTATGGTACTTCTTATTTTTTTAATTTATTATTTTTTTGATATTTTTTTATAATTTAATTTTAAATAGAAAAAGTAAGTTGAAATGATATTTTTTATTTGAATTAAAATTAGAATTTTTTTTAAATTCAAAATTATACCTTATACTTTTTTACCATTTCTTTCTCATCTTTTCTTTTTTTATGGTATATTTTATTTCTTTAATTTTTTAAGATTTTTGTGAAATATTTTTTTAAGAACAAATTTTAAAAGGAGAAAATAATTTAAATTTATTTTTTTATTTGAATTAAAATTAAAATTTTTATTTTTCAAATTTTAAATTTATAGTTTTTTCTCATTTTTTCTCATTTTTATCTTTTTGGCATTTTTTAGGTATTTTCTTCCTTTATTTAGAATATTTTTAAAAAATTAAATTTAAATTAATTTAGTTATTTAAAATGATGTTTTTATTTGAATTATAATTACAATTTTTATTTCTTAAAATTCAAAATTATAAATTTTGTTTTTGAATTAGAATTATAATTCTTATTTTTTTTAATTCTATTTTTTCCCCTTTTTTTATGGTATTTTTTATTTTTTTACATCAATTTTTTTCTTTTCTTTAGATATTTTTTTCAAAAAATAATTTGAAAGAGACAAAATAATTTGAAATGATATTTTTTATTTGAATTAAAGTTAAAATTCTTATTTTTTTTAATTTTTAATTTATAGTTTTTAATTAAAAATTTCATTTTTTAAATTTAAATTTATAATTTTTATTTTTTTCACATTTCTTTCTCTTTTTTTTCTTTTTCTATGATATTTTTATTTTTTTAAATTTTTAAGATTTTTGTTTTGATATTTTTTAAAAAAATTAATTTGAAAAGAAAAAATTAATTTAAAATTATCTTTTTTATTTTAATTAAATATTAAAATTTTTATATTTTAAATTTCATTCAAAATTAAAATTTTAATTTATTTTTAAATTTAAAATTATATATTTTATTTTTTCCCATTCTTTTTCATTTTTTTTTACTTTTTAAAATGATATTTTTTATTTCAATTATAATTAGAATTTTTATTTCTTAAAATTTAAAATTATAAATTTTATTTTTCAATTAGAATTACAATTCCTATTTTTTTCAATTCTATTTTTTTCTTTTTTTATGATATTTTTTATTTTTTTACAACATTTTTTCTTTTCTTCAGATAATTTTTTTTAAAAAATAATTTGAAATGGACAACTAATTTAAAATGATATTTTTTATTTGAATTAACGTTAAAATTTTTATTTTTTTTTAAATTTTAATTTTAAATTTCTTTTTTTTCACATTTTTTCCTCATTTTTTCACTTTTTTATGGCATTTATTTTTTTATCAAAATTTAATAAAATTAAAAATTTAACTTTTTTTAATTCAAATTTATAATTATATAATTTTTCTTTTTTTTTTCATTTTTTCCTATTTTTATGAAATTTTTTTAGGCTATTTTTTTTATTTGTTTGAAATATTTTTTAAATAAATTAATTTGAAATTGGGAAAGTAATTTGAAATGATATTTTTTATTTTAATTAATTTAAAAAATTTATTTCTTTTAAATTTCAAGTTATAATTCTTATTTTTTTTATTTCTTTAAATATTTAATTTTTTAAGGGCATTTTTTTATTTTTTTATTTTTTATTTTTTGAATATTTTTTTTAAAAATTAATTTGAAATGGGGAAAGAATTTTAAATGATGTTTTTAAATTAAATTTAAAATTTTTATTTTTTTAAATTCAAATTTATAATTTTTATTTCTTTCGCATTTCTTTTTCTTTTTTTCTTTTTCTATGATATTTTTAATTTTTTAAATTTATAAGATTTTTGTTTAGATATTTTTTTAAAAATATTAATTTGAAAAGAAAAAAATTATCTAAAATTATCTTCTTTATTTGAATTAAAAATTTAAATTTTTATATTTTAAATTTTATTCAAAATTAAAATTTTATTTATTTATAATTTTAAAATTATAAATTTTATTTTTTTCTCATTTTTTTTTCATTTTTTTCTTTTTTTTGAAGAAAAATTAAAAAACGTCATTTTAAATGGTATTTTTTATTTTTTATTTTTGGATGATATCTACATAAAAATTATGGGTGACGTGGCTGGATAAAATGTCATTCAAAATGATATTTTATCCCTTTCACATTAGATTGGTAAATAAATTAAAATTTATATTATTTAGATAAATAATTTTTTTTTTGTATTATTTAGAAAAAGGACTCTCAGCTAAAGCTAGTCGGAATGATTGCATCCCATCATATTTCTCAAGTGAAAGTAAAATAAAATAATATTTTAAAGGAGGAGAAAAGACCGCGTCAAGTCTAAACATGCTATAGAATTTTCTTTACGATAGGCTGCTAAATCGATGACGAACTCTCTTCTAGTAACGTCATGCAATGCCTAAGCACCTCTGTGAGTGGACAAACATGCAACCGCGTCCCCACAAGCACGCAAAAGAAGTTAGAGTCCAGGGGATTCCATATATAAAAGTCCATGGCTCTAATTTATCTCTTTTTTTTTTCTTTTCTTTCTTGAGGAGAACATGATACATAATTTCTCGTGGTCTGTGTATGGCTAAGATCCAGCTAAGTATTCTGATCTGCTGCACTATCTACCTAAATTTATTCAAGCTTTGTCGAGGCCTTGCCGGTCATAGGATTTCTCCAAGGGATTCCATCACGTTATGTTTGAGTGCTTGGAAGGGTCCGTTTTTTAGGTGCACCACAAAAATAAACTTTCACGAGGTTCACGTACTGAAATGGGACCCCTCCACCATTATTCAGTTAATGTGGACCCATGAAAGTGGCCTCGTCCAATGGACGGCAGCATGCGGCGAAAGGACCCTATGCGTCCATTGCCTTTCTCCATGGGCGCCCCTTAATAATTGAACCATATATAATGCTTATGCTACGGAGGGGCCACGCTCGCGATGACTCCATCCTCAATCATTAACGATAGCAGGTAAGTTAGTCGCCCACCAGAAAATTTATCATGTGCACGATGTTATAAGCTGAATTTTTGCCAGCTCATAGCCGAATATAATTTTTAATTGGACCAGATCATCATTGAATTGGTGGACCGGTCACTTTGCATATTGCTTCACGGTTAAACCGGTCCATCAATTAAGAGATGGACCGGATCGGTCACTGAATTGGTAGCCATGCTGGAACGCCCCCCTCCAACCCCTTTTACCGTATCCCAAAAAAAAAAAAACCTAAGAGATGGATCTGAACGGACCAATTACCATCCTAAAGCTGAGTGGATAGGCATTCCTTGGTAGCCTAACTATCGATTTTACTCTTCATCAACCAGTTGGCCTACCAAACATAAGTTCCGCCGTAATTTGCAATATATTTAGTACAACAAGATGATAAGAGATCCTTAGGAATTCTATTGTTACCCAAAGTGAATTTTAAATTGAAGCAGATCGACTGCATATTTATGTATTTTAAATTGATAGCATAGACTTGGTTTATCGATCAGCCCACTCATATTTATGCATCGTTTCTATTCCTTAAAAATTGATTACAGTATTTCTTAACCACTTTGGTCTCTTTTATAACTCTCTGCTTTGTTTCTGTAAATATTTGGGTCTCTGTCTTCTGTAAACAATTGAGCTTTTATATTCTAATATCTTTTATCAAAAAAAAAAAAAAAAAAAGATTATGGTGACACAAAATTAACTCAAGCCAATAATAATAAAGATTAAGGGAGAGAATTAGTCGCTAAAGAAGTGAACTCAGAACAAGAAAAGGATTCGGTAAAGGATTCTAAGATCCAACCTCATTATTGGGACACTCAACCTGCTAATGGTTACAGAATAATTATGCTGGACAATTGTTATTATAGAATAATTATGTTGGACATCTAGAAGGCAGCAGCCGCGAGAAGCCTCCGGCAGTCTGGCTGTGATGGAAGTCACAGGGAAAGAAAGAGTTCGGATAAGGATATCTTTGAAGAAGATTGAGAATAAACAAACAGTGGAAACAGAAAGAACAACTGTGAAGAAAATGTTTTCTAATCGAACATGATAACTTGGCATATACGGTATGTCTACTTAAGCAAAGTATAAAAACTTCTACATGCTTCTTTCTTTAATGAGTAATGAAAATTTTATACAACTTATAAAGCATTGTCGGGTCCTGGTCTCAAATATGTGACAGACGAAAATTTCTCTCCCTCATCTGATGAGCTGGATTGAGGCAGCATATTGGTGACGCACAAACTTTTGTCTCCTGGCTATTAGAAGCCCACTTGGACCTTCTCCTTGGACGAAAAGCAGATTTTTAAAACTCTCTTCAATTCAATTATTCAATCTTTGACACATACAATATACTTTTCCTCCATTTATTTAGGTGATTCCAAGCAATTTATGAGCACAAACCAAAACCTCCCAGAGCTCCTCTCTCTCTCTCTCTTTTCAATAACCTATGAAGGACGGAAATTTAGGGGGGGGAAAAAGAGCACAACCAACAGCCACTTCTCTCTCTCAAATGGCTGATAACGCATTGCATCCAAGCTCAGATGACCCAAGAGCCCCACTCCTCCCCATCCGCACGCCTCCAGAGAGCTCCCACCTCACTCTCAAATCAATTCTTACCTCAAAAACGCTCTTCATTATCTCGGGGCCTCTAGCATGCATGCTCATATTCTTCTTTGTCGATCTCAATGGAAGCATGCAACCAGAAACATGCTCGCAGTCCTCTCATGGGTGTTCTTGTGGTGGCTCACCGAGGCCGTCCCTATGGCTATCACCTCCATGTCTCCTCTCTTCCTCTTCCCCATCTTCGGGATTGCTTCAGCTGATGATGTTGCAAAATCCTACATGGATGATATCATCTCTCTCGTGCTCGGTAGTTTCATACTGGCATTGGCCATCGAGCACTACAACATCCACCGCCGACTGGCTCTGAAGGTGAGTTCTTTTTACTTGTATCCGTATTCAAATTGTTCAATGACCTTTCGAACTAGTTTTAAAGCTTCGAACTAAATCAAAAGCCGTAATAAATTCATACATAGAATCATGTTTCTTAATTTCGCATTCAAAACGGTAAAAGAAAGACCTGCTCAAGTTAGTTTCATGGTTAAATTTCGATATTGAGGTCTACTCACCATTGTAGTTATTATTTGATTGGGATGCAGATAACTTCGTTGTTCTGTGGAGACCCTCTGAAACCACCATTACTTCTACTCGGGATCTGCGGCACCACCGCGTTTGTGAGCATGTGGATGCATAACACTGCAGCGGCAGTGATGATGATGCCGGTGGCCACTGGAGTGCTGCAGAGGCTCCCCCAGGGGGACTCAGTCCACCCGGACATTAGGCGGTTCTGCAAGGCGGTGATACTTGGAGTAATCTATTCGCAGCGATCGGAGGAATGAGCACCTTGACAGGAACAGGTGTTAATCTCATCTTGGTGGGGATGTGGCAGAGCTACTACCCTCAGGAGAAGCCCATCAGCTTCAGCACTTGGTTCTTCTTTGGGTTCCCTTTGGCTCTACTCCTCTTCTTTGCCCTGTGGGGTATCCTCTGTCTTCTCTACTGTTCCAAGAATTCAGAGAAGGCACTTTCTGCTTACTTGGATAGAGCTCACCTGAAGAGGGAGCTCGAGCTACTAGGTAATTCTTCGTTCACGGATCTTTGGGGAGTCCCTCTGTTTTGTTTGTATCTTCATTGCTTGTCTCTGAATGATTTGAATTTATTAATAGAAAATATTGTAGTTACAATTCTAGTTTTTTTTTTTTTTCTTTTTTTTTGTGATTGAATAGGAGGTATTACCACCCGGTATTTAATGCTAGAGAAGAGAAGTATATCGTACGTACATAGTATGATTAAGGTTAGAAAGATCCCTAGAGATCTTCATGAAGGCTGACCTACAAGATGTGTGGCTCTTTTTTCTCATTCTCATTCTTCTTTAAATCTTCCCTCCTTGCTGCTCTATTTTTTTTTTTTTTTAATCTTCAACAAAAGCCGGCAGCTATCCCTGCCTCTGTTTGATTCGAAAAGAATATCGCATGCCTGACTGGATAGAATGCAGTAGAAAGATTTTCATATGCCCAAATAACACCTCACTATATGATTTCAACTATAGTGAGAAAGCTGTTCGAATCTTTTGCTTGTTGAGCTTTTGTGTTAAGGAAATTATTTTTGTTCTCTGTGGCAGGTCCTATGGCTTTTGCTGAGAAGATGGTTTTAACTGTGTTTGGAGTAAGTCTTGATAATCTGCAAGTCTCTTATATAGCTTGGTTCAATTAATGACAGACTAAGTTGTTTTTTGTGGGGCTATGGCTTGCAGTTGCTTGTAGTTCTATGGATGACAAGAAGCCTAACAAATGATGTCCCGGATGGGGGGCTCTGTTTCAGGACCGTGTGGGTGATGGATCTGTCAGTGTAAGTGAAGAAAACCTAACAACCATTTCCACAGTATTGCTAACAAAAATCCTTGAGAACAAGAATAGCTAAATGCAATCCTGAGTCCATTCTCTCTTTTGATTCAGGTGATGATGGCAACCTTATTATTCATAATTCCAAATAAAAAAAATGAGGGAGAGAAGCTAATGGACTGGAACAAATGCAAGAAGCTCCAATGGAACATCATTCTCCTCCTTGGTGCAGGCTTTGCAATTGCCCAAGGTGTTCAAACTAGTGGCCTTGCTGATGTGATCTCTGCAAACTTGGACTTCCTCAAGACTGCCCCATATTTAGCAATTGCACCACTGGTTTGCCTAGTGAGTGGGACGATCACAGAATTCGCATCGAACAATGCCACCACCACACTCGTACTCCCTCTTCTTGTCGAACTAGCTGATCCATGAGGGTACACCCTCTCCTCCTGATGGTCCCAGGAGCCATTGGGGCTCAATTTTCATTCCTTCTCCCCACAGGCACTCCTTCAAACATTGTGGGTTTACTACCGGGCACATTGATATTAAGGATATGATCAAGACTGGATTGCCATTAAAGATTATCGGCATTGCGGTGCTGTCACTACTGATGCCTACTTTGGGTGAAGTTTCTTCCACAATCAATTGATGCACTTGATTTGTCTGCACAATTTGATAAGAACATGGGCTAATTTTCCTTTCTGAATTGATGCAGGGACACTTGTTTTCGAGACAAACAACAAGCATGAGAACAATGTCAAGCTCAATTCTCTTTCATGGTGCCAGTACTTCATGCATGATGATGGCAGAAGAAACTCTTAGTGCTGTGAAGAGCCATCAGTTGTAATTTATTTTTTTCTTCTTGGGAAAACGATGGTTGTAACTTACGTGTCCAGAGTTCCTTGATCTCGTTCCGGGAAATGGGGGCTTGTTCCATTTAATTCTAATCCTATAAATCTTCGTTATTTTAATTTCCGCAATGCTTTGTAGATATCATATGGGAAGTGTTTTCTCAGAAAAGATGTTATATGAGAAGCAGAAGTCCTTTGTAGGTTCCCAACAACCCTTCGTTTCAGAGCTACAATGCTCATTGCTCATGGGGATCATGTCTTGTTGTTCTAACAGTTTAATCACCTAAACTCAATTTTGTCGTGATACAATGGTAGTTCTAAGATAGGATGATTCCAAATTTACATTCAACTTACATATTTAAATTTTACAAATTAGCTGATAAGGTTTTTCCAAGAATGTGTAATTTACATCCATAAAAGGGATTTGCAATGTTAATACAGACAATAAAATAAGAGTACATCCATAAAAATGGAAAGAGATCCGATACGAACGAGAGATGAGATAATGAAGAACCCATGGAAATGATCAATTAAATTTCTAGTTCATAATCATAATGTCCCAAAAATGATTAATTACAATAGTCAACATGCCTCCTTTCTTCCTTGGAGTTTCGAGATAATTAACAGAATATCACAAAGACAACCTATGAACCCCATTTCCTCTTCCAAAAAACTATAGTTTCTATCCATGTTTGGACATTCTGTGAGAGAAGCTGGAAGCTCTTAGACATGGAGCTCTGTGACAACCGGAGCATCCCAACTCCACAGGAGCCTTAAAAGAAGAAGAAATTATTAAAATTGTGATTGGAGACTCAGGAGATCTTGGACATTGCTGCTTTGAAAATTTGAGCATGCATATCATGAATTCAAAGTAACTGAAACTCTTCTTTCCTAATCCTTCCACGAAAAGATGCATCTTTTCCAACATTCTACCAAAATAAAAGTTTTCTAGATTACCTTCTTTAATTAGAGGCTTTGCTTCTCCAAAACTCTTTTAATTAGAACTAAGCTTCTATAGACAAAATGATTCATGGATTAAAAATATTTTTATATAGAATATTTTTATCCTGCTGTGCATTGCACATGCAAAGGCCAGTATATATATATATATGTTTATATGTAAGAAACCGATTACACATTCTGGTTTTATGTTAACATCCGGGTAACGCTGTATCTTCACTTTCTATTTGCGAAGGAATTTCTTAGGGGTGGCAATGAGAACCTAAAACTATTCACTTGATTAGGTTACGGTCTTGACCGGTCCAGTTTGTTTGTTTGGGTATCAAGTATTAGGTATAAGTCCATGACCTAGTATGTTAAATGAGGCCCATGTCAAAACTCAATTTATCGAATCATGAGGATATAGATAGAAATTAAATTTTTGAATGTGCATGATATAATTTTCAGAAGAGTGATGCAAGTATTTAGATACTGATTCAGCGATTTTATAAACGGAGATTAAGAAGGGTTAGCCTAAATAGGTAGCAGTTGAAAACAGTGAAAGATAGTCTAAAAATAAATAGTATAGTTTGCTTAGCCATGCAATAAAAAGTGCAAGACATGGACTAATCAAATGAGTTGGGAAATCAAATTCAAGCCAATCCAATTAACCTAGGATTGGATTTGCCAATGCCCATTAGATTAGCTAGTTGGCACCTTTATCCAAAAGCTTGCTAGTGAGGAGATCCTGGTTCAAGTCATGGATATTGCTCCAATAAATAAATAAATAAATAACTCGGGTGAGGTTCAGACTATGTAATCTTGATATATTGATCTATTGGACGACTTGGCAAAGAAAGAAAATCAAAGGAGACTTGGAGAAGAGGATGGGACCAGCTGCTCACTATGGCAACATGTTGGCATATTTGGTTGGAAAGGAACTCGCAAATTTTCCTCCAAAGATGTCTTTCATTAACTTTATCCTCTACAAGGCTCTTCGTTCCTTCATTCAATGGGACAACATTGGCAGTGGGAAAGCTAAAGAGAGCTATTAAGTTCTTGTGAAATTTCTTACCCCTTGGAACTTGAGTCTCCCTTGTCTGGTTGCTCGTTTTATCATCAGACTGTGTATCCCCTCCGTAACTCTGGAAATAGCTTTAATCCTAACCGAAGCTGGGGAAGCAATTCTCTTCCTCTATTTTCCCTTAAAATAAATAGATCTGTGGATAGGTCAAAATGGATTTATTTATAGACTTATGGGGACTTGATATATTACCTAGACCTCACCCTACAATTTCATGTTGTATAAGCTCACGCTGCATGAATTACGTAAATCTTTGCTCATCGTTGCTTCTCTCTCCATTTTCATACTGCTAAGATCTCTCTCTCTCTCTCTCTCATTTCTACGATAAGTAATATTCGATTTTTCTTTTTCTTTTGAGAGGAAGTAATATTTAATATTCAATCCCCAAAACTAGTAGCCATGGGCTTTGGCGGCCAAAACAAGATACTCCATGGGAAGAAAAATTGGACTCTTCTTTTGACGCAAATACAAAATATAGGGTGCGGCATATCGCCAGAGGCTGATGAGCTCCAGGTTTCGGTGGACACCAAATAATATAGCCGGCATTTTGGTTGGAATCTTCCTAACGCATATGCAGCAGCGCAAAAGGCCGCACTGCTGCTTTACCGGGTCTCGTGTCCTGAAGTCTAGATGTCTCAGCTGATCCACGCTTTTGATCACAAATTTATATTTCTTCTTTCTTAATTGTATTATTATTTCTAAAGCGAGTCCCCTTGCTTGCTAAGACCTTTCCTTGTTCTTCTAATCCACAACCAACATCGATAACCCAATCTACGTGTACTTATACATAATCTCATATTCTTCATGTTTGTTTGGACTAATCTATGCTCTGTTTCTTGGCGATGTTTTTAAAATAAACAATAACAAAGGAATCAGTCCAATATCAATTATACAAGAAAGACAAACAAATGCTGACCAGTTTTATTGCTTACCTGGTCCAAGTTTTGCAGACCCACGATGATAGTTTAGTTGAGAGACTCTTCCAATGTTTCTCTTGGTATAATGTTTTAAATCCCATGGGGCAGAACCTGATTTCTCCACAGAATGGGATATACTAGTATCCCATCCATCCCAATCATTCCAATTAAACATTCCTTCTTTTCTTTTTTTTTTTTTAATTTTTTTCTTTTTATTTAATTTTTTTTCTTTCCTCTATTCTTTCTTTTCTTTTTCTTCTTTCCTTCCTTCCGCTTTTTATTATTTTTTCTTTTTTTTTTTTCTCTTTCTTTTTCTTTTCCTATATGGATGGATTTGAGGGTTCAACTCCTATCTCGATTCCATTTTCTTATTAAAACAAGATGAAATACCCTCTGCCTTTCTTGTTGGGATTTCAAACTTTGCTCGGTGCTATAATTTTGAATTAAACTTGAGCACATCACATGGTCACTATTTTGTCTTTCCCCATCCAAGCTCACTAATATTGAACTCCTACAATGACAGTTCAAGTGACATGCAAAAACCAGATCCCCCTATCCCACAAATCATTAAATCAAGACTAGTGATATCATTGCCATGGACAATTTTTTAATCCTTAACCTACTTATTTCCAAGAAGGATGCATATTTAATCCAAATGGTCTCTTTCGGAAAAGAGCAGTATGGCCCCATAACCATATGTAGGTGACTCACATCTTATCCTGCAGACAATAACATTCAGAAACCACTTTTGACACTTTCTTATAGAAAATGGTTTTCAACTTTGATTGTTTTCAATTCAGCAATTAGTGCAGGAAGAGAGAAGCTGCACACTTCCAACCCCCATTTCCCTTCCATTGAGCTGTTTGTACAATCTATGAGCTCCAACAAAACCACCACCAAAGGGACATACCCTTCAGCTTCCCTCAGCCCACCACTGGGGAAGATGTATAAATATAGCAGGCCTAGGATGCAATCCACACCAAAGCCTCTTCCAAAATGGATCATCACCCAAACAATTCGAGCTCCTGTGACCCAAAAAGCCCACTTCTGCCAATTAGAAGACCCCTCCAAAACCAAAACTTCTCATTCAAATCAGTGTTGCCCACCATTACCAACTACCTCTTCATCCTTCTTGGCCCCTTGGCATGCACATTTATATGCCTCTTTGTCGACCTCCATGATCATGGTTCAAGCAGGAACATGCTGGCTGTCCTCTCATGGGTCTTCATATGGTGGCTTACCGAGGCCGTCCCAATGCCAATCACCTCCATGTCCCCTCTCTTTCTCTTCCCCATCTTTGGAATCGCTTCATCTGAGGAAGTCGCAAAATCATATATGAATGATGTCATCTCTCTCATGCTAGGTAGTTTTATGCTAGCATTGGCTGTGGAGCATTATAACATCCACCGGCGACTAGCCTTGAATGTAAGTTTATCTTCGATCTCCCTTGTCTGGTAAAATTTCAATAGAATGTACATTACGAAATCATAGCAGCATAGCTTGCAATTATATATTCATAATCATCCACCACCAAGGAATCCGAAAAGAGTCAGAGCCTTACCCCACTTACAAACAGATTGTTCATAGCAACTTTACTATTACATCAGGACTTGCTCTCTTTTAATCTTACCATATAAAAGGCTAATAATTTTGATAATACTTTCTAATTCAATCAAATTTTCGAAAAAACTGATTAGCTAATTGTAGTTATGATTTGATGCACAGGTGACCTTGTTGTTCTGTGGAGACCCCCTGAACCCCCCACTGCTGATCCTTGGGATTTGTGCCACGACGGCGTTCATAAGCATGTGGATGCAAAACACAGCAGCAGCAGTGATGATGATGCCAGTAGCCACTGGCATACTGCAATGGCTCCCAGAAGGACGTCTGGAGGTGCACCCAGCAGTGAATCGGTTTCGCAAGGGAGTGATACTAGGGGTGATATACTCGGCGGCCATCGGAGGGATGAGCACCCTCACGGGAACTGGTGTCAACCTCATATTGGTGGGGATGTGGGGGAGCTCCTTCCCTGAGGAGATGCCGATCAGTTTCAGCACTTGGTTCTTCTTCGGTTTTCCCTTGGCAGTGGTGATATTCTTTGCATTGTGGGGTCTGCTTTGCCTTTGCTATCTCTCAAAGGGTTCTAGAGGTGTGCTTTCATGTTATATAGACAAAAGCAGCTTGAAGAGGGAAAAAGAGTTGCTAGGTACGTAATTACTTACATTTGTCCCTGTACTTGATTTATGAGATTCATTAAACTGATATTATGTTTCGAATTCAATAAAAGTTGGGACTTAGGACTCAAGCATGGAAAAGGTTATGCTATGGCCAACCAGGTTTTGCCAACCTAATTTGTTTAAATAATCAAGAGATCAGGGGAAAAAAAATGTTATGATATGACCAAGCAGGTTTGCCCAAAAAAAAAAAAAAAGTCCTTTGGCACTTACTAATATGCCACCGTAACATGATAGGATAGAAGTTGACAGACCTAATAAAATGTAGAAATTATGCCTTAAACTTATACAAAATCATGGTTACATTATTTAATAAATTCTCTTTGGTTAGTTTCCTCTATTGGTCTTTTTTATAGGTACAAGTGTTATTTGTGTGACAGGTCCCCTGGATTTTGCTGAAAAGATGATTCTAGCTGTGTTTTCAGTAAGTATCTGAACTTTTAACACCAAAAAATTTGTTTTTTTTTCCTGATTTACCTTTTTTTAACTTATCTGACCTCCTTTGTGGTTCTGCTTGTGTCCAGTTGCTTGTGGTTTTGTGGATGACAAGAAGCATAACAGATGAAATACCTGGATGGGGGTCTCTATTTCGTGGACGAGTGGGTGATGGAACTGTTAGTGTAAGTGCAGACAAGAAGCTAACAGCTGCAACATAGATTGCTGGCTTAACCTAACATATGAAAGAACAAATAAATACAACTCCATACCTCTTTCATTTCTGGTGCAGGTGATGATGGCAACCTTGTTATTTATAATTCCAAACAGAAAGCAAGAGGGAGAAAAGCTTATGGATTGGAACAAATGCAAGAAGATCCCATGGAATGTCATACTGCTACTGGGGGCTGGTTTCGCGATCGCCGATGGTGTGCGCTCGAGTGGTCTGGCCGACATACTCTCTGCAAGCCTGGGCTTCCTGAAGACAGTCCCACAGCTAGCAATCACCCCCCTAGTTTGCCTTGTTAGCAGCAGCATCACTGAGTTCACATCTAATAACGCCACTGCCACACTGGTCATCCCTCTCCTCATCCAACTGGCAAAAACCATGAGCATCCACCCTCTCCTGTTGATGGTTCCTGGGGCCATTGGAGCTCAGCTTGCCTTCTTGCTCCCCACAGGCACGCCATCTAACATCGTCGGGTTCACAACCGGGCACATCGAGATCAAAGACATGATTAAGATTGGACTGCCACTAAAGGTCGCTGCCATTGGAGCATCATCACTGTTGATGCCCACATTAGGTAAAGAAGCTTTCATTTTCTTGGACTAATTTCGTACATCCAATTTACCGCTAAGTTTGATTTACAAGCTCTGAGCTACCTACATGTGTGCAGGTGCATTTGTCTTCAGGACCCAATAAACTTGGCATTATGTTGAATTTGCCAGAGGCGTGAAGAGTCCATGAATCTGTAACGAAATTTTTGTATCCTACAGGTCGAGTTTGAGCTGATTTTTTATGTATAGGTTTCCCTATTGGTCAAGGAATAGATTATTAGATGGAGTTTCACTCCATCCTAGTTCAAGTTTTATATAACTTATTTGTAATCAAACTTCTGGTTATACCAAATCTTTCTTGCATACAGTAATGTCTTTAAGTCCTGACATAGAGAAACAAAGAGCAAAACTCGATGGTTGAGAAGATTTTTCTCGAAGACTCGTGAATTTATGCAATTATAATTAGGCATACAAACTGCATATCATACAAATCTGTGTATTGAGTGCACATCGATTACAAAATAATGGAGCAAAAGCCTTATTTAACAGTTGAAAACACATGAAATGGATTTTTAGGGCGAACGCAACCTGTGGCTCACTTAATATTGAACCTCTGTACTTACCACCCATGTAAATTCAATTTATCTTGAGTCTAGATTGTGGCTTCGTTGGATCACCATCAGTCACATGTACAACAGATTCTCTACAATGAAGTTCTGTTATCAACTGCAAACTGGATTTTGCTGATGAACTCATCAACAGTCATGGTCCCAACCTCACCACCCATTCGAGATCTAACAGTTACTCTTCGGGTCTCAACTTCCTTTGGCCCAACAACAGCCATCAGGGGCACCTTCTGCTTCTCTGCATTCCTTATAAGCTTTGGAAGGCGCTCGCCATGACAAAGCTCAGCTCTGATGCCAAACGATTTCAGCCTCAATACCACCTCACCGCAGTATTCAACCTGAAATGTACAACTAAACTATGATGCAAGCATTCGACAATTGTATCAATTTAAAGCCCAATTTATAGATGACCAGCTCATCTCATGTATATCAAACTGGTCCACTGGATGGCAGACCTAAAATAATAATATCATTGATATTCATAGCATATCTCAAAGGATAACCATTAAGTTCAAAAGAGCTTTCTGAGTGTGAGTGAAGGTTCTAAGTAATACCTTTTTCTTCGGTGTTGAGGCTTATTGCGTGGGAAAGGGAGGATGTGCAAGATCACTCTCCAATGTATGTTAAATTAATTTCAAAATGAAAGATTCTAAATTTTATTTTATTGATCCTCTGCACATGTACCTGCTTTCTGGTGTTTGCCTGGAAATACGACACGTACATCTCAAGTTTGAAAGGACATGAGGGTAAAAAACTACTGTGATGGTCAAAATTGAAAGGTGAGAGAAGCTTTATATCTTTAAGGATTTAGATTTAGTAATTTGCAACCTCTGTTTTCCGACACATCCTTTAAGGAGTATAATACTTTAGTTGTTTTGAAATATTTTAAAACTGTGTACCAAAAACATATCCATATTAAACTAGCACTTGCTATCTGCTTAAAGAAGAAATAAGCTAGGGCATATCGTGCGGAGATCTTGAACATTTTGTGCCAATGTTAACCACCCAATGGAAGATGCTATTGCAATATCTTCTTATACTCAGTAGTAGAGGAAAATGTCTTGGAAGTATAGCAATGTGGTCAAATTCCTCTAGGTCATAGACATTAGAGTCATTTTGAAAGTTCTTCAATGGACACAAAAACCAGGTATACTCAAATGTTTCCTAAGTGGGTTTGCTGCCTCAAACAACTCTTGCAAACTCAATCACAAATGAAATGCAAACTACAATATTATTATGACAAATTTCTCAAAAAGAAAATAAAAATATGACAAACCTAAAACAACTCTATCAGCCAAAAGAGAATGTTAACATGCTAAATTTCAGTAACATTAAGAAAATCAGAAATTTCTGCCCATAAATCTTCTGGAAGAATAATTTAAACTTTATAAGCAACAGGAAAATATACCTGTGAGTCGGTGATGGGCAAAACACGAGCCTGGATTGGGGATATCCAAAGCGGAAAGTCGCCCGCATAGTGCTCTATGAGGACTCCAAAAAATCTCTCTAAAGACCCAAGAACAGCTCTGTGAATCATGATAGGCCTTCTTTTCTCAGTGTTTGAATCCACATAGGAAATGTCAAAACGCTCAGGCAAATTGAAGTCAACCTACATTAATTTATAAACAGGTTTTGTTAGTAAATGTGATCTGCTCATTCACAATATCAACTTGCATGCCTCTAGGAACAATCTGAGTTTAAAAAACTTGCATGCCTCTAGGAACAATATGTCAGATAGCTTGCCTGCACTGTTGAGCACTGCCACTTCCTTCCAAGAGCATCCTCAATTTTGATATCGATCTTTGGACCATAGAAAGCCCCACCACCTTCATCAATCTGGTAGTCCCAACCTTTGTCATCTAAAGCATCTCTAAGGGCAGCAGTTGCTTTTTCCCATATGTCATCATTGCCCACAGCTTTCTCAGGCCTAGTTGAAAGGTTTACTTCATACTTTCTGAAACCAAATTGCAGTAATGTCTCCTCAGTCAGATCAAGAACACCCCTGATTTCACCTTTGATTTGGTCATCCAAACAGAATATATGTGCATCATCCTGCATGTGTAAAGATGATTCTATGAAATGCAAAGCAAATACTTATGCATTTTATTCATTTCACCATCTTATGAAGGACGCCCACATCAGGTTTTGAAAGCAAATTTGTTACACTATCTGCAACCCCTTTTTGTGACAAAGCAACAAAAAATAATACTGCAACTAATATAGCCTCGCTAGATGTCACAGAACATGCAGCCATTAGTTCAGTGAGTGCACATTTAAGTGTGAGCTGTAAATATCTACTGCATTTTGCAAAAGAATAAACGAACTTCCAGATCGGTCATGACTCATTATATAATGCTGAATTTGATGTTCAATTTACAACAAATGCAATCAAATCAAAGATAGACCCAAAATTTATTTTCTTTGCGAATAAAACCCAAGACCTGAGATTTGTGACAAAGCTCACGGCTTAAGCATCAATCACTATTGGAGTGACCCTTGATAAATCACATGAAGGGGGATTTCAGCTAAAAAAACAAAACAAATCATCCATAACACTGCATTGCAATCCTTTTAATTCTAGCAAAAAATAAAGAAGATAAACAGAATTGTTGGAAGTTTATTGTTCAAAAGTAAAACATTGGTCTAAGCAGAATGAAAATGGCAGATACATGTACAATGATAACCAACAAGAATTTATACTATTACAAGGATATATCTGCATATAGGATGACCAATGATGTCTAATCAAGGAATGCCAAACAGGGAAGGAGAAAAGTAAGGATGCAACAGTATGGTATGAAATCACCATTGAAAAATTCAATCAAGATGTTCTGCAATTAACAGTTCACAAAGACAGAAAGGAATACCTGGGTGAATCCTCTCACACGAAAGAGTCCATGCAAGCTACCAGATAGCTCATATCTGTACACAGTTCCCAACTCTGCTACTCTGATGGGAAAATCTCTGTATGAATGCAGCTTCCTTTTGTAAACTAAAATATGGTAAGGACAATTCATGGGCCGAAGTTGATAAAGCTCATCTTCTATATTCATTTGGTCATACATATTTTCTCTGTAAAAATCTAAGTGGCCACTGATTTTCCAAAGGTCTGCCTTTGCAACATGTGGAGTGTAGAGTAGCTCATAACCATGTTGCAAATGAATTTTCTTCCATGAATCTTCGATAAGGTGCCTAACAATAGCACCTTTTGGATGCCAAAATACCAGTCCACCACCTGCTTCTTCCTGCAAAATGTTTGGACGATATTCAGGATGTTCTTTTGTTTGTTCAAGCCAAACTATAGTACACTATGTAGACACAGGATCTTGTTGCAGTATGAACATGCAGCAACAGGGGTATACTCTCAAAAAGGAAAACCAGCATTGCCAATTTTTGAAATTCAAGGAGACACAGGACACAAGACAAGCTTAGTCTAATTACCTATATGAAGATACCTGCACTTTTGCATGCACTAGGCCCCTTCCGCATGTAAATTATTCTACACAAACAATACTAAATAATCTAAATGTCTTCCAAGATATACAGGCAGACATATTGCTAAGTAAGATCAATGATACCAGTCAGAGCACCTAATACATTAGTTCACAGAAAAAATTGCAACCACATGTTACCACAAAATATATAAATAAATAATAGACATACACACACACACACACACACACTCACAAAAGGTTTTCTTTAAGTTATTAACTACTGCTGTACAAGAGGTAGGACAAGTATAAGATACAATTTCTTCCAACACAATGAATATGTCACAGTTGTCAACAACAGAATCAACTCCAACCACAGTAGACTTGCATAGATAAGTGAATGGACAGACATAACCAGCATATAGGAAGAAATATTCTAATATCTTCAACAAAACCTCAACTATATATGAAAATGCTATGTTTAAGATGTCCTTCAAGTTAAGATCTTTAGCTGCATTAGCATAAGAAGAAATGATTGGTGCACAGAAGCAGATAAAACATTGAGGGATTTTAACAGCTTTGAGATTGGAAGATGAAACACAAGTTCTTCTTTTAAAAAATTATATTTGATGATGCTATAATGGATTATACAGTGTTAAGATACACATATTGCAAGCACACACTTCAGAAAAGAGTAGAGAGAGCAGAGACACAGCTAATAAGTCTCTCCATTTTATAAGTCCTCATCAGAGCGAGCAAAGTCAAAGATGCTTATGACAATGAAAAACACAGTAGCAGAGTGTAAGACAAAATAAACTATTACCTTCATGGTGCATAAAAGTTGCAGAGCATCTATTGTTTCAAATCTTTTAAATTTTTCAAAAAAAAAAAAAAGCAATTAACAATCAACTTTTTTGAGGTCAAATCAATAGTGTCAAGAAATATTTTTTTTCAAAACAATAGAGAAATATCTTTATAGCCTAACTTTAGGCAGGAAATGTAATATCCAATCTAGCAAGGTTTTCCAGAACCACTAGAATCCCTAGAATGGATTCCCAGCTCAGCACCTTCTGATATTTTGAGAAGAGTTGCACTTTTGAGAGCACAATACAATGAAAGTTGTAAGCTGTGTTTAGAAGTTTAGCAGTCCAGTGATCTGTACATATCAAGGGGGAATCTTAATGGCAGAACATCCTATACTGTCCCTGTCATATACCTATGTGAGGAATAAGGATAAAGTGATAGAATGGAAAAATGAGACAGCATCTAAGAGGTTGGAGATCCTGTGATCCCCAAGGAGTTAGAATACTGCAAATCAGATAAAGAGATTGTGGAATCACATATAAGGGTGTGGTTCAGTTATATCAGCTCAGCTAAATGCAGATACATGAGAACCCTTGAAGCTATCCAAGTATTATATGCCAATGTATCCAAACATACCCAACAATTATCATCAAGAAGAGTACCCAACAATTATCATCAAGAAGAGTATATTATATACACAAAGCTTGCCTGCATTTGAACAAGTAATAGGCTTTATTTAAAATAATGGTTGAAGAGTCATGTAGGTTGAAAGCATAATCATTACAAATAGAACTCCATTGGGAAGTAGATGTGTAAATTGCAAACTGCCGAAACCAGGAACTTTCTTTTCTACCTTGCTGGACCAATCCAACTTGAATGGATGCATGGTCTAAGGAGGAAGCTGACAGCAAACTCAGGTGCCTCTGTGATGTTTCATTCTCTAAAACTTGTTTCTAGACAAAAACGAATTAGCCCAGCCATTTTTTTTGCCTATGGGTAATGTACAAACTACAAAGTAATTAAGGAAGAACATCAATCTTGACAACTAAATAACCAAAAATTTTAAGTGTAAGAGTCATAGAAGTATAATTGAAATATGGGTGTGTCTGCTACAAGCTATTCAATTTTTACTCGTCTCCTGGACTGATAAAAATTGTGGCATGAACATGTGAACGTTCATCTCTATGAAGAACACATAAAAATATTGACTCCTTGAAAGTTAATAACCCAACTGATAATGTGGTTCAGATGAATACCTGTATAGAGAACAGATCAAGATCCTGACCAAGACGCCTATGATCACGGCGCTTCGCCTCCTTTTTTAAGTGAAGGTATGCTTTTAATTGTTCTTCAGTTTCCCATGCTGTGCCATATACCCTCTGCAGCATTGGTTTGTTCTCATCGCCTCTCCAGTAGGCCCCAGCAACTGATTCAAGTTCAACAGCCTTTTTATTTATATGCCCAGTGGAATCAACATGGGGTCCAGCACAGAGGTCCCACCATTCATTTCCTGTTTAAAACAAAGAGAAGTATAGTTGCATAAACCATCAAGACATACAACAAGTTCCTAAAAGAAGAAAAAAAAAAATCATGAGTGCAGCTTGAGTGGTAACATGGAACCGATAGCAACTTTACCTATATGATATATGGTGATAGGTTCTTCCTTGATACTGTCCAAAATCTCCAATTTATATGGTTCATCAAGGGCCATGATTCTTCTTTTAGCCTCTTCTCTGGAAAGTTCTTCTCTTATTAATGGTAGATTTCGATTAATGATGCGATCCTACAGATGATGTAAGAAATAAATTCTGTACCCTGAAATAATAAACTAATGAATATTCTCCACATCTAGGATATTGCACTGACCTTCCTTTAGAAGTCAAAGAAATTAAAGTTATTTTAGGACTCAATTCATGCTCACCATTTCTTTTTTTATTCTCTTTAGGTCTTTGTCTGTTAAGGGCTCCATATCAAAGTCATAATAAAACCCATTGTCTATCCATGGACCTATAGTCACTTTAGAACCTGGGAAGAGTTTCTGAACAGCCATGGCCATCACATGTGCACACTGCAATAAAGATCATACTGGTTAATCACAATTGCAGGATATGAAAATTAACTAGGTGATATATGCATCAAGCGAAACTCTGATTTATAAACTTGGGCTCTGTTTGACATGTTATCAACAAAAGACATGGGGTTAACAGTGCCTATCCTTGCCAAACAGGAAATTTTGACGATGCAAAAATTATGGGTTTGCTATCTGGTAGACACATTCTTTTTATGGATAAATGGCAGATGTTCATAGGTACCATGAGATGGAGATGTCTAAAATTATACCAGAAAATGTATTCTGCTGGTGATGGTAAATTTACTTTAACCAATACATACAATTTCACCATTAGAGAACAGCATTATGGTACGAAAGTTTTGGTAACTCAACACATACTTTGTTTGATGCCCCTGGGACAACAGCATCATTTATGGAGACTAAAAGATAAGTAGGTTGTCCTCATTTTCGATCTGTTTTTCAAAGAGAGCTTTAAAGAACAGGAATCATGATTCAATGGTCTAGAGTAGACTAAATAGTTATAACATAGCACTTTAGTAAGAGTGCAGCTCAGCAGTAAAGAAAAGCATATCGCAATTAAAAGATAAGAATCAATTTTGATCAATTTTCCAAAAGAATACTAAAAAGAAGAGTCTACATTCAATGTCAAATTCTAAGATCGGTTCGTAAAATAAATATCTAAATCATAGAATGTAATCTACAAAGTATGAAATGTCTATAAAGAAAAAAAGGCACCCTAGTGCAAGAGGCTCCCACCACTACAGGACCTAGGGAGGGTCGGATAGCTTTACCCTCATGTGTAAAGGCTATTTATATGTTTTGAACATATGACACCTAGATCATAATAGAGCAACCTTACCAGTATGCCAAAGCCCGTTCTCATGGAATGTCCATAAATGCACAAAAAAAGTTTCGATAACCTTGCCCATGCATCAAGTCATCTAAAAATCAACATGCAGTATTCCACCACTAAAACACTTAATTTAGCATATTTGATGCATGGGAAAGGGATATCGAATGCATATAATATCTTGTTTGTAGGAATTTTAGGCCTTGAAGATTAGATTCAACCAAGTTATTTTCTGTTTGCAACTATCATGTCTGAATTTGGTAGCAGGAGTAAATCTCTCTTTTTCAGTGTTTTTTTTGTAACAATCATATCCGTATATGTTTATGTGTGCATATACACATATATTGCTATTTGTTGTATTATTTGATTCTACCAATTCTATAAAGACCGTTAATAAATATTAGAACTTCCCACCTCCCCTCCTCTTTTCATGGTCCTCAAACACATACATGACTCTCTCAAAATTATTTCACTTGAAGAATTTCTGTTTGATGTATATTGAGGACAAAAGCTATTCTAGATGTACATGTAACTATAGATATTTATTGCCACGCCACATGCAAAAAGCATACCACATATTGGACCCCTTATCAAGTCCCCCACAATAAGTGACTCCATGAAGTGCATGATGCACGTAGGTGGGAAAATCTACATGCACATGTATATGAAGAAAACCTATCAAAACAATCACCAAGTAAATGCTTTCCCTCATCCTAATCATGGATAGCATGGAAGGTGAGAATATAAAATAAGAAGAACATCATTTCTCTTAAAGGATTAGTTGAGAATATACATTTGCAATGTCGAGTGGGACTCCATATTTCTTGTCGTGCTTTCATTTGTGTATAGATATTCTTCCTCTCATCCTTTCTTCATTATCATTGTAGCTAAGACCAGCCACATGGCCGATAATGGTTGAATTTCTATGACAAGAATTGGGAATTAGAAATTTGGGCTAATACAGGTTGACTTGACCACATTATGTCCTGTTTGATTCTATAATCTATCAATGAATGGCACAAGTGGACAAGCAACTGGAGACTGGCACATAACCAACGAAGCAGTTCCAGAATTGGCTGTGGTTTAGACTACAACAATATGGGCATTGATAATTTGTTGAAGCAGTTAACTGTGATCAGTTTCTTGCAATTATTAAATTTGAAGGGAAGAGAAGCCATGAAAAGAGGGCATCTCCAAGAACTCCAACAACTACCCGGAACTTTTTTACAAAGAGTTTCCATGGAATGAACCTTTCCATGATCCTCTTGTACCTTCATTCTTCGGGATGACAACCACTCGTTTGACCCTGGCAAATCTCCTGGCTTGTACTCTTATAAAATCAATCTCATTGGTTTGTTTCACTTGTCTGTGAGGTATTACCTTCTTTCAGCTTAATTTCTTGTATTATTTGCATCGTGTTACAAATTGTGAAATCTCCTTCTAAAGACAAAACCCAATCCAGTCTCCTAATAGACGGAAACCATTGATTGATTTGCTTGATTTGGCATGCCAGCAACCTAATTGACCATCATTTTAGTTTCACATGAAACAACCAGTCTTTCATGTGTGCATCCAAGGGTATCATCAGAAACAAGATCTCAGAGCTCAAGAGGCAAAACTGGAGTCTAAGTAATCGATTAGCAGCCCTATCTGCATCTAAATTACCTTCGTTGGCAATTTTTGGCAAAGCCATCCATGTCACTCTCTCCAAAATTTGTCAGGTCCACCTTTCAAATGCTTTCTTGTCAAAATATGAACAGATGACCGAGAAACAAGCAGAATTTGCATTGAAATTAAACATTGCAAGCACCATTCATCTTCTTGCCCATGATTTTAAGTCCTTGAAAGGAAAAAAGAAGGAACATGGTTTTATAAATTTTTCATCTGATGTATGGTCCAGGGAAACCCAAACTAGCTTATTTTCTCTGCTCGTTGTTCTAATATTTGTAGTTCATTATTCATAGTGTAAATCCTCAATTTAAATTGCTCATGGATGCCAGTTTCGGAAATGAACAAAACCAGAAAAAGCGTGGGACTATAAACGCATGCAGTTCTACCCAAAAAATTAAGCAATTCATCGTTCCAAACAACTGAAAAGCCAACTTTTTCTCCAGAAAAGATAAGAAGGAAGCCCAAGGACTAAGGAGAGTGGGCAAAACCGTGTGGCGAATGCGAAGCAACCTCTGGGAGGACTCGTTGGTAGGCAAGACGACCCTCTCCTCCACTGGGTCCTCCTTCTGCCTTCTCTCCGCGGTCTCGACCGCGTCCTCCGTCGCCACCGCGACTGTGGAGAAGGACCGAGAGAGACCGTATGAATTTCCGGCCGGAACCCTAGAGGCGACGGCCAAGGTTCTCCCGGGGCGTCGGAGGAGGAGGGTCCGCGGAAGGGGATAAGCTAGGGTTTGGAAGCTGGAGAGGAGAGGAAGAGAGCCCGAGGCTGCAGCCATTCTGTGAACAACGTTAATCTCCCCCCACCCCCCGCTCCCTGCGGATTATCTGCTTTGGAGCCTTTTTGTCCAACTTTAACAAGGGAAACGCAAGTAGGATGGACGGCTGTGATCCCTCCATCAAATAGATCATTATTCGCATCTGGCCTATAATTGCCATGTCAGGATAGATAGGATAGATTGTGACGAATCAGAATGAATGAAGCTGTAAAATCTTGATCTTTTCTCTGCATACAAATCAAATAAGGAAATATATATAAAAATAATTTTTGGTACTTTATATAATATTAAATAAATAAAATCAAAAATATGAAATATAACAAACCGATTTTCAACAATAAAAAGAATAATAAATAGAAATATAGTTTTTTAATATATTCACAGCTGCGTTATGGTGCGGCAGATATCCACCGTATATGACATCCGGTGAAGGTCGAATAGAATGCACTTCGACAATTCCGCAGCTTGCTAGAACGAAACGGTCGATGCCGTAGACGCCAGGTGTTGCCTGTTGAGCTCGTTTACTCGCTGGACCATCCCGAAACCGTTCCTTCGTCCTCCCCCTGGCATCTCTCTCGTCTCTCGCTCGATCGCTCGGGGCGTCTCCTCAAGTCCTCCGCTGTCGCTCCTCCGTCAGCGACGATGAGCCGAAGACAAAGTGGCCTCCTCCTCCGCACCATCCTCTTCCTCTTCGCCCTCAACTTCGTCTCTCTCGCCTTCTACTTCCTCCTCCATCCGCGCCCCTCCTTTTCCCCCAAAACCCTAACCCCACCCTCCTTTCCCGCCCTCAAGCCCTGGCCCTCCCTCCCTTCCTTCCTCCCCTGGTCCTTCTCACCCCCGCCGCCGGCCCACTCCTGCGAGGCCTACTTCGGCCACGGCTTCTCCCGCCGGATCGACCTCCTCCGCTCCTCTTCCTCCGCCGGCGGCGGGGGGTGGTTCCGGTGCTACTACAGCGAGACCCTCGCAACCTCCATCTGCGAGGGGGGCAGGATAAGGATGGACCCGGGGAGGATCTCGATGACGGACGGCGGAGAGGCGCTGGAGACGGTGATGGGGCGCGAGGAGGAGGACGAGCTCCCCAAGTACGAGCCTGGGGCGTTCGAGATCGAGGCCGGGGAGGAAGTTATCGGGCGCGCCGATCGGAGGGTCGTGGATGAGCTTGATCGATATTTGCCGCGGAAGGGGGTTCACATCCATACCATGCGGGCTCTCATGCGTTCCATGCGGTTGGTCGACCCAGGGAAGCTCGAATGTACTCAGGTGATTTTTTTTTCCCCCCTTTTTTAGGGAAATTCTTTCGGATACATCGTGTTTTTGGATTTGTGCTTTTTCCGTATTACATCCCTTTTATCCGTCTCCTATTTCTCTCTATTACTTTGCCACTTCTTTGTACATTGTGACTTCAGGGATAGTATGAGGCTTCAATGTTCTTTAGAAAGATTTTCAGAAGGTGACATGGCTGGGTGTCTCAGCCTTTGTAATTGCATAAAATGTTTATTTTTATCTTTTTTGTTTTTTTGGTTGAGTAAAGAACATTAGGTACCTTCCAGTGTGTGGTCCGGTATTATCTCAACTAAAACAATAGGTTGTAATAGGTGTGTAAGCTTGACCAATGAGGATAGTGATATGTTGAAGCAACACAATGATCTGTGTGCTTCAACATGGGATCTGCGTGCTTCAACATGGTGCAATCATCTAATTGACATGTTCTGTCATATGAGGTCTGACAATAGTAGCACTGGGGTGCATCATTCATGGGATGCTAGAATGTACTAAGTTGACTAGCATGGCGTTGATGACATTGCATTTGCTGTTACTCGGGTATAGGGAGGTTAATAGGATTCCCTTTGCTTTAATGACATAATTGTATCCAATGACTAGGGTTGTGAAGTGATGGAAGAAATAGAGAGGGACAAAGAAGAAGAAGATAGTGGAAGAAATAGTCCACTTGGAGCCCACCAAGCTTTGTAATTAATTCTCAAGTCTTCGATATTTAAATCTTGGTAATGTCCACTCTTCTAAGTATAGCAAAGTTACTAAAATCCTCCAAGACATGAATAAAAATGATACCCTTCAGTTAAACATGGTGTTCTTGACATTCTTGTATCAACTAAAAACCTCCACAACCTAGATAATATTGTATTGAGACTTTGAGCTAATTCCCAACATCTAAAATGACTAATTTTGGAGGAACTTTTGACTAGATTGTCTTGGGGGCTATAATCTTTCTAACTGGATGTCACAAATTCGCTGATTTATGCACGGGGTAGGCAGCAAAATTAAGATGCTTGGAGAATAGAGCAAACTTTTTTCTCTTGTTAGACTACTACTAGTATTGAGAAAGATGTTTGGGATCAACCATGTCCACGCAATAACAACAACTAATTCCCTGCATTTCTCCTCTCATTTTGAAAATAGGTTTAAGCGTAAGTTGCACAAACTACCTTTTTTGGTCAATTATATGCAATGTTCCAAAATCATTGAAGCAGTTGGATAATTATACAAAGGAGGTAATTGCATCGGTGGTCATGTTGAACTAATATTAGCTATTTATTATTAATGCTGCTCTGTGGAAAGAGATAGAGTGCATTTTCTTTGTTTTAGTATTCTTCATAAAGTCATTTTGAGAGTCTATTGGATCTGTCTGCTTGTTGATTTATAACTTATTAATCATTTTGTGTATAAATAATTTTTGGTTGCAGTGGGTTGATGAGCCAACTCTTCTGGTGACACGTTTTGAATATGCAAACCTTTACCACACAGTTACTGACTGGTATAGTGCATATGTTAGTTCTCGAGTTACGAACTTGCCAAATCGACCTAATGTGGTTTTTGTGGATGGCCATTGCAAGGTAAGAACCTTATTCATTTGTATCTTCTAATGACTTTAGTATCAATATAGCATTTTATTCAGATTAAAATATGTGATTAAGGAAAAGGAATAATGCATTTTGAGGGTTTACAGCACTTCGTTAGCCATTTCATTTTTTTTTTTTTTTTTTGGTCCTTGTATAAATATGCTCAATTTTATACAAATATTTTAATCTTGTTTGCCTTGACAAGTTTCAACTGCTGTAGTTATGCTGACAGCCTAGAAATTTTGGTATTTAGCCACATATAGATGCATCCTTCATTCTGTAGGACCACCACAGGTTGATACATTTACAATGGTGCTAGCCGTGCCCAAGAGTTTTAAATACATCTTAGTTGGTGATACAACATGGTAGAATATGCTTAGACAATACAATCATCTTTCTCAAGTAGCCCATAGGGAGCACTGAGCTACGGTTGAGTCTCATGAACCATTGCTGAATCTGGTCTCACAGAACAAACTGCATGGTTGGAAGAAACATATGCAGTCAGTTAGTATGTACATATATTGGATTTTGTTAGAATGGAGCTTATGAGCAAAGAGTAAAAGGAAAATTTTCCGAATTATCTTGAAGTTTAATGGGTAATTTCTCTCCTGAAACTTATGCATCTCTTGTGGAAGCTAACTCAGCAAACAAATTTTTCTCTTTTAGAGACATTTTTGTTAAATTAAGAAAAAGGAGCTCCTACTTTGCTAGGTTTTGATGAGTTTAAATACTGGAGGAAGGAGCCAAACTTTGCTCCCAAGTTGTGGTGTATCAGAATTTGAGAGACAAGAGGTAGGAGGTAGGTAGCAAGCAAGTGCATCTTAATTCACTTTCTTATAGAAAATCGAAAAAAAAAATGTATTGTTTTGTGACTTTTCGTGTTCTTCAAGGAAGCTAAATTCCATAAGCTTTCGTCATATCCTAATTGAAGCATCTTTGGCAATTTTTGAGGATTATCCTTCTGACTTCTAGATTGATGTAGGCTCAATGACATCATTTAAAGAGAAAAAAACAAGTTAAGCTGAAGGAAAAAGAAAAATATAGGAACTGGCAAAAGATTAGAAATATAGGAGGTAGGTCGATCAGAACTTTTTTCCTTCATTCAAAAGGCAATCATTACATGTAGATTTTAAATATGCATATAAAATGATGTCTAAATTACACCAAAAGATTATCCTAATAAATCTAAAGCCTTCAAAATCTAACTTGTTATAAAACTATGAATCGTTTGACAAAATTCTACTGAAAGTTAAGACCCCAAATCAATCCAAAAGAATTTTCTAACCAACTAAGATTCAAACTTCTTTTTTTAAATAAATTTTTTATAACATTCTTGAATTATTTTCTTGAATTTCAACCATTCAATGGATCTGCATATGTAAGAACAAAATAAATAGCCTAAAATTTTATTTAAATTGCAAGCTGAGGTGGATACTCTCCCTTTCAGAATTCTATAGGTTAGTATCAATGGCAGCTTCATGGAAAATCTGGGTCTTTATGGCTATAAAGTAGTTGAAAGAGTTCATTAGTACTTCTACTGATGATGACTAATAATTAGGAAAGCTGGGCTACGTTAGAGGTCAAGCCAAGGTTTGAGACCCTCTGCGTGAAGAATGAAGCACAACCCAAGAAACTCTTAACTTGACATCCTCAGCCTAAGCTCAATTTTAAGAACTAGCATTTAGAATTAGGTTTGCTTAGGTTTGAACAAGTCACATTAGGTCAATTTTGGTTGGTTAGGTCAGCGGAAGGCAAGGGATTCTGCTTCTAAAAATTGGAGAGAAAAAAAAGGGGGCATGATATCCAAATTTCATTACACGCTGAATGGGTTTGTTCTCAGATAAAGTCATACTTATATAGTAGAGCTGGAATGCCTTTGAGAGCATATGGTTGGAAGTACTCATTTTTATAAACATACAGTTGCGTTGGAGCATTTTAAGTGAACTGTTCCGTTCAAAAAGATGATTTTTTGTTCAAGCTATTAAATGAAACAAATGATGGAATGTAAAAACGCCAACTAATCTCCTTTGATCCCTCTTCTTTTTCCTTTGTCCACCCTCCTTGACTTTTAACCCATTTATATGAATTTTTATCCACCTTGCTACTATCATCTCTGACCTCTTCCTCTCTAAGCTTGAACCACCATCCTCACCTTCAACCTTAAGTCTAGTGTTTTACTCAAGTTCCTTGTCCTAATGTCATTCACCGTGCTGTGCTCTCCTCTGAGGAACACCATGGTCTGGCATCAGAAGGTATTGATAAGCTTATGAGGCAACTATGGACTAGGAGTGGTTAATGAGGAGTAAGTTATTTAAGGCTCCATGGACAAGCGAGTCCTACCTATGGCAAGATCTTGTTGTCTGGGATGTGGTAATTGACTTCATTGTGTCCATGGGTCTCCAATGGTAGGTGATGGATACTAGCCACAGGGTCATGGGTTGGAGACAATGAATCTCTGCTTGATGCTTTTCTGTAGCTTATGCCGTGCTTTTCCCACCTTCACTTTTCTCTTTTGGCTAGCTTCTCCATCTCTTTCCCCGCATGTTCCTTCGCTGGAGGGTAAGGCACAATATATTGAGAGAAGGTTAAGGCACAACTTAACCCATGTTATTTTGGTTCTTTTGAGCCCACTTCCACTTCAAAATGTGAAGTAAATGAGAAGTGTTTGAAGCCAAATACTCTCAAAAATATTCCAGCTTCATTCTACAGAAAAACATGTATATGACTTGGAAAGAGTAGGTCACCAGATATGGCTTTGTAGAATATAACTTCATCAAATTGATGAACTGACCTATTTCAGATAATAAAAGCTGCTATTCAATGTCTTTATTGTGTTTGTTTGTTATAGATATAATTCATACCTTCCTCTTTCTCAATTCAAGATTCTGTACCTTACATTGTCAATTTATGTCTGCAGTCACCGCTGGAAGAAGCTTGGGAGGCACTCTTTTCTGGTGTTAGATATGCTAAGAACTTTTCAGGTCCAGTTTGTTTTCGTCATGCAATTATGTCACCCTTGGGGTATGAGACAGCTATATTTAGAGGGCTGACCAATAGGATAACCTGTCGAGGCACATCTGCACCCATCCTCCAGGAAAACCCTGATACTCAGAAAACTGCCCGACTATCTGAATTTGGAGAGATGCTCAGAGCAGCTTTCGGTCTCCTAGGAGATGGAAACCTGCCGACAATGCCATCGGCAGGCCATAATGTCCTTTTTGTGCGTCGTGAAGATTATTTAGCCCACCCGCGGCATAGTGGAAGAGTGGAGTCTCGACTAAGCAATGAGCAGGAGGTTTTTGATGCAATTAAGAATTGGGCGGATGATCATAAGAAATGCAAAATAAATGTTGTCAATGGTCTTTTTGGACACATGCATTTGAAAGAGCAAATCCGTGCTATTCAAGAGGCTTCAGTCATCATAGGGGCTCATGGAGCTGGTCTCACTCATTTGGTTGCAGCAACGGTTGACACCATAGTGGTTGAGATCATCAGCAGCCAATATAGGCGCCCGCATTTCGCCTCCATCTCGGAGTGGAAAGGGTTGGAATATCATGCCATCAATCTCGCTGGATCATTTGCTATGCCAGCCGATGTTGTCAACAAGCTTAGCAGCATAATGGGAAGCCTTGGATGCTGATATCGTGGACAACATCTTCAAGTGAGTGATTCTTAGCGTGCAGTCAAAATGCAAGCATCCGTTTTACCCAAAAAGAGGGGGGAAAAAAAAACACAAAGCATACTATTGTTAATAAATTTTGTGCCGATTTGGCTCATGTTGTAGTGGAAGTAGCATTTGCCAAACCATTCCGGATTCCGGATGTGCTGAATCCTAATGATCGATTGGTATTGTTCCGATGTTCAATTTTAATGATCGATTGGTATTGTTCCGATGTTCAATTTGGGTACCGACAGAGAGAGAGAGAGAGAGAGAGAGAGAGAGAGAGGGGAAAGGGGACAGACCTATGATGCCGTCGATGGGCTAGGGATGTTTCTGGATGACCAGATTCCTCCTAGCAGCCTCCATTGGATTAGAACAAGGATGGCTCGTCCTTGTTTCAATTGGATTTTTTAACCCAAGCCATAGGCTTCACTGTATATGAAATGACAGACATGGAAATTTTCATCATGACTCATGTATGTCAAATGTACTTTAAGATTTATCCAGATCACGGTATTACATTTCCATGTCTAGAAACTAAAAAACGTGTTTCATAATGCTGTAACTCATCACATCCAAAAAAAGAAAAAACAGCTGTTGATTATTGCTAACTCTTGACAACATCATGTTGTTAAATTGCAAAAGTATGTAGGACAGAGAGCAGGCCAAATCACTAAAAAGTTACATCAACTAAAGGAAGGTGCACTATCAACTACAACCATGATAATTAAGGTTTGGAGAAAAATAGTCCACCAAAATATTTGTTGGGAGAATTCCCCCCTACAAAAATTATTAAGCATTAACTTAATGGATGCATGTAGACTCGAACATAAAAAATCCAAGTTTGGTTTTCATCACCGTCTGTGGAAAAATGACTTGTTCAGTAACACCCCTTAAGCACCACCAGAGCCATACTTCTTGCCGAAGACAATCAGCTGCAACTTGTCATAACCAGCAAGAACACCAGCACCTGCAATTGCACGGAGAATATTCGCACCTGCACCCTTGAACAGGGACTTCACCCCCTCATTCTTCAGGATCTGAGAGAAAGCATCAAGAGAGCTCTTGTACTTGACTGCTTCTCCAGAGGTCATCATCATTCTTCTGCGAACAGTATCAATAGGATATGATGCAAGTCCAGCACCATTTGTGATTAACCAACCCAACGCGAAGCTTGCAAAAAAGCTATCCTGCAATCATTTCAGCAGACAATATGCTACTTCTTAGCACCCACAAACATTTTTAATGCACCAAAAGAGAAATAACAGAATGCATCTTGACTAGGGGATCTTTATTTATCTAGGATGTATATGTCCTTGGTTCAATCACACAAAATACAGCATGATTTTGTGTGCAGTCCGTTCTTTAGATACGCCATTAACACAGACCACTGATTCAATCTGAATTCTAGTACTACAAGAAAACCATCAACAGCTGCAACTTGATTTTCTACAAGTGCTGTCTTGGCCATATTTTGAAAGAAAAAGGCCAAGCCTATATAGAGATTAAAAGTTGCAATTTATTCAAACCTCTTTGACCTCATCAGTAAGCATTGCTTTTGTGAAAATTAAGCATCATTGTGATGACCAGATGATCACACATATCAAACAGGAAAAATCTACAACAGTATTAAAAGATTGTGAATGAAATAAGAAAAGGCAATCCAGCGGACAAGGGTCCTGCCATGTTGGGGTCTGGGGAGAGTCGGATAGAAGCAGCCTTACAACCATGTGTGGAGTGTGCGGAAGATAACCTCCACATGGAGCAACTTTACCGTTGCACCAAGGTTAACCATTTATCAATTAAATAAACAAACGAAAGGTGGCATACCTGAAGTTTTCCGGTGAGGACAACTGGCTTCAAAGAATCATACATTCCAAAGTAAAGACCACGATACACTATAATTCCAACACATGAAATGTTAAATCCACGGTAAAGCCCAGCAATGCCATCAGATGCCATAGTCTTCCGATAGACATCAATAAGACCATTAAATTGTCTTTCCCCTCCCTTCTTTGCTGCTTTTGCGTCATTTGCCAGACGGGTACGGGCATAGTCTAGAGAGTAAACAAACAGTAGAGATGAAGCACCAGCAGCACCACCTGAAGCAAGGTTGCCTCCAAACCACTTCCAGTACCCATCTTTGTCTTTCTTAAAATTGAACATCCTCTTGAAGTAATCTTTAAATGCAAAGTTCAAAGCCTGGCAAATTGTACAGCTGATGTTATTCAGAATAAAAGAAACACAAAACAGGTTCATACAAAATGCTATTGCTATATTAAAATTGGAAAATATCACATTCCAAAATTCCAATATACAGAGTACACATTCATGTACAATCTGGTTGATCATACCATGCATGTAAGAGTGATTTTTCACATTAGAACAGCAAGAAGAATGTGCTATAATCCAAAAAAAAAGATGAGAAGGATCAGATTATTCCTTTTATGACATCCTAATATTTGAAACCAATTTCGGCATCAGTTCAAAATCCAAAATCTATAATGGCATGCCTATCCTATCTGCCCAATTGTCTGGTTTAGAAAAACTGAAGAAAACACCATAAAAACTTCACAAACTATGAATTAATTCATAGTAACCATACTGCTGATTATGTTAAAAACTTGTCAAAATGTCAACAAGCCAGGGCTCATCATTGCACAAAGACAATGACCAAGGCATAAGCCAGCTTGTTCTTCAAGTGATGGACGATCTGCAGGAGCCACTGCCCACATAAAATTTCTGCCCATTAAAGGTCAAGTTGAATTATCATCTAGACAACAATCAACATGCCAGGACTAGCTAGTCTAGCCAGCATGGGGCATGAACCTCACCTGAAAGCTCTAAATCCTTAGAAAGAAAAGCAATGATCTAAGGTATAATTTTAAAATTGATAATCTACAGTGTCATTTCCAATTATGAACTATAAACTCTTAAGGCTCAAAATATTCAAGTCTCTGCAAAAATTCCACTAATATAAGGTCATAAAGATGGAGCCTCACACCAAACTCACCTGAGTTGGAAAATAGCGAATAACATTCGCTGTATTCCCTCTCCATAACGAAGCGAGACCTTCATCTCTGATTGTTCGGCCGAAGCAGTCTCCAATTCCTTTGTAAGGTTCAGAAAGACGGCCACTCTTGATCATCTCATCCTGGTTCTGAATTAGTAATTTCACACGCTCAATAGGAGCAGCAGCAGTTTTGGATACTGCAGCTGACACACCACCCATAAGGAAATCAACAGCAAAGCCGGCAAAACCTTTTTCTGAAGGCGCATGGGCAGAAACAGGTGTCAACATAGGGAGATCATAGCTAGCACTGGAAACCTGCAGCAGAGGATTCTGCAAGCTGCCATTTTTCCCTGCTGTGTACTGCCTCTCATACAAAGAGGGCATATAAAAGCCGCAGTTGCGAGCCTGCATATCTGGGGAAAAGCTGGATCTAAGATGGAACTGCCCAACAACCTTCTGGATGACAGTTGGACGGTTAATCTCCTCTGCCATGGCTTGCCACCAAAAGAACCTAGAAGCAACAACACAATTAAGGTCATGATTGTGTTTGCATAATCTTCAAACATTCCATTTTGAAGAAATATTTTCTCTAGATGGATATAATATAGAACCAGCAGCATCAACAACTTTAGTAAAAAATTAAAAAGGGGAGGACACGTTCTTTAACATGTTGTTTAAAAGCATCACATATAGATAAAGAAGAAAAAGCAAAATATTGTATTTGATGAAATAAAACATTGCGAATATATAAAAAAGTCCTACCTTGGAACCAAATCAAAATATAAAGTTCACTGAACTCATGGATGTTATTAAACATCTATAAGTTACACTCATTTAAAAAAAACACTAAGCACATAGAGGTACAAATTATTAATATACAATAGTTTTCTTTACACATGCCCACATATTGTGCGAATGCAATTCAAAAACTTAAGTATCCTTCAGTATGTACAGAGATCATATACTTGAAAATCACATCTTCAAGCTGATACTCGTTTATGCATAGAGCAGATCGTTACATTCAAGACACTCTCTACAATATCCCCTACTTTGATGGACACACTCAAAACAGTGGGTCCTTTAAAACTTTGACAGATAAAAGAAATTGATCATAAACTGCCTAGGTATTATACACGGCAAGGATCCAAGGTATTATACACAGCAAGGGTCGAAGGTTATAAAAAAGTTCCACACCTTCACTTTCAACATTAATACGGACAAATATGAAATAATATTATTTCACTATAGCTTAGGAGGAAGTTACAGGCACCATAGAAGTTCAAACAAACATAAACTTAATCCACAACTCCCACATAACTGTGCATTAATATGGTACTTTCATCTATAAACAGTATGTCTCTCAGCAACTATGTTCTGCAGACTGTAAGTGTAAATCTAGGGAGTCAGGTAACTCAAAAAAGCTCCACCAGCCTTAAAATAATTGCAAACTTCTCTGCTATTAAATTTATCAAAGCCATTAGCATACAATAGCGAAAAGTGAAACATGCTAAAATATGTCCAGGTGGTTATATATGCAATCATAATTATAAGTTTCAAAAAAAAAAGGAAACTAAGATTTATGACATTCCAATATCAAATACTGATGTGATATCACAATACTATGACTTGTTTTTAACAACTAAATGACAGGAGGAGGTACATCAGTATTGCTTGAAACATGCTAAAATATGTCCAGGTGGTTATATATGCAATCATAATTATAAGTTTCAAAAAAAAAAGGAAACTAAGATTTATGACATTCCAATATCAAATACTGATGTGATATCACAATACTATGACTTGTTTTTAACAACTAAATGACAGGAGGAGGTACATCAGTATTGCTTAACAACTTTCCAGACGAGCACTAAGGAAAGATAAAAAGACAGATAGAAAACTGAAATGAATAAAATTGAGAATGTAATGTAACAAAGATCAACTAACTAAACAGAGTCTATACTCTGTAACTTAGACATCCTAGACCATTAAAAATTGTGGCAACAGCACCAACAAAAACAACCACCCATACTGTCACATATATTACCCAGATATTTAGCAGATAGCATGCAACCAAATAAAATAATGATTTTATCTTTGTGGTTGTACCAGTGATTATTGTTCTTTCGTTAATCAAGTCGTCAACCACTATGAATCTATGTGGGCCGCTTATATTCCATTATTGAACCAAATTTGCTGGTTCGTTTACGCTTTGCAACACAATGGAGAAATTTGTCGTCTTATGGGAGCTGAAAACAGAAGGACAAAATTTCCTTTTCATGTCCGTTGTTCTAAACCATGACGTAAAAGATAAACAAATTTAACCAATAACAAAAAAGCTGATAACACAACTTTCTGGGAAAGTACACTAGAGATCAGTATAACCTTAAGAAAACCAAAAGTATGGGAAATTCTGGATTAAAATTATAGCCAACTGATTACCAATACATGTAAAATAGCATTTCAAAGAATATCCCCCAACATGATTGGTTAATCCAGAGTTCCACAATTCAGGTAAATCACTGAAAAAGGAAGATGGGAATTTTTACAATATTGATAATATTAACAAAGGTAGGTACGATATTCACCAAAAATTTTAAAAAAAGTTTTCCAAACCACCGCTAGTGACCAGATATACAGATATAACTCAATGTACCGCGGCAGATACGCCACCCTCCAAAAGAGAGAAAAAGAAGGAGAAAAAGAAAAAACATTCCAAAAATGCACTTTAAATAATATAATTCTCGATGCCTTCCCTATTCATCGGGGATTCTCCAAACTACGATCAGGAAAAAAAAAAAAAAAAAAGGAAGCAAAGATCATACAATGCTTATTCGAAAACAAAGGGATAAAAACTCGAATCTACGAAATCCAACGAACCTTGTTCGTAAAAGAAAAAAATCGATCACATGTTTTCAAGAAAAGAAAAATATAAAGATCAGAGAAACCTCAGACACACCCTAAAACAAATATGAATATAAATCCAACATCTCATCCAGATCTACATTGAAACGGACCAAAACATAAAAGAATATGGAACAAACCTTCTCCGGTCTGGATCACGGTTAAAGAAAGAACAAGAGAAAAGAAAGAAAACAAACGGATCTCGAAAGAGATAGAGAGCGATATCGACGCCAATCGGTTGCTTAAATAGCGGCCACGAGCCGTTCATCTGCCGCAAAAACCGGCAGATTAGACATTAAAAAAAAGAAAACACCGTAAGAGTCGATCGATCGGAGGAAACGAAGACAACCAGATCCACCAAAAAAAAAAAAAAAAAAATCGTTCAGAAGAAGTCGAGAGTGAGAAATTGTTTGGGAATGGGAGTGGAGGGCTTACCGAACGAAGGGGGGCGTCAGGCCACTGAGACGTATATCTTTCCGAGAGCTCTCCGCCTCCCGCTAGAAAGGCAAGGAGAAGCGAGAGATGGGAAGCGAACGAGGCCGATGCGACGAATGAGGGGATCCGCTGAAAGGTTCGCGCCTTCTATTTATTTACACCGCGTTGCCCGTTGAAGGAATGGTCCAACCTTGCCCGACCCTGTCCGCATAAATTTTTTATACGGAACGCCTACGATCGACCGTCTGTTGTTTCCCATTATCCAATGAGAACCGCAAGATTTAGAAGACCTTGTAGAAATATTTATGCGGGTTCCCGTGAATTACATTCTCTCATTTAGGAAATGTTGGAGAGATATTATTTGATGTTATTTCTTTATTAAATTGTCGATTCGCGGTAACCGCGTCTACGCTGTAAAAGTTAAGGAACGGGTTCCCGTAAAAACCACCCAAGGAGTGTCCCCCAGTTGTTTGAACGGTAAGGATGGGCCGTCAACTGCGTCGGGGAAAATTTTGTCTCGCATCGGTTGGTGGCAAGAGGCGAACAGGATTGGACGGTTCTGATCGTTAGTTGGTGGCAACCGGCAAATCCGACGGTCTCTGTAACGGAGGGGATGGCGCTGTAGTCGTACATCAAAGAGTGTCCCCGCGTTGTTTGAACGGTGGGGATGGGCCGTCAACTGTGTGGGACTAAATTTTTTATCTTGTATCGGTTGGTGGCCAGAGGCAAACAAGATTGGACGGTTCTGATCGTTAGTCGGTAGCAACTGGCAAATCCGACGGCCTCGGAAACGGAGGGGAAGGCGCTGTAGTCGTGCATCAAACTAGGCTGCTTTCGTGTCGTTTAACGGTGGCAGTTGAAAACCCGTGCGGGATTCGAGCTGCGAGAGACATAACACCAGAAAGCCTCTATATCCAACAGAGAATTGAAGATATGCTGCACGCGGTGGGACCCACACATTTCTGGAGGAATAGAGTGCAGGATTGGAGGAAGGAGTCTTTGGTACTGTCTCGTGGGATTGGGTGGAGGTGGGCCGCCAAAACCGCGGCGGCTGGACTGTCACGTGGGAATGGGCGGCTGAGAGGGGGACAGAACATGGGAACGGGGAAGGTTCGGCGACGGCACGTACTTTGTTCTTAAAAAAGGCAAAAAAGTGCATACAAATCGCATGCTAATAATGGTAGCCTTCTTAATTTGACTCCACCTAAAAACATTTTTTTTTTTAAACTCTTCCAACAAACTCGCAATCCGGGGTTCGATGGATGGGAGACGGAGGTTGGATGGGTGGACCCGGATGCAATTTTTGACCGGAGTAGGTTCGACCGTGCTAGATCAGTGGTCTGGAACCATTGACTCAGAAAATTCCAACAAAAGAAAAAAAAGTTCCAAAATGTTACGTTATTTTGCGGGTCACAATCATGCGGGGGGTGTAGGAATCCTTCTAGCGTCGCTATTTAAATTTCCACACATGGCATCTTGGTGTTTGCGTGGCAGCTCCGCTATATACAGGTTATGTTCTAAATTATTTTGCAGATTCTCTTGGATTGCAGTTTGGAGTGTCAAGGTGTCAGGTTGTACTTAAGTGATTCAGATTTTTTTTTTTTTTTTCAGATTCTAATATTAGATCCACATTCAACGTAATTTAAAATTGAGTCGGATTCCGATCGAGTTCATAATCAAAATTTTTTATCTAATATTTTATTTGAATCTAGTTGGATCTATGTAAAACCTAGTTCCAAGTCAAAAAATTCGAGTCCAACTAGGATCCAGATCAATTTGGATCAGATTCGAGTTAGATTTGGATCATGTATATGACAAATGACAACAAATTTCATGCATTAAGAGAAAAAAAAGATCGTATCCTTATCAAACATTTTATGGAGTAGCTTCTAAAATATTTTTTTATTAAATTTATTATATCTTCACATTAGGTTTGAACAAAATTTATCTAAACTCTCTATTCTAGCATATTTAAGTAGAATGCTATCTAAGTTATACAATTTTAGGAAATATTTTCTGAGGAATTGCTAAGGAGTCTATGAAATGGGTTTATAGAAGCTATATGCCTCAATACCGATTAAGCCTTCCAAACTCATAACTATATCAGGAATCACATGTATCACTTTCATCTTCCATCCATCTTCCATATTTTTTTGGGGAAGAGTTTGAAAAGTATTGCAGTCAACTCTCCGTCGTTTGTCGCCGATATCGAGCACTTGCAAGACAGCATCCACACAGACTGGATTGATGTCTGACAGGAACTCTCCGATACTTAAGTCAGAGGAAGTTGATGAACAGTAACTTTGATTGTATGAAGTAGCAGAGCTTTGGCCCAAAGTTGGCTTATCCGTATTGTTCACTTACCTCCCTTTTTTATAGGTGATTCTGGTGTAACCGTTGAGCACGTGGTCCTGCTTTTTATGGTGCTAAATTATCGGATCATAAATATAGAATTAGTGGGGCATTACTTCTCCTTAATAGCCGTGACATAGTCGATAACTATTCGTGACGGTTATGATATGTTGAGCAGATTGCCAACCATACGTCGGTATAACCGACTTTATGTCAGCAGAATCTATGAGCGATCATCGGCTATTAGCTCTGTCATATCGATGCATGCCGACCGACGGTCTAAGTCGTCCGCTGTCGATCGATGGTAGTCGAATACTAGTCGGTCAACCGATCTTAGTTGATTAACCGACAGTAGGTCGGCGTAATTAGCTCGATCAATCGATGAAGAATCGGTACTATCTATTCGATCGATGTATTGTCAGAGTCGTAGTGACCAAAGTCGAAAGTCAGTCGATTTACCCCAATAGTTGCCCCCCACTCTCAAGTCTAAGGTGAGCCGATGTGTGAATTGCCACGTGATTTATCACGTTGGACAAAGAGAGTTCTGTCACATCAAGTCTCGATTTTGATACTGTTTTCTTCGAGATATGAGTGATCGGCCAGTTTATCGTGTTAGCAGGTATGATCATCTGTCGCACTGATCGATCGATCCAATATCAGTTGTCAGTGTTAGGCATCATTTTGGAAAGTCGATTCGGTATCGGACGATATGATTTTGATAAATAGATTTATGCCGCATGCCCGAATGTTATTGGGTCGGAGTTATTCATGCGAATAGAGGTGACATGGCTTGATCTAGGGCAAGTGCATCGAACCATCTGATCAATGGTCGGTCCAGATATTGCCATTTGTCGTCATCTAGTAGATCTTCGATTTGACCATCTTCATCTCGATCATTGAAAGATCCTATATATATAGGATCATTCTCAGCCAAATTTTTACTTTTCGCTGTCTTTGGTGCCAGAACTCTGCCGGATTGTTGCCCAACATTCGAGATTATCACTCCCAACTTTCAGGTCAAGTTCATTTTTCTTTTTGAGTTCTTTCCTCTAGAACCTTCGTCTTCCTTAGAGTTGTTCTTATGGCTAGGACTTCTCCTTCTCGGGATGATCGATCGAAAAATCCAACTAATGAATCCCAGTCAAGTCCGGATGTAGAGGTCTCTTCACTTTCGGGATCAAATGTTGAGCGGCTCTGAGAGCAATTTTGTATCCCGGAGCAGTTTCAACTTTTCATCTCTGGAGCCGATGGTTGGATGAATAATCCTCTTTCGGGTCAGGTGGCCTTCTATGTCAAAGATCTTTGGGCAGATCTTTGATTTTCAATCTCAAAATTTATCTGAAATATTTTAGATTATTACGGACTTTGTCCGACTCAGCTGGCACCGAACTCGGTCTGGCTGATAACTAGTGTTGCTTTGCTGTGTCAGATGTTGCCGACCATGCCTCGTTCTTCTCTTTTTCGAGCTTTCTTTGTCCTCCGACCTCATCCGAAGGTCTGAAGGTGGTGGTTCTTCAATCCCCGAAAAAGTTTATCCTTTATTATCGATCTTCTATCATCCATTCATGGATGAAAGAATAATTTTTTTTTATTTTTTTTTCTTTTTTTGGGATTTTTCTTCTCATTGGGACAATAGGAAGCCTCATGTATGTCATGCTATGTACACGATCTGATATAGCCCATGCTGTGAGTGTCACAAGCAGATATCAGTCGAATTCAGGCGAAGAGTACTGGACTTCTGTGAAATGTATCCTTAAGTACCTAAGAAGGACTAAGGATATGTTTCTAGTATTTGAGAATGAAGAACTCCAGGTTTGGGGATTTACAGACTCAGATTTTATGTCTGATATAGATGATCGAAAGTCAACATCTGAGAGTCTGTTCATTTGCAATGGTGGTGTAGTTAGCTGAAAAATTTCAAGCAAACGGTGATTACTGATTCCACCATGGAGGCAGAGTATATTGCTGCATCAGAAGTTGCAAAGGAGGCATTCTGGTACAAAAAGTTTGCCGCAGAGCTTGGAGTGATGTCATCGGATGCCGTCCCTGTACAAGAAGTTTGCCGTAGAGCTTGGAGTGATGTCATCGGATGCCGTCCCTCTTTACTACGATAATAATGGTGTCATAGCCCTAGCTAAGGAGCCAAGGTCTCACCAAAAGTCCAAGCATATCGAGCGGCGATTCATATGATCCGTGATTACCTCGAAAAAGATTATGTCGATGTTAAGAGAGTCGACTCTACAAACAATGTGACAAACCTGCTGACAAAGCCATTAGGCCAACAGAAAATCGAAGCCCATCTTGAGAAGATAGGACATAGATATGTAGCCAATTGACATTAGGTCAAGTGGGAGTTTGTTAGATGTGTGCCTGGATGCCAGATTGGCTGACACATTCCTGGACAAATGTAAGGACAAAATTATAATTTTGACTATAAATGAATAAAAAGATTATTCTACTATCATATTGTGTACATTATATCTGTGATACATCTTTTGGTTAGTAGGAATGTTAATTCATATTTTCAAGAGTTGAAAATTTAAGACATGAATTTACATAACTAACTCATAAACAGCTCCTGACCATAGGATCATTATGAGGATGGTGATCGATCGAAAGGTTGGTGTACGATCACTTTCTTAAGGTAGATGTGTCTTGAGTCTACGGTGTGGAGACACCAAATGAGAGTATAGGTATTCGTTGAGAATGAAAGTACTGAGTGTGACCACCTCGAGCAGTCATAAGGAAGTCTACCTTCTCGTCGATGACTAGCTCGATGCTGCAGCTATGTATCTAGTTCTTTGACCTGAGGTGCATCGACAGTTTACCTTGAGTGTGTTATAGTTTAACTACACCATAACTCAGTCTTCTAGCCATTCGAAACCCTGAGGTGTATGTTGGCTGTAGCATATTCATTGTAGAAATCAAATCGCACCAAGATGGGATCTATCAATCTCGGTAGATAAGAAAAATAGTCCTATGATGATCGAAAGATCGAGTCCTTAAGCCCATGGCTATGACAGAGTGAAATAATAGAAAAAAATTTTTCATTGGGTTTCACATCAGACTCGGATCGATTGATTAATTCATATGACTGATGTTGGGTTTAACGAGTTACCTTAACCCTAATTCAGTCAAAACTCATGATAGAAGAACTCAATCACACAGGTAGCTGCACCGAGAGATTCGTCTTCATTTCTGATGAGTTGCCACCATATACTGCTAGATATCACTGATGGATTTTGGGAGCAATTAGAATGATCATGATGATCGATCATTCTAATTGTCTGAATCAGAAGAGTTCTGATCCATCGAAAGAAGTTTCGATGATGTCGATGATGAGATCACGATATATCTCATTACCATACGAAAATGAACCTAACTGGATCACACAAATAAGAGTTAGGGTCTAGATGTCATCAATCAAGCTAGTCCAGTTCGATTGATTTGGATTAGATCCAATTAGGTTCAAAAAAATCATGCTAGCACATGATTGAGCCTAACTTTCTCCTCGTGCAATCTTTTTCATCTTGACTGAGCCAAATGTGATTTAACTCACCCAGAGAACCTTGAGAAGATTTCTCTCAGTTGACTGAAACCAGTTCAGTTTAGAAAATCTTGTCTTAATTCATGAGATAAATTTAAGACAACACCTACTAATTCCTGTCACCTACCATTTCTGTTTTAGGACATCGGTCAAACGTTGACTTATGGATCTTAAACTGAAGGCCACTTGGCAAGAGATTATTGAAGAATTTTTGTAGAGTATCCACCTGCTAAATTAGGCTTCAAAGTGGGTGCCAAGATCAGATTGGGCATGCGCCCCAAGTGGATAAGGATAGAGTCCCATGAGATGAGGACTCTGATCCCTTGATAGACTTGGACTGTGGGGCGCCAATCTCACTGTGCTTATCCAGTGTTGGCACCAATAGTGGTGGAAATTGAGAGAATTCTTATCTGATATTATCAGATGATATCACTCTATCAATCAAAATTTTTTTAAATTAATTAAAATTTTTTGATTGATCGAATGATGTGGCACTGCATGGCGCAGCAGGGTCTATTTAAACCCTGTCTGTGCCTAGGGTTTAGTGGTTTTGCTCAATACCCAGTAAAAATAAGATTTTCCTCTACTTCTCCACATCTCTCTACTCTTCTCTCTCCCCTCTTCACGTCCAAGAAGTTGGACGTCCATCTGGTGCTTGTCCAAGGCGTGGTGGCTCTCTGAACAGAAGGCGGCAGGGATTTGTCGAGAAGCTGCTGCTCCAGCTTCAGAAGATCTTTTGAAGATCTTCCAGATCAGATCTAGATCTGATTTTTGGAGGAAGATTTGCGAGGAGAAGATGATCCAGATCCTACTCGAGTGGATACCGATAGAGGCCAACGACTGCATGGCTATTTTAGAACCTCGGGCATTGCTACGATCATCTACAGGATAATCTAGTTACCCTAGAGGTATTTTTCTAATCCTTAAGTTTTAGATTTAATTTTAAATTAAATATCAGATAATAAGAATCTGGTCTAATAGATCTTAGATCTAAATATTGTAGGATAAATTTTTTTTTTTAAATATTCCACCTCAGATCTCATTAGATCTGGAAGATCCTACAAGAAAAAAGATATTTTTTCTTCAGTTGGCACTGGCCGAAGAAGAATTATCCTTCGCTCGAGCCGATGCTGACTTGGTAAAGGCAAAAGTAGAGTCAGCAAGGGAGGCATTGGATCGGACAGTTGAGGATTTTTAAGTTCAAAAGAATTCAAGGAAGAGATCCTTGAAAGTGGCTTCGCCTCGTACTACGTCGGGTATGAGGACAGCCGAGATATGGTCAAAAAATTATACCCAAGCCTCAACTTGAGCAGCATCGTCCCTCCAAGATCAAAAGATGGGATTGCTGAAGAAGAAGCTGCTCCGACTCAGGATGAAGCACCGAGCGGGTCTGAAATTGTTCAAGTCGGCGATGCTACCCCCGAACAAAGGAACAGGAACAGTGACGAAGCTTAGTCGGTGTATTTTGCCTCTCTTTTTTTTTATAGTCTGATACTTGTAGTCGGACTTCGATCCAATTTTGTAACTCTTTGTTGACAATGAATGAAAATATTTTTAAGTTTGAACTTTTATTTTTTGGAATGTCTGCAATGTAAAGTAATCACTGAATATTAATCGATGATTCGATCATTCGGTAAGACTCATAGAATATCCGTTAGTCTCATAGTCCTCGACGTACTTTGATGGTAAGTCGAAGATCTAGTACCCGATGCTTGATCAGATTTGTATGTCGGATTATTTGATAATCAATGGCAGGTCGAATATTCTTAGACTAGCTGTAGTCATGTCAGTATAATTCTAATCTACTTTGGTCGTTTTGGTATTTTCGTTCTGCTTAGTTGGGACTAAGTCGGTATATTAGTCTTTCGACTATAGTCAGCTTTTATAATGGAGAGCCGACATTAAGAACCAAGGTATAATCGATAGTACAGCTTTTGCAGTGAAAGCCTGTATAGTCGATGTTGGTTGAGATTGCAGTCGGTATGTCAGTTTTTGTAGGAGAATCGAAATATAGTCGTCACCAAAGCAATTGATTCTTCGATTTTTAGAGTGGAGGCTGAAATAAACTTCGTGTCAAAGTATAGTAGATAGTTTGATTTTGACAATGAAAGCCGACATATAGCTAGTAGTAGATAAAACTTGTCAAAAATTTATGATTCTAAAATTCTGATTGTATTTTAAATAATGTACATATCGATGACTTTATTGATAATACATCTTCAGATTGTCAGTATTCCATGTTCAGAGAATCGCCAACCCTTCGAGGATTTTTAGCCGATATGTGCCCGATCTAAGAGTTTCAGATATTCTGTAAGGTCCTTCCCAGTTCGGGGATAGTTTTTCTTGATCCAAGAATTTTGAATTTTCTGCCTTTCTTAAGACCAAATCTCTTGGTCGGAAGACCTTCGGCTTGAATCTTGCATTATAATACCAGGCTATCCTTATCGATATGCAGCCATCCGAACTTGAGCTTGTTGTCGGAGTTCTAGAAGGAGATCTAAGTCAGCTCTCCGATATTTAGAGTTGCTCAATTCATTATATTATTTCACTCTTGTTGATGGCAATCCGATCTCGAGCGGTATCATTGCTTCTGTCCCATAAGCAAAATTGAAAGGGGATTTTTCGATTGGTATGTGGGGAGTCATTCAATACGCCATAAGATCAGATATAGTTCTTCCATCCAGAAGTCTTTGGCTTCATTCAGTCAGATTTTTAGCCCATGTAAGATTGTTCGGATAGTTACCTCCATCTCTCCATTTGACTGTGGATGGCCGACCGACGTAAATTTGTGCGTAATATGAAACTTCGCACAGAACTCTCTGAAATTTTGATTGTTAAATTATCGATCATTGTTACTGACGATGGTGTGCGGCAAACAGAATCTGTAATGATGGATTTTTGAATGAAGCCTTCCATCTTGCTTTCAGTGATTTGCGTCAGAGGTTCGGCTTCCATCCATTTGGTAAAGTAATCGATGGTGATCACTATGAATTTTTTCTGATTAGATATCGGGAAAAAAGACCTAGTATGTCGATCCTCCATTGTACAAAAGGTCATGGTGCTACAATTGATATCAGCTGACTAGCCGGTTGATGTTGTATATTTGCATACTTTTAACATGGTTCACACCTTTGAATGAGTTCAGCTGCATCTTTTTTCATGGTAGGCCAATAATATTTTTGTTGTAGGACTTTATAAGCTAGAGACTTATCCCCCAAGTGATTTTCATAAATTCTTTCGTGTAATTCTCTAAATACATAGTCGGTATAGTCGGTATTTGTAGGTCCCCAACACTTTAGCAAGAGGAGAGAGAAAGACTTTTGTAGAGATGACCATTCATCATCACATATTGAGAGGCTGTCCATTGGAGTCATTTAGCTTTTGAAGAGTCTGCAGGAAGGATCCCATCGATCAGGTATTAGATGATCGGATCCATCCAGCTTGATTCGATAGTGAGCTGCAATACTTCCTCAACTTTATTGATGCTCTGCTGTTCGAGGCATTCAACGAATATCCGACTCAGTGAGTTGAAAGCAGTAGTAGCCAATCGTGAAAGTATGTCAGCCTGAGCATTTTTTATTCTGAAAATGTGAAAGATCTCAAAATATTTCAAGCTCGTTGTAATATCTTTCACCTTCTGAATGTACTTCATCATAGTAGGGTCTCGGGCTTCAAATTCATCTTTGACTTATCCACAATCAGTTGTGAGTCAGTGAAGACCTTCAAACTATCGATCTCAAGCTCCTTAGCTATCTTCAAGCTGGCTAAAAGTGCTTTATATTCAGTTTGATTATTTGAGGCTTTAAAGTTGAATCGAAGGACGTATTCAGTGAATACCCCTTCAAAATTTATGAGTATAAGGCTGGCTCCACTACCTTATGCATTAGATGCTCTGTCAATATGCAACACCCAAGTCAACCTTAGGTCGGGGTTGGGAGTCGTAGCCTCCTTTATTGTATTATCATCTGTATCTTCTAGCTTATTGTCAGATATTGTATATTCTATGACAAAGTCGGTCAGAACTTGTGCCTTCATGGATGTCGTGGGCGATATTGTATGTCGAACTCATCAAGTTTCACTGCTCATTTTGCCATCCGACTTGACGTATCAGGTCGATGTAAGATCACCTTCAACGGTTGATCTGTCAAGACCACAATTGGATGTGCTTGAAAGTACGGATGAAGTCATTGTACCTATATGATTAGGGCGTAGATCATTTTCTCTGCTCTTGAGTATCGGACTTCGACATTGTGAAGTACTTTACTGGTATAGTAGATCGATCGATGGATTCGATTTTCATTCTCTTGGACGAGCACCGAGCTAACCGCTTCTGTCGAAGTCGTCAAGTAGAGATACAATATCTCTCCGATCTTTGATTTTGTAAGCAAAGATGGAGAAGTCAAGTAGGTTTTCAATCTTCGAAGGATTGTCGGCATTCATCCGACCATGAGAAGTCCTTCGTCTGCCGTAAAGTTTTGAAGAATGGTAGACATCTCTCGACCGACCTAGAAATAAATCAGCTGAGCACGGCAATCCTTTCGTTGAATTGTTGTATCTCTTTTTTTAAACTTGGGTGCTTAATGTCGATAATGACCTTTATTTTTTTGAGATTAGCCTCGGTTCTTCATTGTGAAATAAGAAATTTAAGAAATTTCTTGGAGATTACTCTAAACACACACTTGGTCGGGTTTAATTTCATCAGATGCCATCAGAGTGTGCCGAAAGCTTCCTCCAAGTCTCGAACATGATCTGAAGTTTGGAGGCTCTTCACCAGCATGTCGCCCACATATACTTTCATGTTCCATCCGATCTGCACCTTGAAAATCTTGTTGACGAGCAGTTGGTAGGTAGCGCCGGTATTTTTCAGACCGAAAGGTATTACTTTGTAGCAATATATGCCTTTGTCGGTCATAAAAGTCGTGTGGTCTTCATCTTTTGATGCCATGCGGATTTGATTATGCCCAGCGAAGACATCCATGAAGCTCAGAAGTTGGTGGTCAGAAGTCGCATCAACCAATTGATCAATCTTCGGCAATGGAAAGCTGTTCTTCGAACAAGCTTTATTCAGATCAGTATAGTCGATACAGATCTTTCATTTTTCATTGGTTTTTCTTACCATCACTATATTGACGAGCCAGTCGGGATATGTAGCTTCTCTGACGAAGTCTGCTGCGAGAAGTTTGTCGACTTCTTCATCAATGACCTTTTATCTTTCAAGAGCAAAAGATCGCTTCTTCTATCTCATCGGCTTAACATTTAGGTTGATGTTAAGTCAGTGAGTTATTATTTCTGAAGGGATCTTGGGTGTGTCAGTGGCTGACCAAGCAAAAATATTAGCGTTGGCTCTGAGTAATTTTATTAATTGTTGCCGCTCTGAGTCGGATAGCTATGATCCAATTTGGATCATTTTCTCAGATTCTTTTTCTTTTAACGGGATAGAAATCAGTTGTTCAGCTGGTTCACCCCTCTCCTGATTCTCTCTTTGGTCCAATTTGTCAACGGACAAAGAGTCTTCAGATTTATTACTTTGGATGGAGATAAGGAAGTAACATCGGATGAGTTGTTGATCTCCATGCATTTCTCCAACCCCATATCTCATCAGGAATCAGACTAATAAATGGTATGTCAAAATCACTACTCTCAGAGCATTAAGCCCAGGTCGTTCGAGTATAGCGTTATAAGCCGAAGGTACCGAATCACCGTGAATGTTATGAAAATAGTGCTTTATTGTGGTTTGGTTCCAGTAGTTAAGGGGAGAGAGATTTCTTCTTTCACTGTGATAGCATCCTCTATGAAGTCGACCAATGGAGTCGAGACTCTTCTGAGTTGGTCAGTCAGTAGTTGCATTCAGGAGAAAGTCAAGTAAAACAGAATATCAGTTGAACTTCTATTATCTACAAGGATTCTTTTTACATCATAATTTGCTATCGTTGTCGAGATGACAATAGCATCATCATGGAGAGTCTGCATTCTCCAAATATCTTCTTCCAAAAAACTTATTACATTATTGAGTTATCATCGTTTCACTGATCCTTCTTCGGAAGTTGCCCTCCAATTCGATCGTTCGGAGATCATGTTGATCACTCTTGTAGTCGACTGATTATTTATAGCTTTCTCAGTTTGCAGCTGAGGTCATTGATCGACAGGAGGTTGGAGTCTTTGTACTTTTCAAGATAGTCTTGTCGAATCAGGACTTCTATATCATCCCTGAGTTGAATATATTGTTTAATATCGTGACCATGATCATGATGAAACCGACAATACTTCCTTCGATCGTAGTTCTTCGACAATACTTTCATCGGTGGAGGGTGTCATAAGTATTTCGCTCCTTTAATTTTCATAAAGATTTACGCACGAGGAGCAGAAAGAGGAGTATAGGAGTTATACCTATCGTAACTCAGCCTTGGAATCCATCGTCGGGGTGAAGCTTGCTTATTAGAATATGGCCGACTCGATTAGGCCGGAGCTTCTCCCTTCTTCTGTTTCTTCTTCTTCTTACCTTTGCCTTCTGTCTGGCTCGGTCAGAAGTTCCTTCGTTTGCGTACATATATTTGTATGCACGCTCAGAAGTTCGGCATAAGTCCGAGGGAGAGTCTTATTCAAAGAATATGTGAATCAAGATCTCCTTAGATCTCTTTTCATAGTCGATATGGCAATGTTTTCATTGAGGTCCTTGACCTCAAGCGTGGTCGCATTAAAATGGGCCATAAAATCTCGAAGTGTCTTAGTCTCTCCTTGTTTGATCGAGAAGAGACTGTCGGAGGTTTGTGACAGCCTTCGACTGGTGCTGAAGCGAGCCATGAAAGAATGTTCTAACTACCCAAAAGTGTATATGCTTCCCAACTAAAGCTTAGAGTACTAGGCTCTAGCAGCTTTCCAAAGAGTTGTCAGGAAACCGATACACAAGAGGGTGTCGGTTGCCCCCTGAATTGTTATGAGAGCCTTTTAGCTCTCGAGGTGGTCAATCAGGTCGGTAGAACAATCATATAGCGCCACTTGCGGCATCTTGAATCGAGATAGAATCGATTCGTCCAAGATGTGCCGAGAGAGAGGCTGGGCGGTGTGAAAGTGGTAGTCGTTGGAGGACTTCTGACCTTCCACCTGAAGTTGGACGAGTCGGTGGTTGATTTCTTGGAGCTTGCACTCATATTCATCAAACCGATGCTGTTGAGAAACTCCAGGGGTAGAACCCCTCGACGAGCTTGAAGGAGAAGCAGAAGGTGTCCGCGGCCGTTTTTCTTTCCTAATGTGGTCGAGATAGAAAGAAGAGGAACGTCGCAAATGGTGGGTGGTACGGCGAGAGTGTCGAAAATATCATTGTTCATCTCGGTGAGAGAGCTGAGACGACCGCTCCGGAGAAGGGGAAGGTGATCGCTGCGGATGGCAGTGGCTGTGCCTGGACGGCACCGAATGTGCCACCGATTGTTGCTGTCGGGTCTGCTATTGTTGGAGGCTTTTAACTGCCTCCGTAAGAATATTCATTTATTGCATGAGTGCAGCAATCTAGACATCCGTGGTGATTGCGGGACGTGAGAAACTAGGCTCTGCTACTGGAGGAGGGGGAGGAACCTCTTCCTGACAGAAAGAGTATCTTTCTCCCCCTACCTGGTGCACCAATCTGTTGCAGTCAACTCTCCGTCGCTTGTCGTCGGTCTCGAGCACCTGCAAGACAGCATCCATATAGATCGGATTGGTGTCCGACAGAGACTCTCCGATGCTTAAGTCAGAGAAAGTTGGTGAACAGTAATTTTGATTGTACGAAGTAGCAGAGCTTTGGTCCAAAGTTGGCTTATCCGTACTGTTCACTTACCTTTTCTTTTTATAGATGATTCTGGTGTAACCGTCGAGCACGTGGTCCCACTTTTTATAGTGCTAAATTATCGGACCATAAATATAAAATTAGTGGGACGTTACTTCTCCTTAATAGCCGTGACATAATCGATAACCGTTGTGACGGTTATAATATATTGAGCAGATTACCAACCATATGTCGGTATAACCGACTTTATGTTGGCAGAATCTATGAGCGACTGTCGGCTATTAGCTCTGTCATACCGACGGTCTAAGTCGTCTGCTGTCGATCGGTAGTAGTCGAATACTGGTCGGTCAATCGATCTTAATTGATTAGCCGACAGTAGATCGACGCAATTAGCTCGGTCAGTCGATAAAGAATCGGTACTATCTGTTCGACCGATGCATTGTCGGAGTCGTAGTGACCAAAGTCGAAGGTCGGTCGGTTTACCCCAATAATTAGTTTTCGAAGAAATATGCTATTTCTAAACCATTGTATCTCTTTGAAACCCTACTGCCTCCTTAGTCATCCAAACAAAGTTTATAAGCAGGCTTTGGATCCGATCGTTTTGGGATAATTCAAAATACCTTCTCTTCATCTGTTTATCCACTAGTGCTTTGTTCTGAGAGACTTTCTTTCTGAGATAGAGATTTTATCTTTCTTTTTTTTTTTTCCACTCTTTTTTTTTTTTGAACTCTTTTTTTTTCCACTCTTTTTTCTTTTTGAACATATGAAAGAAGTTATTTGGATCGAATCACTGACTCACCCAGCAATCGTACTTGTTATAAGAGGATTGGATAAAATAGAATTGTTGTACCTTAGAGATGAGATTATCACAGATATGCACATAAGAAATGAATAACATTTTTAGAGTAGTGTTTTCATGCACTTTGATCCAAACTAGCTTTTTTTAATCTTCTATTATTTTTAATATTTTATTTTTTTATAATACTATCTTAAAATCATATAAATAGCGTAACAATTTTCTAGGCAAGTTAGCCAGTTTCCAACAAGATCGGCCAAAGCTAATACATGCTGAATTAAATAAGAGCATTCAGAAAACATAAAATATGTTGGGTCCTCTGAACAACAAATCCACATGTTATATAGCTTATCAAGCAACCATTGGATATTGATACTCGTGGAATATAGCTGAATCCATTATATACTTCCTAACTACCTCTGGCATAATGGAGAGGCCCTTTTGCTGAGAGACATGATGGATGGCAAATACCAAAGTTGGTGATAATGATATTATTGTATGAAACAAAGAACAGTAGTTCATATATTTGACTAAACAATGGAGTTTATTTTTGGTATGTGATTTGGTGGAAAATAAGCTTGATGATATAGTATAATCAGATTGGTCTAGTTTGCAATTGACATGGCCATCCAAGCATACTCTAAATGCTTTAAGATAGTTAGATTAGGATCATCCTTACAAATTAGGAGGCTGGGACAAATAGATCGAAAGCAACCATCCTTCAAGGCCGTACACTATCTGACTTGAAATCTTAAATCTTGAATTGACAAATATTCAGCTCGATGTCCATCCCAAACCAATCCGAATCCTCTCACCTCAGCTAATGATTTTTTCATCCTATGCGAAAGGATGCCCTGTGCCTCCTATATCATTTTTCGAGTAAAGATTACCATTATCACCTTCCATGGTTATGCCGAATCTTCAATTGATAATAGTATAATCTCAAATGATTACAACATGACTCCAAACTGTTGATACACAAATCATAAGAAATTTTAGATCTCGATTATAAATAAGCCATGAGCACCTGTTAAAAAGATGCTTCTCTAATATTAGCATTATTACAACCACAACTATTAGATTCCTTATTTATATTATTTTCTTCTTTCTCATCTTCCACAAAAAAAAAAGGGGGATATTTGATTTAAGCATCCTTCAACTAAAGCCAATCCGGCAAGCTCTCTCACTCTTCTTTATTGCCTTGCAGATCCATGGAGGAAGTCCACACTAGCAACCCAAGATTCGTGGCAACAATATGAGATATGAATTATGCTATTGTAAAAGCTCATGATGCTTTTGCGGATGTTTTTTATACATAAGAAATTACTTAATTATCCATTATTGCATTTATTGTTCTCTGCCTTTCTAAATTTGCCATATCGATGCGGTGCTGTATCTTGTATCTCCTATCCTCGCACATGCTCCATGTGCTGTTCCTTATGCCCTAATGAGGGAGAATGACTTTTTCAAGTATCTCATCTTAGTCTCCACTTTGTCCTAAGTTCTAAAAATTACTTCCAAGGATCTAGAAGTGTGAAAAAGTTTATGATAGGTTAACACCACTTGTTTTATTGAAATATCTCATATCAATTTCAGTGGGATGGCTTCTAGAACTGTCGCAGTTTGACTGGTTTAGCCATCATGCCACTCCCAATAGTTTGTCCAGGAACAATCAAGGAAGATGAGATTGTGGGAGAAACAAAGCTTTAGAGAAGATTCTCTGCTTCTTATGAGACCTTAAGAGTTCAGATTTATTGGTGCAATTGAATTTGGGGGTTAGCCTGACACAAATCTTAGGGGCATGATTAGGTTTTCGGAGGAGATTCCAAACAGAAATGCAAAAGAAGACCCCAAGGATGATGTAACAAAAAATTGAATTTCTCAGACCATGTCTATTCACTGATCCCAAAAGGAATCCCTTTAAACCACTTTGAACCTTAAAAATTAGGCTTCCTATACAAAATAACAATATTCACATATATATCCACATTAATGACAAGAATTGATGATAAATTATTATCTTTATTATAAAACTCGTATCAAGTTGTCTACTTAGGAAAATAAACTTGAAATAAAAATCATGATAACAAGGCACCTTGTGCAAAAGTTCCGCGATGCACCAACACTTCTACTGGTACATTGGTTTAAAATACTGGGAAAGGACTCTAAAATATTTACAAAGAAAGGAAACCATAAAGCCTTTATGCACCATAGAAATGTCATAGAAATCAGGAAAATTGATTTAAGGTGTTGATGGGTAAGTCTGTGAAGTCCCACCTATTGATCAATGATCTTTGTCATCATTATATATGCATGTGATAGAAAATGTACTTTCAGAATAACCAGCCACCTTATTTAAGAATAAAACTTCCATGAAGGGACATCCTAGAATAACTACATTATTATCAATGCATAACATGGATTACTTTACTAATAACATTCTAGTATTGTATTGCAACCATGTAATCTCTACGGTGGAAAGTCGGCATCATCAGCAAGAGCTGCAGGTTTTCTTTGTGTGGCTGCATAACCAAAATAGCAGGCACAACAATTTAAGAATTGTGTTAACATAAGATTCAAAATCTATGATTTTAACATAATTTTAACACTTACATGGTTTTGATCACAAAGCCTTCGCAATTCAGAACAGTCGCCTCCACCACTGTCTTCAAGCTTTATTTATTTATTTAAATTTGTGACTCTACCCTTGCCATCTCAATTAAAATATAGATGTCATGACTTTGGAAATCGCTGGCTTAAAGAGAACTTCTCAAGCTCATAAAATAAGCACATGGCTGCCGTACCTAGCTGCTCTACAATTCATTCGCTTCCAACAAGAGCGTTCATGAAATAACAATGAGGCTATAAGAACACAAACCTCCGCATCACTTAAAAAAAAAAAAAAAAGGAAAATAAAAGAAAAAAAAAGAGAGAGATCGGCAAAAGTCGTCCAGTAATGTCCATCAATAAAACATGAATCATTTGTACACAAAACAATGAATTAGGATATAACCAAGACGAACTATATTACATGAACTTTTCCAATATTAATTATTATAATTCTTGTTGTTTGGATACCCAAGAGGCAATTATATGGCAAAGGAAATAAAATTTGATTGAATAACATTGCAACCGAACAAAATAAATAATTCCACTACCCGATAAGTTATAATCAAGGAGCAAAGGATCCCAAATGCTAAACAAAGCAGCCATTTTTCCTTAAAATTCATCCTTGTTACATGAACGAAGTATGGTATCACATCTAAACTTTAACATTAATTATTATTAAAAGTAAGATTAATTATATAAAAATTCTAAATTATTTAAGAGTTTTTAATTTTATCTTTAATTTTAATTTAGTGTAATTAGATGATCCAATTGTTAAATTTATTCAATTCGGATCCTAGCTATGAATTTTGTCTCGCTTCAGATCCGAGTTAAACAAATTTCAAAGTCGAATGATCAGATCATACTAAATTAAAATTTAGGAGAAATTAAAAAATTTAAAATAGTTTTTTTTTGTGCATAATTAATCTTTAAACGTAATACTGTTTCACTTTTGCTCCACTCTATTCCCCTACGGTCATATGGTGTCGGTGCGACACCGGGCTCCGTCTCTTCGCGTCCCTTTTCTTCTCCTTTCTTTCTCCTTGCCTTCTCCTCCTCGAATCCATGGAGACCACTGTTTCTCCAGATCTGGAGCCTTCTCCAATGGCCACGGTCGATTACTCCGGTCGCCGCCGCGAAGGCATCATTTTTCTCGACCCATCATCGCCTCCACATCGGCGGCTCAGGGAAGTCTGAAATTCGGATGTTTGCCATCTTCCATTGAAGGTACGCAACCTATTCTCTTTCCTTTTCTTGTCTCATAAAAGATCGAATTGTTCATGATCAAATGAAATGCACCTCGTTGCCATTGGTGATGTTAATATATAAATTTATCAATTTCCCAAATGTCTAATAAAATGTGACGTTTCTAGTTCCTCAAAAAAAAAAAAAAAAAAAAAAATTTTCAGGTGGAGAACTGTTCGAGATGGTTCCAGTATGGGTTTTGGAGGTCAGAGATGGCCTTTGGATTTTTTTTTTTAGAAAAAAATGGTGACGCTCTAAGAAAAGTGGGTGGAAAGATATGCCAAGTTCTATCTTATGAGAAACATGACAAGCAATTATTATTTGGAAACTAGACGAAACAGTTCTCCACCTTCTAGGTCCTGGGGACACTCAAACCAAGCTGAGCTATATATTTATCATAAGCAATAATAGTGATGGTCTCTGTACTTGTCTCGCATGATCTCCCAAAGGAAGAGTCATTTGCTTGTGAGTGTAGATCAGATCCAAGAAGTTGATGTGATCATGATTGTCCATCAAGCACCCTTCTTTCTTGGTAAGTGCATCATTGTTTTTCTGACAAGCACTTCATTCTATCTCATTTCTTAGTAACATGTACCTAAACACAAAATGAGAGTACATTAAGGACCTTTTTTGTTTGAGTAATAAAAGACATATCCATCATGCACCCATCTTAAAAGTGCTCCTGTATTCCCTATCTATGAATGTATATAACTAAAATGTGACTACACCTACGACCCTTTATGTTTCCACCACTATGCCTAAAAAAAAAAAATTCTACCTTATTACTATGTATAAGAGCACGTATGCATAAAATAAGAGTATTCTTAGTACTTTCTCTGTTTCTTTGTTCTGGTAGCAGAGACATTGCATTTGTAATAAGCTGTAGGAGTTTAAGCGTATATCCATCAAACACTCATTGTTCATGAAAAATGCACCCCTATTTTGTAACACGCATTTCACTTATGTATGTAATTCGTATTAAAAATATGTATATGCAAAATGATGGTGGATATCCGGGAAATTTATTTTTTATAATAATAAAGAGTCTCCATATGTATAAAAGTAGGAGTGCAGGTCAATATCAAATTTGCTAGGGCATTTTAGAATTTTTTAATGTTGTTGACTAAAGGAAGAGTGATTAATCCACTTACCTAAGAGTTACCTTTTAGCTTTTCTGAAATCCTATATTACCCATCTAGTGCTAAAAAGGATATTTGGCAAAATGTATAATAAGTGTGCTTTGAGGCATGCAGGCATAAAAACTTGAGCTTGATTAGCAAATTAAATGACTGAAGAAAAAACTGTCAAGCTTACAAAGAGAAAAGTAGCAAGCAAGATTAATTGCTATAGTCAGGAGAAAGGTGGACATATGTGCCTGCTATACTTAAAAATGGTTTTCTAGAGCATCTTGTTTGTTAGGATATGATCATAGTAGATCTCAAAAGATCACAATGTCTCATGTGTCAAATCATCAGTTCAACTTGCATTGGGTTACATGATCGTCCAGAATAACCTTGGCTTCATGTCACACTTCCAGGAGGTGCCATATTTGTCTTCTCCTTTGCCTCAGTGCCAGAGATTCAACTGTAAAGATGGCAGAAAACTTGCTGTTTAATTGGTCATTGTTATGTAAGAGGAACCATGCTGCACTTCATAACTTCTCCTGGGATGAGATGCATTTGATCAGTCTTGCAGGAAAAGCCTGGTCCTTCTTTCGATCTATTTATCTTTGTTTAAATGTGGCTTGTTTTCAGGAGCCGTAGAAATCAGCAGATTCATGGTAAGCTCCTCACACACACACACATACAAGAAACAAAAAGAAATAACCGATTAATGATACGACCAACCAATGAATTTTTACTTATAACTTTTTTTAGCATTTTTATTAAGATTTTATCATTTTGTGGGGTATTTAAATGTTCATTAGATTTAGTTAAGACTCTTGAGAGCAGGCTTTGGTGTAACACTGAAGTTGCTCTATTATGAGCTTGGTGTCATGGGTTCAAAATATAGAAATATCCTCTCTTCATGCAGGGGTAAAGCTGCATACATTTATCTCTCCTTAAATCTCGTAGTGGCGAGTGCTATGTGCATTGAGCCGCCTTTTTTAATTAAGACCCTTATGCTCAAGTATTCATACAAACAGGAAATTTTGGACTTGGCTGTGGTGAAGGAGTTGGTTTATCTTTTCAGATATGGGATAAATTTAGTATAGGGTAAGCATTGTTAGGTTTTGCAAGCTGATAGGCAAGAAAATAATATGGTTTGTTTTTTTTAGAACTTTCAGCCAGTGCCCTGATGCTCATATAGATATCCATATGCTAAATAGCTTGGCCATGGGAAAGGGCTTTCATGCATCTTGATATTTAATTGGAATAGCAACTAGATAAGCCAGTTTTGTTTGTGGAATATTAATTGGAATGAAAGACATGGGATATCTGAGGCTCTTATAATGTCCCATTTTGATAATCACATGGTCCTGATGATGTTAAATATCTCTTTTTCTTTCTTTTTTAAGTAAAAAATATAAGTGACTTTGTGTAACAATTATCTGTAAGAAGTCAGTAGAAGAATCCTTCATCCAGATATCTTTGTTTATCATGTCTCGTTGGTACAATGTTTATGAAGTTTGAGTTAATTGGATATGATGTTTAATCCATTCTTCATTTCACGGAATTTTGTTTTCTGAAGCCCCATGGAGCTAATCAACCAAGACTGCACTGTAGGCGACTTCATTGGTTGCTCATTTAGCAGCCCAGTCGTTTAAAGTGGGATTAATGGTGAGAGAGTTCTTAAGATTTATAATCCCTGTTTCCGAGCCATGTTGCTGAGGTGCTTGTACCCATGCAGTAATTTAGGTTATCTGATACTGTCTCAGATTTTCTCAGATGAGATGGAGGAAAACTTGTTTTATGGAGGGAGACTCTGCTGCAACGGAGATACGAATGAAACTCGGAGAATTTAGACAATCATGTAAAGAAGCAAGGATTGTTTTTAAGCTCAATCATGTAAAGATATGAAACTTGTATTGAGACAGTCACGTTGAGCAGTCTTGGGAATATTACTACAAAGAAACCAGGATAATAGGAAATATAATCACAACATGTGATGAAGCATAGGTTCAGACTTGGGAATATTACTGCAAAGAACTAGGTTTCTTTTAAGCCCAATCATGGAACTGTGCTACTTTTTTAAGTAGCAGACATTAGGAAGTATAATTACAACATGGGATGAAGAACAAGTTCAGACTTTCACGACTTCAAAAACACATTAACATTATGACATTGAGGGCTTGTTCTTTTGTGGATAAAAAATTTATCTAAAAAATTATATTTTTCTGGATAAGCATTTTTCAGGCATCATTTAGATAAAAAAATAATTTACTCATGTTCTTTTGTATTATATTTTCTTGGATAAGTTACTATGATCTATCTATATTTTTTATAATATCATTTATTATATAAATATTATTATATATTATATTAAAATATATCATAATATTATAATATATATATTATATAATATTATTATATATAATGATATGTATAATATATTATATTATATGAATGTATACTACTATATAAAAATATATTATATTATTATTATTATAGTATTTTATAAATATATATAATATAATTTAATATATTATATACATTATATTAATATATATAATATATAAGAATACATTATATTATTATATTATTATAATATATTATATAACCGTTATATTTTATTATTATATATTATATCATTATAATATATTATCATATATTATAATAGTATATTATATTATTATTTTAATATTATAGTGTAAAATATTAATATATTATATTATTTTATTATTGTACATTATTATAATATAATATATTATATTATAGTATATTATTATATATAATAATATATTATAAATATTAATATATAATATATTATGGTATATTATAATATATTATACTCTATTATTCTATGATTATAGTATTATATAAATTATAATATAATATATTTATTATTATATATTATTTTATTTTATTATAACATATTATATTATATTATATTATTTGTTGTTATACATTATTATAATATAATATAATATATTATAATATTATATTGTATTAATATCTTATATTAATACAGTATAATATATATTATATAATATTATTATATATAATAATATAGTATGATATATTATATTGTTATATATTATTATATTATTATATAGTTAATGGCATATTAGGAATGAATTAAATGGATTACTTTCTCGATTGATGGAAAAATGATTTAACTACCTCCTAAATGGATAATTTTTTTTTTTATTTTATGGATAAATATTGTACATGGGAAAGTAACTTATTCATTTGAAAATCATGAGAATATAGATAAGTTGGTCAATGAAAAAGTTGACCAACTTTTCATTGACCAACTTTCTGATGATATTTATCCATAAAAGAACAGGCCCTAAGAAGAAATTTTGACGTTCAAAACACTTTGAAGTACGATGATGGGGCAAAAATAGTTTCTGTTGCATTTTCTTCTTTGGGGCCTTTACTCATCTTCTAATTCTATATTTTAGTTTCATTCTATCAATGAAATGAGTGGCCACCTTTTGCTTATCACAACTTTATATGGAACATGTTTGTTGCTTCTAGCACAAGGTCATTTACCTTGGAGATTGTTTATCACACAGCATGAAGAATGAAGAGCATTCAATCACCAGAATTAGCTTTGGAGATCAACCTACAAATTAAAAGTAAATTAGATTGAAAAACCCTCCATTCTGTGCATAAAGTTCTCGCTGAAAATATGATAAAAACCTTCATCCTTTTATACAATGTATTAGAAGCGTACATAGGACGTGATCTCTAATTCTAGCATTAAACCTCGTACAAAGTCATACTATAAATAAAAAGAATATCCCCGATGCACAAGACTAAAGCCACTACAAGGTCTAGGCAGGATTGGATGTACACGGTCTTACCTCTATATCTTGAGAGATTATTTTCATATTTTAGAACAATGATGCCTAAGTCTCAATGAAGCAACCTTATCAATACGTCAAGGCCCATGCTTCATAAAATCATACTAGAAATTGGACCATTAATAAGGAAATGTACTAAAATCATTCATCTACATATAAAGAAACCCAGCTAAAATTTGATCCTATAGTGAATGAAAAATTTTTGAGAAAATCTACTGAAAACTTCAGAGTTTGCTGGCTTATCTGAAATTTGGCATGGTCCAACTAAATTGGCCATAATACCTGCTGGCTGTATCCTATGCCTGTATTAATTGTTCTGTCAATATCATAAGGCCATATCCACTTAGTTCTTTCCCCATTTTCTGGGTATCATCATAAACAAAGACCAAATGAATCATACTTGGAGGAAGATCCATGCTAGGTGATGGACTTCAAACTGTCTTCAATATTGACAGAACTTATATATTGGAAGATGAATGAAAGATTGGGAGGAAAAAACTACATCTGCACGATATAACATGAAGTAAATAAATTTTATCATTACAGATTTTATCTTCAGTGGAGGAGTATTGAATCTAGGATTAGCAGGCGATTCAAGTTTAAAGCAAACTGGGGTTTCAATGGACATCAGCAATCTGTATGTTGAGATGATAGGCAGCTATATAGCTCATCATTAATCTTTGCATTTAACCACAACAACTCGTTGGATTCTGAGCATGGCATCCCTTACTGGTTGTGATTAGGCTCTGTGCTCAATTTGCTTCCTATAACGTTAAGTCTATGACCCCCTTCACTGGGAAATATCAACTGATGGGCCCTTATTTGAGAGATACTTCTTCTGATTCATTGCATGTATTTAATCCTAGTCTGAGCAGGATCCATGCTTTTCTTCTCCTTGTCTTTCTTTGATTGGCCCATGAACGTAGAGATATAATTGCGATATGGTGAGATATAACAAAAGCATAAATTGAACCTTCTGTCCCATGTCAATGAACCTATGACTCTAAAAGCCCACACCATGTACAACCTAGTGTTTTAAACGCTTGTATGTGCAGAATAATTAGGTGCTCAATTTGATAGCTCGCTTTACCCATACTCCTATTAAATGATACCATTAAGATCCACTGTATCGCTACCTGACTCATCACATCTATTTTGGTTGGAATAAATGATGAGAACCATGCATGTGGCCTTAAATTATTTGGTCTCCTCTTTCGAATTTGATCTGCTCTCTAGTCTTGCTCTTTAAAGTTTGCTTGCCTCTAAAGTCAAATTTGGCATCTACTAACACTTTCAATTTCTAACTTTATTTTTCTATACAGGCTTAGAAAATAATGACCTACACTCAGGATCCTCTATCGTGCATTTGCACCACAGAGCATTGTGCAGCAGTTGATAGCCACCCTTAGAAGATAGATGGCCGTCAAACAATATGCACCATGTATAACACATAAGGTCATTTTGGTTGATTGCTATCCATCTTCTAATGGCAACCACTACGTGTTGCATCGCATTCTACGGTGCAAATTGGCATCATAAAGGATTATAAGTGCACCTCTAAAGTAAATTGGATATGATTACAAATTAATTGAAAATTTGTAAAAATGATGCATTACACTGGATGGGCATACTTTGCAGATAAGATAAAATAGACATCGATGTGCTTGCTATGTTGGAGGAAGTAGTGAGTTCCATTAACATTGGTAGATTGAAGAAATATTTGGAGCGAGGAGTTGCATTGGGTAAGACGCAAAGGAAAGCTGAACCCATAAACCGTAGGTTAGAGATGATGTAATAAAGAAAATAGGCAAGTCGAGGAGTGGGAAAAGGAACATCTTTTAGTAAATTGTACCATTGAGATGTGTCTTACATAATGTTATCTCGTAGAATTTGCCTCAAAAGGACGTGAAGTTTTTATCTTCAAATTGATGGATCCATATTTTTTTTTAACTAATCTTACGGGAAAAAAAAGAAAAAAAAATCAAAAGCATACTATGTGAGAACTTCAATGAACGAGCAACATGTAATCTTTACAAACTACACCAGAAAAAATGGAAGCATTGTTATTTTTTGGCATGTGGTGTGGCCATCTTGAGAATATGTACCTGTGTTCTATGTAGAAAGTTTACATCACATGTTATTCTTAAGAGTGCATTTGGTTAGCCATTAAAAATTTTTTTTTTATTTTTTAATTTTTAAAAAATAAAAATCAAAAAATAATGTTTGATAACATCATGAAAAGCAAAAAGCAAAAAAATTAAAATAATTATTTTATATATAAAGAAAAAATTTTTGCTTTCTAAAATTTATTTTTTTATTTTTTTTTGCTTCCGCACATCTAAATTGCCAAATCAAAAAGTAAAGAGTCCGAGTCCTTCCTTGTCAAGCTGGTCACCTCCCTCCCTTCTTGAACCCTTCTCCTTCTCTTTCTGAACTCTTTTCCCTCATCGAGCTGTTCACCTGCCGTCTCCAATCATTGCTTTTGCTTTATAGCTACGTCGTTATCAAACAAACTTTTTATTTTTTTGCTTTTACTCAATAATAAAAATATAAAATATAAAAAATATTTTTTAAAAATTAAAAATCAAAAAGTGTAATCAAACGCACCCTAAATGTATAGAAATCATTCAAATTTCATACAAAAAGGTCCAAATCGTTAAAGGTATAGAAATCATTCAAGTTTCATACAAAAAGGTCCAAATCGTTTGCTTTCATGACCACCATTATTCTCTGTCTGAATTACTTTTGATAATTGACAAATGAAAGATGTGATATCATGATGATCCGATGCTTTCGATCAGTGAAAAGCCGGATGAGAAACACTTCTGTTTCCGATGAGAGAAAAGAGGATGGATGGTATGATAGGTGGGATTCTTGCCCTTGTCATAAAGGAGCAATTACAAAGTCATCAGTCCTTACTACCTTCATCCACTCTTTTTTTCCTCTGAATGTTTACTGTTCATGTGACATTTATATCTTTGTGTTGGTGATGTTTGAATCAGATCTGGTATTAGATGTTTCATTTGCATTACTTTTCTACCCTACAAAGTATAATTCAGAGAGCAATTCTTTGTGCACCTTGTGCGGTACAGAAAATTAAGCACCGCATGTGATGATTCGCTCACGCACGGGTTTAGGGATATCGATAAAATTTTTTTTTTGCCGGTCCCGTGCGAGAGCGAATCATCGCACATGGTGCATGATTTTCTACACTGCATGCGGTGCACAAAGAATTTCGCTAATTCAGGACCATAAAAAACATACCACAGCTCAAGTATTTCATGCTACTTAGCATTGTTGCAATTGTATGACCCATCATTGAACTAAAACAGTTTAACCCTAACAGGCAAATGGGTTTTGGCTCAAGTTTCTAGTTTAATTAGAGCCCTACCAAGTCCAAGAGAAGGTGCTTGTACTGTTGGATGAGATTGGATGCTAGAAATACACAAAACCCCAGAGAAGACTTACTAATCCTCACTGCTGTGACCGTAACCAGAATGGGGCCTGAATCCCTTATTGATTGTGAGCTGAAAGGAAGGAAAAGAAGACAGTGAGTTGCTAACAACCCATTTGTGGGATAGTGGTCAGGGTATCCCCATGCAGACAGGTTGCGGGTTTAAGTCCCTTCCAATTGGGTACTGGTGTAGGCCTATCTTGAGTACATCAGAGTGGGAGGTGAGGACGCCATGTTCATGTCTGATGTGACCAAGAGAGATCTCAAGTGATTGATGAATGATGGGCGCGGTCCTCAGAGTTGGTGGGAAAATGATTTGAGGATACCATAAGAAATGGTGCTCTGCCACAAGAATCCAAGAGCTTGCCAAACTTATTAGTACGTTTTCAAGTGGGTAACGCTAGCGAAGCGAGATCCCAATTCTGTTTCCAGTATAGGACCTATTAAGGCAATTATGGGGGAAATTATATCCCGTACCGCAAGCACCACATGGCCATGCAGGATGCTAATCAGGCTATCGCATTTTGTAGGGCCCCATTTGTCTTATGCTTGTCTTAGTGATAGACTTATAGAAATCAGATGATCTAATTGGTATGGCACATGATCGTATTGGTACATATGATACAGGATGTAATTATAGTCAATTATAGAGCTTGTGATGCACAATGTACGTATATGCATGGATATTGCTCTCTCTCTTACACTCACGCACATAAAAAAAAAAAAAATAACTTATTGTAGCAGGATCGACATGTCATGTGATCTAATATTTATATGGAGAGAATATGAGGTGACATAATTGCTGGTCGTCTTATTAATTCTATTTCAAAGGATGGAGATTTTTTAAATTTATTATGTCAGCTATCATGATGGAAAATTATGATTTTTAATTATTTTTTATACAAATATATATATGATATTAAAAAAATCAATAAAAATTGCACATAAGTTAGAAAATATGCAAGCATATTATGTTGAAACAGTAAGCCAATTGTTATATAATATAGAATCCTTTAATGATGTAGAAAAAAATAAAAATAAAAGCTTTGAGATATCGAGACAAAATATTCACTTATAAAAGTATAATAAAAAAAAGGATGATCCACGTTTGTCTCAATTTTTGCATTGGCTCGCCGACAATCTTCATGTATATTTCAAGGCTACTCTCAAGAGTTTGGGGGTAGTTTGATTAACAAACATGCGCCACTGCCAAAGATACATTAGTAAATATGTATATTATTCTTCAATGGCTGTCTACATTATGTAATCAAGATCCTTTGTCAAAATTTGGAAGAGTTTAGGTGAAAGTTCGAAACGTTCTTAGAGATCTTCATTAAATTAATGCCTAACATACAAAATATCTAACTCTTTTTTGTCGTTTTTCTTTATCTTGTTCCGTGTACCAACTGTGGTATAATTTTTTTAAAATCTTCTCTCCTCTCTACTGTTTTTTTTTTTTTTTGATCTCAATAAAAGCTAGCTGGGTGGCTATCTCTGCCTCCTTTTCATTCAAAAAAATATATACATTGTTCTGTACCATGAGACTAGATGACATCCAATCAACATGATGTCTGACAATCCACATTTAATCAATTCAAACCCCACCCTACAGCCCTAACTACAACTTTGTCTCCCCAGCATTGTTTTATATGATAAATATGTGGTAGGAGAGAGACTAGCCTGCTTAAAACACTGCCAAAACTTTACATTACAGTTGAATTATGTTACCCACGTCATGCTTTCTTCTTGCCTAAAAAAATAACGTATGATGCTTTACGAGATTCTTAGAGAAATTTAAACCGAGGGAAACCGCAAAACTGCTAATCTAAGAGAGCACCTCCCCTCGTGCTTTCTAGGAAACAGTAATGGATTGGGAACATGGAGTCAAACCAGACTATTTTTCTTCGCATATTCTGTAACTTGGTCACTTTGCCCAGCGAGAAAGCATTTTTATCCAAGATTTCTGCATTTGGTCGTCCAAACGTCAGAATACCCTGCCTCTGCATGTGATTGTTTTGACTCTCATGCATTTGGTTGTTCATACACCACAATCCAAGCTGGAGCTCAACATAACCTTGCATTTCATTTGCCAAATGAAAAAAAAAAAAAAAACTAGCAAGTGAGCCATGATGCCCCTTTTATAACATTTAGTATATATTCATGTATTAGTGTATCTGCACATTTTTGTACACTATATATATATATATATATATTGTGCTTTCTCTTTCCATAGGAGATTGCTTAACCTATTTATATTCTATAGTTTTTAGGTATTTTTAGTTGTGCGATCATAATGAACACTGTAACCTTCAAAATTGGGTAATATATTATTAAATTTAAACTATTAAGCTTTTTGCTAAAAGTTTACCTTATAGTACGCAATTTAATTCTAGAAAGTAGAATGGTAATATCTGCAGATAAAATTGCTATGATAGCGATATATATATATATATATATATATGTACGCACGTATGTATGTATGAGTGTATATATATATATATATATATATATATATATATATATATATATATATATATAATGTGTGTGTGCACGCACGCATGCATGTATGAGTTTCTCTTATGTGTGTGTGTATTGTGCTTTCTCTTTCGGTAGGAGAGTGCTTAACCTGTTTATATTCTAGTTTTTAGATATTTTTAGTTGTGCTATCATAATAAATATTGTAACTTTCAAAAATAGGTAATATATTATTAAATTTAAACTATTAAGCTTTTTGCTAAAAGTTTACTTTCTAGTATGCAATTTAATTCTGGAAAGTAGAATGGAAACATCTGCAGATAATATTGCTATAACGGCGACAAATATGAGATGCATTCTGTCTTAAGTGAGAAAGAAATGAATAATGATGTTTTTATCACTATCTATTTGCACTTGCCCCAACTTATATATATAGTACATCAAATTTTGTGTCTAATTTGCCATATCTTTGTACGCTGTAATTTCTTTCCTGCGCTTTTCTAACTCACTTGACAAACTTGATGTAAAATTATAGTGAGGTTACTTTCATTTTGCAAGAAATGCTTTCATAAGCATGGTTCTTTGGTATTAATTAAAAATCTAATACCAAGACAAGATCGTTCCTCGAAATCTATAGGACGTGCAATGTTGATCAATATCTGGGTATTTCATGGGGGAAAAGGAACTTTTATTAGCATAGTGGAGGAAGACATTGGAACACTCTTCTTAATCGTTAACAAAGAGAATTGCAATAATATGCTTGGAACTACATATTTCACTATTCAATTTTTTGTTTTTTTCCCCTTCAATTAGTACCCAACCGACCTGAGCTACTAGAATTTATTTGTATTGAAGTTGTGATAGCGCGTCATATGTACTACATCAGCCATTGCTAATAAATTGTACGCGCCATTAATCTGAAGCTCTCCAACCCTCGGGCTCTTACCTAGCTTCTTCACAAGTGAAGGAGCAATTGGAGTTGATCATTTCACATTGCAGTGAGGAGAGACTGACAGTACTATCAAAAGATATTTGGCTCTCATTCTCTCTTCGCTAAATATGTCGGACAAATGAGCTGATGCTGGTACTTGAATCATAAGATATGTTTTAGTCTTGCATTGATGTCATGTTTTTGAGTGAACTCATAAATGTCATGTTTCACACAATTTATAGCCATCCTCTTCAACTGCATTTGCCAACATTCATTACATTGCGGGCTTCATCATGAGAGTTCCAAGGACTCCAAGAAGAAGACAATGTACCGTCTCAGTAATGCAGTTACTGAAGCTACCAGCCATTTTTTGATAAAGCTACCAGTCATTAAAAGCTTGCTGTTCTATAGTCCTTGGATTTCTCTTGACAAGCTTCTTTTGCTGAGGAAAGTGCATTAGATGAGCTTCTTGCAGAATGCTTGATCTTGTTTACTAATCACATTTTTTGATAGTTTGGCTTATCAAACTCTACAATTTGAGAAACCTGCCTCTAATTTCCTTAATAGCTAACAGATTAGCAATCTTTTCATCTAACAGAATGTAAAAAATAATCTGATTCATATTGTGGGTGTTGATCCTATAGTTGATTTTGATGATTCTAAAATATTAAATATAATTGATATTAATCATATATTTCAAAGATGAATGTAAGAATTTTCAAGTATTTAAATTGAAGAATTTATCCATGAAAAAGATCTTCTTAAGTTAACAAGATAAAGTACTTCAAATAACATATTTTCTCATATCTGGCTAAGAGGAGTCGATCTCTGGTGAAGAAGAGTCGACTTTGGCATGTTCAAAGAAAAGTGGCATGGAGTCAAGCTGATTTGAGGAAAATCCGAGCCGACTCTATTCGCAGGACAGAAAGCTAAATTCTATATGCCTGAGACCAAGTTTCCTCGAAATGAAATCGAGTCGACTCCAAAAAAATTCGAGTTGACTTGTGACACGGGACAAGCTATATCGGCTAGTTTTTCTACACTTCTCCAACGACTAGTTTTTGTTCCTAACAACTATTTCAAGGGCTCCAATGATCAAAACTCATTTTCCAACAACTTTCAAGTCTATTAAAAGCTAAAGAATTATTTGGAAAGCAAGATTAAGGAGATTTAAAGAGAGAATCTTTTATTTTTGTGAAAAACATTGAATATCCAAAAAATAAAGAGAGAGGAAAGTTATGCACAGATTTCAGCAAGTCTTCAAAAGTAATCTTCTTCAACATCTTCTATATCCTTTCAAGCATAAATTGAAAAGAAATCAAGCTTCAATCGAGTAAATCATCGGCTTCTTCTTCGGGCTTTAAAAAGTTTAAATTTTATTTTTATCTTGAGCTGAAACTTTTATTCTTGTATTTATTTTCTTTAGGAGTTTCTTAATTTAGGAAAAAAAAACTTGAGGTTAAAACTCGTTCAAATCCGAAATTGGACATTGTAGGTTTTGGTTGGTGAGTCCGAAAAACTAACTGAATTGATTGTGAGCCTGAAGAACAATCAGTATAAGATTTTAATTGGTGATTCTGAAAAACCAACTGAATTTATTTGTGAGCCCAAAAAATAAACGCATTGTAATCGGACTGATTATAGTAGAATTTTCAAAAAAAGCTTAGAGAGTAGACGTAAGTGCGGGGTTGCACCGAACCACTATAAATTACTTATATTTGTAGTGTGATTTGATTTTTTTGCTTTTCATTCTTACATTACTTAGTTTTAATTTCTTTTTAGTATTGTTTTAATTGTTACAAAACTTATCTTATATCTCAAATCCACTATTGCATGTATTGATTATAGTTTTGTTAAATTAACCGAGGTATATTATTATTTAGAGTTGGAACTTGATTAAAATTTTTAAAGAACCTAATTCATCCCCCCAACCCCTCTTGGGTTACTACCTTTCTGGGCAATAGTGAGATTTTAAGTTCATGCCCTTTTTAATGACACACAGTCAAAGAGTCAGGACATAGGCTGAAATATCAAATTCAATTTTACCTAAGTGATCGATCATCTTCTATAAAGTTGTAAGCCCCCAACCAAAGTGAAAATTTCAGATGGTCCAGTCATTCATAAGGTTATTTTGTAAAGGAAGCAAAAGCAAAGTGAACGGGAAAATAAAGGATGAAAATTACCACACTAGGAGACAAGGAAGCATGTTTTCTGTACCCATGCGCCTTTACACGACCCACTTTAAAGAGCAGGAATACCTTGAAGATTTTCAATTCAAATCTACATAAATGATGTAATTCTCAAAAATGTGGAAGCATGAGTACAATCATTCATGTGGCTTTCCAATTCCACAAAAACGGAAACATATAGAATCACTACCTTCCCGCAAAACCATTTCCCCTTCCCCAAAAATCGTGCAACTTGATCCTCCATTGGATCCCATTTTCCCCCTCATTGCAAACCTTCCCCTTCTCTCTCTAAATTTTACCTTGCACCATGCAGATGAGGTGCATCATATATGAATCCGCATCTCAATTCCTATGGGCACCACTCATCATTTGCTCATGTCGAATTGCCATCCGTGCACCTCGGTTCGTTCGTTTGGTGCATGGGTGACATGGTGCATATGTGGTGCAAGATATAATTTTTATTTGGAAAGAGTGGTTTAATTGAAGAAGATAATAGCATAATTTAAGCATTTGAGGACCCGTAAATCGCTATCTTACTGATATTTGCTCTTATTCAAATAAGTTTGCTAATAGATCCGTTGCAAATCACCTTCAAGACACAACAAAGTCTTATAGAACTGTGCCGATAGCAATTCTGAAGAAATTTACAAAAACTCTCTAGAAAACTTTTTAGAAAGTGGCCGGGAGGAAGAATAAAAGTTTTAACAGTAACATCTGATGACAAGAGTCGCAGGTGATGATAACATTCCAATAACAGTAACTCAAGTAACACAAGTTTTTTCCTCAAAGAGGGTAAAAGAGAAAGTTACACCAGATATAGTTTATCTAGCTACTATATAGCTACAGTCATGTGCCAGTCTACCGGTCTTAGCTAGTACAACTTGGCCCACAGTTCACTTGGCTGCGGATCAAGCTGCAACATCCATGTGCTGTCGTTTCTGAGTAATTGGAACTACGTGTGAGTTTGCTAAACAAACACCAACTTAAAAGAGTGTTAATTAATTGGAGTAATTGGGCTTGCGGGTGATCATGCATCCAAATCATATACAACCAGGCAATACGCTTTGCACCACCAATATCATTAGCTACAGCGCCTGCTGATCCTACTATAACTACGATATATGCTTTTGTACTCCCAACACCACAAGATCATCAACTTACGCATGGGCCCCAGCCAAACATGATGTACATTGGTGCACTTGGTGTCCCCATGGGCAAGAGTGGCAGAAAACGCGTTGCCCTGGTATTTTACCCCCCGACAAATTTTGTATCTCATAGCACATGCATTTGCTTCCATGTCCCCTTCTCCCACCTCTTCTACCAATCACACATGCCTTAAATGAAAGAGTCTCCTCTTGTCTTTTTTAACACAGCTACACATGACCCTCTCTCTCTCCGCTATTCTAATTCAATGGCCTCACTGTTCGTATGCTGGGATATACCTCGAACCTTACGTGTCGGTTGGAAAGATGCCCTAAAACTTTGCCGCGTTCTCCAGTTTCTACAGCACAAGAGAACAATACCACTGTTGCAAGGCCATCGATTGCTATGGGACAGCACTGTGCCCATTTTAGGGACGCTTGAGGTCACCGTACAGTGCCCATGGGGCGTAGGTTGGTGATGTTTACAAAGTTTAGGTATTGATAGGTTGGTGAGTTGGTTATGCATGGCCGTCAGATAATGATCGTGGAGTGCAACTTTAGCTTCGCACGATAATGGCAGCTGGTGTCACAGTTATCTTAGGTAGTCTGTAGATTGTATGACGAAATCTATGCAAAGTTGGCATGAAGGATTTTAAATTAAGATGGAAATCCCAGGTATATCTCGGTGTGCATGCAGCCGATATAGAGATGAAATGAGATATTGGTTTATCTCACCGAGATGGAAAACTGAAGGATTTCAAATAACCAGGATATCGATCGTAGCATCTAAAGTGATATATAGGAGATGTGAAAAATACTTATCTATACAGTAAAATCAAGGGGTGAAACGGTAGGTTAATCGTAGAGGGTTCAACTGGTTTAGGTGGGCAAAGTTTTTGGATGTTGATGTAAAGGATTTGGTGTGTGTGTGTGTGTGTGACAGAGAGAGAGAGAGAGAGAGAGGTTTTCACAAAACATCATTATGTTCCCCCCTCAAATTTAACTTCGAACCAATGGAGTTTGATGGCAAACTTGGAATTCTGAAAAAAAAAAAATATAAGCTTTTGAAAAGATAAAGGAACATTGGATCAGATCATGGATTGTATGATTGTGATGATATGATATTTTCTTTAATAGGATAGCAGCATCAGAGTAGCACCACAATTAACCTCTTTTGGTTTGGTTCTTCCTTTTCTTTTTTGGGGTGGAGTGATGTAGATAAAATGAATTGGACTATATTTTCTTTGTTTCACAAGACTGGAACCTAACATATAGAAGAATAGATGGATTGCATATACAAGTTAGATGACAATGAGATGAGATTATGTAATGGGCTGCATTACTCGTTTTTCTTATCCTTCATCAACACTTAAACCCCATGTACAACAGGTCCAAATTGTTTGATTTAGTTAATGACTAAATGACTGAGCGTGTGGTCCAACTCTATAGGCATCGTCAATCAAAGCATCAACTTGATTACTTTCTCATCATTAGCCTAATCAGAAAAGTCTTTCAGCAAGCTTTGCCAAATAAAGACTGACTGTTATTGAGAAATTACGATGTGTTGTGTATCTTTAATATTATTCAAAGCATACTCTAACCAAATGTCTAATCATCATCCACCTTTAAGGCAACTTTTGTTGGTATTGTCTTTTCACTAAATGCAACAACCACCCTGCTTCCCACCTCTCTTGGTTTTTTTCTTACTCTTTAATTTTGCTTTGATCAAGAGAGAAAAAGAAATATACCAACCAAAGATGAAAATTTAAAAATATTATATAATATATCCATAAAGTTCAATTTTGATAAACCCACTTTAATTAGTAACCCTACTTTAATTAGTTGTTACTTTAAGAGAAAAAAATATTTGACAAATCAAAATTGCCGGTATATTTATCAAGATACACGAGTAAATAAGAAAATCTTTTGTCATATTAAGGATAGCAACCATTCACGCACCTCTTATATGCCTTTCATGTACCAAGAGCCTAGGTAACTGGGCAATTTGACTCTACTTGTCCTAACACCACTTTATCTGTATCTACTAGATCGGATATTTCTATCTTTAATGAACAAATATGCCTTCAATTCTTGCTTCAAGGGAGGGGAAAGAAGATTTCATTAGCCAACATTAAGAATGTTTATTAAGTTTACAGATAAAAGAGAAAAATATTTTGGTAGGAAGAGAACCTTAGACATCCATACAACTCTCTATACATATTTTAACTCTCAAGTAAAGGATATGGACCCGTATCTTTCATGTGAACGAAGGATTCGCACCTTCCTTCACATGAATCTAGTATTGGATCATCTATTGGTTGCTTTGAGATCTATACAAATGGATGAACAATGATATTCGGAATACTTTGAGATGTGTGCGATGGATGATCCAATAGTGGCTTCACGTCAAGGAAGATGAATCCTTCTTTTGAATTAAAGGTACAATCCCATTCCCAAAATAGAAATATGCGGAAGTGATAATGTTTCTTTATACAATCAAACCACTTTTTACTTGCCATCCTTTGTGATCACCACCAATGCATTGACTGTTAAACTATCTGTTGCAGTCAAAAGCTCACGACTCGGCATGTGAGGTTTTGTCTATTTTGACCTATGGTGCATAGTCCGAGGATTGTATCGATCATTTTTTGGCTTTATGGTTTTGCCTCTTGAAAGATACCTCACATAAAAAGGATGGTCCCTTCCTATATAAGCTAGATTCTTCTTTGATTCTAACCAATATTCGACTAGTGATGTCTTTTCTTCTACACCACAATATAGCCCCACCTTGGTTGGAGTTAAGGGAGAATCTACATACTCCACAGAGGAGCCCCACAGTTCATAGAGGGCGATGCTCTCCTTCTAGCATCAATGCAGTCAAGGACTCATGGCTCGGCATGTGAAGTATTGTCCATTTTGACCTACGATCTATAATCTGAGGGCTATATGGATCGTTTTTGAGCCTCACAGTTTTGTCCCTTAAAAGATGACTTACGTAGGATAGATGGTCCCTTCCTATATAAACTAGATTTCTCTTTGACTTCAACTAATGTGGGACTAATAATGTCCTTACTTCTACACCACAACACTATCTATCTATTAGGTTGATAAATATAGGAGAAAATGTTTTAACAGATAGAGGACCGCAGCTATTAACATGCACTGAACACATTAAATTGTCAAATAGAAATGCAAGGAAGTGGGAGCATTTTCTTTCTGCAACCAAATGAACATCTAGCCACCGTCATTTATCACCACCAATGCATGACTGCCAAGCTTACCACAAGCTAAAGAGTCCTACTATTTGTATGTGCAAAACATTTGTATACATCCAACGTATACCCGGGCCACCACCATCAAAATTGCATGATGTTGATTGAAACATCGTATACCATCGAATATTCCATACATAGGGTGAAAAGGAACATGCAAAACATCAAATTATCAAGCTTGAAGGGCTGCCTCCACAACACCCAAAAAAGAAAACACCACCTCCTGCACTTGCGTGCTAGCCCTGCAGTGCTCCACAAAATTACAGTGATGGTGGACACATACTTGTTTCCTCTGGAAGACTCATTAATCGATGAAAGAATATTTTGCTTTCCGAAATGCATGGAATTGCCCAACGGAGCCAAATGAAGCCGAGTTATCGGCTCGAAGCGGAGATGTGGCAGGGGTCTAATTTGTGACGGTGTGAACGGGGGCCTCACGGAAGGAGTAGTGCATGGGAATCGAACTACGAGGGAGCATAGGAAACAAGGATTGGTCGGCTTGGGGTTCGGGATGAGGGCGTCGTGGGCTCGTCCCGAGCCGAGCCGACCGGGGCGCGCCCACCGAAGTAATTGACGGGATGGGGAGGAACCGGTTCCCATCCCAAGCAAAGGGCATATTGGAGGTGTCTTAGCGCGTGAAACAAGATCCAACCCTAGCCTCTAACCTTGTCTTTGGGCTAATGCTACGTCTAATCTGTCATTCTTTTTCCCTACGTTTGTTGGTTGGTGCAGGTATTTTTGTATGAGTAAGTTTTTTCCCCATCTCAGGGGAGAGGTGTGTTATTTTAGTCCCGGCAACCTCTCTCTTGCTCCTCCAAGTCCCTAGATTGTCTCTCTCTCTCTCTCCCTTTTCTTCTCCTTTGCTTTTTATACGCTCTCTCCCTACTGGGTACTTTTCCCTCTCTCTCTCTCTCTCTCTCTCATCCACACCCTCCCTTCTTCTATCTATCGAACACACATCCGTTTGATCTTTTATTATTTCTTTAATCAGTGAATTTTTACTCTACTTTACACTTTTGAGTCATCTCTATTATTTGGCGGTCTGATACTCTCTCTCTTCTCTATAATAGGCTTTCAGTCCGGAAATCGATCCACCGCCCTCCTCTCTTTCCTGGTGTCCAACCATGGCAGACCCCTACACCAATTTCTTCAAAGGATACTACAATTACCACCCTTACTCCACCAAGCCTGCTCCCCCTTCAACGGCCATCCCCACCTACAACTTGTACAACACGCACAGCTACAACAACCACAACCCCCACTTCCCAACCCCTCCCCCCTCCCCTCCCCTCAGGGAGGCCCTTCCTCTCCTTAGCCTCAGCCCGACAAGGCCGCCAGAGGAGGAGGACACCTCCTGCAGTGAAGCCAAGAACAAAGTCATGAGTATTGATGAAGAAGCTGATGATGGTGATGATGAGGATGTGACGGTGGCCCTTCACATAGGCCTTCCAAGCCCGAGTGCAGCTGATCTCATCTCCAGAGTCTCCTCCACCGCAGAGGACAGTACTGGAGACAGAGAAGGAGAAGGTGGTGATGATGTGGTTCCTCTAGGCTACCCTTCGACTCCTATAGGAAGGCTCAACAAGGGCCAGTATTGGATCCCCACCCCTTCTCAGATCCTTATCGGCCCCACCCAGTTCTCCTGTCCTGTGTGCTTGAAGACCTTCAACAGATACAACAACATGCAGGTGATCCATCTCTTCCCCCTTCGCCTCTTCTGATTTTTTTTTTTTTTTTGTCATGGGATCTGTCTTTCTGATCCACATATTTTTTGTGCTATAAGGCCTTTGCATGGTAAAGAGGTGTGGGATGTTATGTCACACCTGTCTATATGTCTGGTGTCAGGTCTAATTGAGGCTGTGATCCATAGGACCTCCCCTTTTTATGTGATTGAACTACACATAGGCAATGTTCCTCGTGCTTTTGTTGCTTTTTGATTGTGTGTTTTTATTAGGCTTTGGCTGCTGTGAAACTACTGAAAAGATTTCCAGTTCTTTCAGGGTGGCTCAGATGCCTGTATGGCCTGTAAAGAAAAACAGTATCACATATCTACTGTACTCAACAGTCACTGGCCCAGAGAAACCAGTCCTTGTATGAAGATTTCGATTTTGGGTGGCTTCTCCCCAAAACAAAATGATGATATCTGCAACCTCTCTCTCTCTCTCTCTCTCTCTCTGTGTGTGCGTGTAAGAGAGTGCTTCTCTTGCAGTGAACTTTCTTTGACACTCCTATTTTCGCGTGATTATTTCCTGTGATTCCTTGCTTTCAAGTTTTTGACTGATCACAAAAACAAAACTGCAACTGTTCACATTCACCAACATAAAACCAAAAGAGGTGGGCATCATCATTTATCACCCTCGTTTTTGTAGAGGCCCTCATATCAGGGAGAATAATTCTATCTTTCTTACCATGATCGAGAACTTATCCAAGCTTCTAAGCAAAAAGAACGACAAACTCTAATGACTAAAATATTCTAAACAGCAACATTTCTTTGTCGACACCAGAATTCCAGAATTCTACAATATTTCTTATGCGAAATATTGCAAAGAGTAGTGTCATGGAAGTGCATCTCGTCATAGTAGAAATCATATCGAAACTTCTCAAAGAAAAGAATGGGACATTCTATACATCGACATCATAAAATATTCTCGACGGAAACAACTTTACTCCGTCCTTGCCGGAATTCCACTACTATTCTTATGCAAAATCCCATGTACTGCTGTCAACCTTAATATTCTGGTCACATAATGGAATTCATATCTAAGCTTCTCAACAGAAGTTCAAACATACTGTACATGTTAATAACCTCAATATTTTTTGAGAATAATAGCTAGCTCCAATAATTTTAGGAGCACTCATTTTTTGATCTCTTGACTCCTTTTCTTTCATGCGGTGTAACTATATATAGATGCATATGTGGGGGCATGGCTCACAATATAGGAAGGGTCCGGAATCTCTGAGAGGCATCCAACCAACTGCAATGCTGAGGCTCCCATGCTACTGCTGTGCACCGGGGTGCCGGAACAACATAGACCATCCAAGATCAAAGCCATTGAAGGACTTCAGGACCCTGCAGACCCACTACAAGAGGAAGCATGGCATCAAGCCCTTCATGTGCCGGAAGTGCAGCAAGGCCTTCGCAGTGAAGGGGGACTGGAGGACACATGAGAAGAACTGTGGCAAGCTCTGGTACTGCATCTGTGGGTCTGACTTCAAGCACAAGAGGTCGCTGAAGGACCACATCAGAGCCTTCGGGCATGGGCATGCAGCATACGGCATCAACTGCTTTGAAGAGGAGGATGAGCCATCATCCGAGATCGAACAAGATGGCGATCTGTCGCGATGAGTGTAGGGCAGTATAGAAGAAGTGGGGTTTGGAGTTGCGTATATGGTTTGATATAATTAGGTAGTGAGTTGGCTCTATCAAATGGTACAAGCCCTCTTAGCTAGTTTCGAATTGATTTAGTTTAGAGGGTTCTTTGCTCCCTTTGTTCTGGTTTTAGTATGAGACTGATATGAAAGCAATGTCGGCCAATGGCTTGTAAATGGAGTTGTCTTAGTTTCTCTTTCTTTTAACTTGGTTCATGCAAGTTCTGATGTACTTTTTAATTTGTTAGATCAAAATAGAGAGCATAGAATTGTGTTATGAGGTTATCAAGGTCAGGTTGGGCAGTACCTAAGGTCTCTTTTTTCTTTCCTAGTTTTGGTTAGCAATATATCTTTCCCTATCTTTGCTAATCTAATTTAGTCGTCTTCTGTGCTTTCCTGGCCTCCTCTTACCCCAAGACTGGGAGCGTACGGATAGTAAAAGAAACGGTGCAACTTATTGATTGTCTGTACCTTTCAAACCTGGGAGGTATTTTACCTATTTTTTGATGCAGTACAAATGCTTTTTGGGTATAAGGTTTTAATTTTTTATTTATAAATTTCCAACACTAACACAACAACGTCAAGCCGATCTCTAGTAAATACAGTTTGCTTTTGGTTCATCGAAATTCAGTAGTTGATGTCTTTTTATTTATTTTTTTTTCCAATATTATTAGATGTGTATCTTACAAATCAATCTTAACTGACATATATTTTTTTTGGATAATATTTTGTATTAGATGAGCAGTCTTGATAATCAATCATATCATATGTGTCCATGATTTGTCCTACAAATTAACAAAGATGATTCTATATATTCTCAAAGTATTGAAAATTTGAGACATACATCATTAGTGGTTAATTTCTAAATACTCCCGATCGAAGGATCGTCGCGGAGGACAGTGATTAATCCATTCAAGATCGGTGCACTAATCACTTCCTTTTAGAACAGATGAGTCTCGAATCTGCGGTGCAGAGATACTGAGATGAAAGTACAGATAGTCATTAGAGAATAACTTGCACTGAAAATGATCAATACGAAAAATCACTTGGATGTCTACTCACTCGTCAGTGATTTTCTCGATTCTGCAGTGGTGTGACTGGTCCTTTGACCTGCGGTATGTTGGCTATTCGCAGTGAGACTATTTAGTTTGACTGTCCATTCCCTTGATCACTAGTCATTCGGATCCTTGCTGTGTATGTTGGCTATTGTAAGTTCAGGTTCACTGTTTGGAGTAGGATGCACTTAGATAGAATCTATCGATCTTGATAGAAAAAGAGAAGTCCTATGTGATTCGTAAAACTGAGTTCAAAAAATCTCTGGTCAGAGAAGTGTGAATACTGAAAAAGAGTTTTCAAATGATTCACAAATGAACTCGAGTCGAGCAAATCTAATATATGACTGATGATAGAGTTTGACGAGTTCTCCATGACCTCTGTCTAGTCGAGACTCACGATAGAGGATTATACCACACGATAATTACACCTAGGGATTCATTTTTATGTTCTACTGGGTTGCTACTATATGTTGCTAGGCATCACTGATGGATCGTGAAAATTTACTAGGATCATTTTTGGATTAACGATTCTTGTTGAGGTGAGTTGGAATCGTTCTGTCTATTGAATAAAATTTTGATGATATTGTGATGGAGATCACGGTATGTCTCACTACCGGATAGAATAGAACCTGAGAAGTCACACACAAAAAGAGTATGACCTGATCAATAGTTTGAATCATATTCGAATTATCAATCAGATTAATAGTTTAAATTTTAAAAACTACTAATTTGTAAGTGTTAAGTTATGGCAGCTGCTAATTGTTAGCACAGAGATTTAATTGTAAATATTATAGTTTTATTGGAGCTGATTAAATTATAGATTAAGTCTTAATTAATTTAAATCAGATTTAATTTAATTTAATTTAATATTAATTGAGTTCAATTATCCAAATCAGATTTAAATTTCAAACTTGATTAGATCAGGCTTGACAGCCTTTCGAATTCGATTCGATTCGGACTCGTTTTGAACTCGATTGAGATCCAATTTGAATCAGATGAGCCATGACTCAGAGAGTCCAAATTTTTTGAGACTCTCTCTCTTTAGAACAACTATCCAAATATGATTTAAATAGATGTCTTATCAAGAAAACTTTTAATCATATTAGATTGGGGCATGGAATAATTTTTTGTGCGACAAAAACTATGGAAAAATGAGGCATGCGCTAAGAAATTGCATGATAGATCTCACGCAGTTCTTCTTGATTGCACAACTTATTTTCTTCCATTATTACATGCCACACATACCCTATTTTGGTAAAGATCTGATCTTATTCCTTTTTTAGGCACGAGGGATTTCTTTGTGTGCGACAAAAATTAAGAGAAAAGAAGGTGGCGTGCGCTCAGGTTAGGTGTCTTTTTTCTTACGGCATAACCTTTATCCCAATGCCCCTTTCTTTCTCCCCTTCATCCCCAATGCCCAGATCTGATAGAGATCAGAGCTAAGAGAGAAAAAGAAGAAGAGAAGAAGAAAGATTTTTCTTTCCTTCTTGGTGATGTGGTTCAGATCCCATTGGATCTGTCCGAAAGAATTTGTACAGTGATCTTCTTCTTAGGGATCTAGAAGAACAGATGTAGATCTAAGACTGAAGAGTGAGATTTACAAGGTGCTAGCACATTGGTGATCTCGATGCTCCGATCAGACATTTTCGTGTGGATACCAGCAGAGGTCGGGTGCGTCCATGGCTACGATCAGAACTCCAGACATCTGTAGGATCTAAAGGTATGAAAATTTGATCTTCAATTTGATTTTGCTAACGTTTGTTTTCTTTTCAGATTTCAGATAAAGGTAGCATGTTCGTGTCAAGATCCTAGCTATGATTTTCAGATCAGATCTGGTACATGTTTAAATTAAAAATATTTTAATTTATTTATTTTTGCTGTATAAAGATTTAGAAAAAAAATTTAAACTATCCGTACGAAACCCTAGCTGTCTTCTAACAATGGTATCAGAGCACATATCCTGATACGAATATAAAAATTTCTCAGATCTGAAATTTGATTTGTAAAAATCAGATCTAAAAGTTAGTGAGATGATCCACGTCATTCTGAAATTAGATTGCCCTAGCATAATCCTATTATACTGAACGGTTGTCCTAGAATGATGTAGAACATCGATTAATATTATATCTGAATTTTTTGCATGCTGTAATATGATTATAAGATTATTTTAGATCTAAAATTAGTTTAGATCTGAAATAAATCATGAGTTATTTAAATCTAAAATTAGTTTTAGATCTGAATATATTAATTAAAATTTAATTTAGATATAGTATGATTGTCAAAATTTTTTCTACATGCATAGATTTAAAATTATTGTTCATATGTTCGACATGTGAAAGATAGTTAGATCTGATTTTTTAATTGATTACATATATAATATATTAGATTAATCTCTTAGTAGCTTAGTAATCGAATTGGGATAATCACTATGACCATCCGGTCATAAGAAGATGAAGAGATTAAAGTCCCTCTCTTATCCATTCGATGGATTTTTTCTTATGACTTGTAGAGGTGCCAACTGTGATATTTCTCCTGAAGATGAATAGCAAATGAAAAATTATATATATTACATATTCTAATTAAAATCAAATTATGCATGCATTTTTATATATTTTAGATTGCTAAATATTATATATGATATATTATTTTGACACACGATCTAAAACTTAATTTTCATGAAATCTTAGATCCAAAACTCTAGGTCTTGTTTGCAAGAAATCAAGAAACTGGGACTGGTATGCCCATAGAGTCGACTCGATTTTCGATTGGATCGACTCGAATGCTTAATGAGTTGACTTATTTGGTTGGAGTCAACTCGAGACCCTTATAGGTCGGCTCAATTGCTGATGAGCTGACTCAATTATGCAGGCTAGTTCTATAAATTTTTATTTATCTCAATATTATGCCGACTCACTGTGACAAATCGATTCGTGTACCAGGATGAATCGACTTGATTCTATAAACAGTAAAATTGTATAAGATACAATACAAATTGTTTAGATTAGAAATTATTTTAAGATCTAAACTTAAACCCATGTACGTAATGCACTTAATTTAGAATTAAGATTTAAAATTATAAGATCTAAATTTCAATGCATAAAATATAGACTTCGGGTATGGATTGAACAAATTAGGTTTAGAGACTAAACTACAATTAGGATCACTGATTAGATCAGATTAGAATCTTTTTTTGATTTGAGCAGTTAATCAAACCTAATCAAGAGTTGGTTGGGATTAGGTCAAAAGAACTTAAAATTGAATTTAGTTGTAGTTGACTAAATTGATTCACATGTGATGTGAATTGATTAAGTCAAGATCGAATTTGGCTCAGCGGTTTGAGTCCAGGTTTATAGGTTAACCTAATTAATTTTAATCAACCAATTTGGTGTCTAAGATAAATATTAGATGGTGATTCTTTAATTGGTTTCGTTGTCTGATTTGATCAATTTGTTGGTGTCTAAGAAAAGCAATGGGGAGACCCTCACTCATCTTTATTTACCTGACCATCTTGGGAGATTATGTTTTGTATAAGGTTACTTGTTAATCCGAGTACACCTATGCCGACTAAGTTGGTCAGATATAAAATGTGCTGACCCAAATCAGATTAGTCATTATATCATTTGTATGTGACTAATTAGAAGAGACCAGAACCTAAATTTTTTTATTAAATATTAAGTCTATTGATCTTCCACCATTGTAGAGATGCGGGTGCCTTTTCCAATATTGATCGTTCTCAGCTGGTTACAATGGTTCGGTTGTATTAGAAAGGCACAACTATTCTATTGGCATTAGATGTCCCAAGGTAAAGATGAGGTTGGGTTCAATAACTGTTAGGTGAGGGATCCAATGACGGTTTTACACTCGCTGGTGAATAGTGGATCGGGCTTAAATAAGAAATATGCCAATAACTGTTAGGAGAAGCCACAAGACTTAGAGATCAAGTAACTGTTAAGTGAGGTGCCATACATCGATGGGACCGCAGCACCCACTAGAACCACTTATCACGTTAGAATTTTCATTTCTCCACCTGAAGAGTATGAGAGACTCGAAAAATTAGTGAGAGCTTTCTTTGTTTATTTTTAAAGTTTCTAGAATAAACTATTACAAGTACAATCATCTAATTAAATCTTTACTCTCTATGGTCAATTCTATCAGCTTCCAATCCTCTAACTTGAATCCTGATATCAACCACTTAATCGAAATCAATTATACATTCTGATTTAAAAATCTAAAAATAGTTCTTAGATTTTAGAAATTAAGTCATGTTGTTCACTAGATTAACCCAATATCATCAGCTTATCCAATTCATGGTCAATGAGCTATACTTGATAAATGATTGGATATTGACAATTAAGATAGGTACTATAAATGGACTCCATAGTTGATAAAATCCAATGTATGCATAAGAACATGTAGATTGTCAATGACATGCTGATTCATCTGCAACAGTTGTGAGATGATCAGAGTCGCACAGTGCACGAGATGCATGATGGATAGTTTGTCCATGATCGATGATCAAGGATATTAAAGAGCTTGAAAAGCTCGACATGATCATGCATAAGAAATTACTAATAGATTTGATCCTGCAATCTCTGATTCATATGGATAGTTTGTGAAATTATTATATGAATAAATATTATAGCACCTTAACCAAATTGGTTAATATGTTGGTAACTAAAGGACTTTGAAAAGTTCAGATGTACATATCTAAAGAACCTAAAGAAACATTGACATATCTTTGAAAGGTATGTCGAATTGCTCAAATATGATCTTATGATTTTTTTTTTATTAGACTCTAGTGTATATTATGCACTTTAGTATAGGGTCTAAAGAAGGAAGAGGATTGAGAGAAGATGAAGTGACTCTTTTGAGTCGGCAATGATGCAAAAGTTGCACTGTAGCCATGGACACCTAACCTCGATGATTATCATTTTTTATCATTTGCATAGTGATTCATTTGTGAACTTATTTGAGTAAATAGTGAATGTCATTGGGTCTGAGAGATCCAGAACCAAATAATCTGAAGTATATAGATAGTTCTTTTGGTTAAGTCATGTATGAGAAGAAACGATTTGCCGACAGGAGAAAATGGATCTTTGGGCTCATTGATTGTTAAGTCATATCTAGTCTGTGCATCATCTTTTTGAAGATTAATGACCAAGCTATCCTTTATGGGTCAAAGAGATAAAGCACTAAGATACTTATCCTAGGACACATACAATGTGCATGGCCTATTTGATGAGCCAGAATAGGAGATTATCACTACTTCATCACTTTTATTGATGAAAAGTCATGGTATAGGTATATGTATGTGAGATATAAATCTGAAAATTTTGAAAGGTTCAAAGAATTCAGATGTGAAATAGAAAAGATAAATCAAAAAAAATTTAAGGGTACTTCAATCAAATCAAAGATGCAATACCAAATAGAAAATTTATCGATTATCTAAAGAGAATAGCATAGTTTCGCGATGGAATTCTTTTTGGTGTATCTGTCAAAAGTAATGACACTGTATGAGATATAATCCGGTCCATCATGAACATCACTAATTTAAATATTATTTCTTTAGAAACAAGGTTTAATTTCTGAAATTTAAATTAGATTTTTTTTAAAGTTAATTTCACTACACCATATGAGATATGATATGGTAGACAGGTTAGAGGATAGATCTGTGAGAGCTCATTTATAGGATATTCTAAAAGAATTTAGGATGTTATTTTTTTTTCCAGTGGTTCACAATATGATTGTGAGCAATCATACTGTTTTCTTAGAAACAGTGGGAGGATGAACTCAAAGAGAAAGTCTCTGAAGAATAACGAGTCACAGGATCTGTACAACCTATTTAAGATGAGCCAGTATATAAGGCACCTCCTCCACTTCGTAGATTTAGTAGGATCTTCCATCCTTTAGATAAGTACTTGATATTCTTATAAAAGATTAAGAGAAAGTATTTCTCGAGAGAGAATGAAAATATAGAGATGATCTCAAAACCTACAACGAGGTGATGTTGTACATCGCCTCGAAAAATGGATGTGTAGATAGTCCTACTAAATGGATATCTTTGAAAGATATCTATTTACAGTAACCTATAGATTTCACTTCCAGTGATAAAGATCATATTGCGAAAATCTATTTATGGATTTAAGCTAAAATCTTGGAGTTAGAATTATTGTTTGATTTCATCAAAAAATAAGGAGGAATCATGTAGTTACATGAAGATTAGTGAGAGGATCCCATACTGACATCAATTACGATGTGGTTACATATAGAATTTTTTTTATCAAAGACCTAGGATAAACATCCTATATTTTAAAAATAAAAGTCTATAAAGATAGATCCTAAAAGGATATTTATTTTTCACAGACAAGTACATAGAGGAGATGCTGAAAGGGTTCAGTATTGAAACCTCCAAAAGAGATCCGTTATCCTTTTGGGCATAAGTATATACGATGCTATTTACTCGACTTGGTATATCTTGTTGTGAAAGTCACGAGTAGATATTAGTCGAATCCAGACTGGGAGCATGGATGGCTGTGAAAAATATCCTTAAGTACTTGAGAAGCACTAAGGGATTATTCCTCATCTTTGAACAAGGGTTAAGCTAAGAGTGGAAGGATACACTGATGCTGATGGTAGAATATCTACATCAGCATATATTCTTGAGTTATGTTGGCTCGATATGTTGGAAGAGTTTCAGACAATCGATCACTGAAAGTTGAATATGCTATAGATGTGCAGGATACGTTCTTGTTCTTATGATAGTTGCAGAACTAGATGTCATATCATTAGATGCTATGATATTGTACTGCAAACATAATGGTCCATAGCCTTCGCTAAGGAGCCAAGATCTCACCGATAGTCCACGCACATAGAACAGGGATATATGCGATTATCTCAAGCAGAAATACATGGAGGTACAGAGAGTAAACTCTATATAGGATATGGTGGGCCCGAGTCACTTAGCCAGCTAAACACCGAAGCCTGTTTTCAGAAGATGGGGCTCAGATATATGGCAAATTGGCTTTAGTACAAGTGAGAGTTTATTAGATGTGTGTCCTAAAAGCCAATCTTGGTTGACATATACCTTTTTCTAGGACATATTTTGTACTTATGGGCAGTCTTAATAACCAATCATGTCATATGTGTCCATGATTTGTCTTAAAACTTAACAAAGATGATTTTGTATATTCTCAGAGTGTTGAAAATTTGAGACATACATCATTAATGGATAATTTCTAAATACTCCTGATCGAAGAATCATCACGGAGGATGGAGATCAACCATTCAAGATCGGTGCACGGATCATTTTTCTTTAGGACAGATGAGTCTTGAGTCTGCAGTGAAGAGATACTGAGATGAAACTGCAGGTGATTGTTAGAAAATAACTTGTACTGAACATGACCAACACAAGAAGCCACTTGCCTGTCTACTCACTCGTCAGTGGTCTTCTCGATACTGTAGGGGTGTGACTGATCCTTTGATTTACGGTGTATTGGCTATTTACAGTGAGGCTACTTAGTTTGACTGCACATTTTCTTGGTCTCTAGCCATTCACGTTCTTGCTGTGTATGTTGGCTATTATAGATTTATGTTCGCTATTTGGAGTATGATGCATCTAGATGGAATCTATCGATCTTGATAGAAAAGAAGAAGTCCTATGCGATTTGCAAGGCTGAGTTTAGAAAATCTCTGGCTTGAGTAAATGTGAATACTAAAAAATTTTTTAAAAATTTACAAATGAACTCGAGTTGAGCCAATCTAGCATATGACTGACGATCAGGTTTGATGAATTCTCCATGACCTCCATCTAGTCGGAACTCACGATAGAGGATTGTATCACACGATAACTGATGCGTAGTCGTTGATAGCACCAAAAATAACTCTACTCACTACGTAGGTAGGATGAGTCGAGATAGTATCCTCAGGAACCTTGGGCTAAGTTGAGATTAAAAGACAGAAGCATTGTTTTGATTTAGAAAATAAATTATCTTAAAATTAATGTAATTAGAAAATAAAGAGCTCGGGAGTTTTGAATTAATTTTGCACTAATAGAGTTGTATCACTTTTCCTTTAATTAAATAGATGTGATTAATTTTAGAAAAAATACCTATCTTTCCTCAGCACGCCCCGTATCCATAGATCACAGCGCGTCTCCGGAAAGTACTAGGTAAACAACTCTTCTTTCCTCGACACGCCCCGTACCCATAGATCACGGTGCATCTCCGAAAATAAAAGTTGTTCCTAATATTAATCTAACAGAAAAGCATAAATAAAAATATATGAAAGAGAGCAAATAAAGAACTTATGACGATTTAAATAAAAAGCATAATCTTTATTGCATATAAAGAAATACAAGAAAGTTTAGAACAATAAATCCGCTCTATGTCGTTACAAAATTTCTTCTCCACTCCCGAGACTGCTAGCCTAGCTGCTCATGGATTAGTCCCTTTCTATTCCTCTATGCAAGGCTTTAGAAGAATTTCTGGGCTCCCCCTGTAATGGGAGTACAAAAGCTTTTTATAGGTGTTAGGAGGGAGGAATTTTATATGATTCTCTGATGTGGGACTAAAAAAAATACTAAGGACTAAAAGATGGATGGATGAGATGAAAAGATCACAAGCAGATAAAGAAAATACAAATTCTTTCTCTTGAAATATTTCTAAGTATATATTTTTTTCCTTTAATTTTCAGATCCATCTGTTCGTCTATCCCCACGAACCCCACGATGCTGCGCGAACCCGCCGTCCGCTGCTGGGAGGAAGAAAGGAAGATGAATCTGCTTACCTCAAGGAAGGCCCCCAGCGAGTCCCAGACTCGTTGTGCAGGATCGACGCGGACGATCCTCTGGACGACTTCGGGCAGTGAGCACCCGTCTACCAGCTTTTTTATTAGGTCCCTGTCACTAAAGAGATCATCCCCCTGCTCCTCTTCAGAGCCGCGGGATTCTTCGGTGGCAGCCCGGCGACTGCCGACCCTGCGGGCCAAGGTCTTCCTCCTCTTCCTCCTCTCACCCCCTGGCACCTCCTCAGGATTGATCTCCGAAGCGGGGACCTCGGTAGGAGAACTCAAACCCCTCGAGGAAGCCTGGGCGGCTGGAAGCTCAGTGTCTGCAAGGACGTCGGTGGCTGAGGTCGCTTGGGTGGGGCGGCCGAACTTATCCCCTCCACTCTGGTCTTTTTCGCCAGCCTGGAGGCTGCGGTGCCCTTTCTTTTGAGAGCCTTCAGGCCCCTGGCAAGCATCTGTGCTTCTTCGGCGTCCATGCCTAAAAAAAAAAAAAAAAGAGAAAGAGGGCGTGAAAAAGAAGAAAAGAAGAGAAGTAGGAGAAAGAGAGGAAAAAAAAAGAAGAAAAGAAAAGGAGAGATGAAATACTGGCAGGATCCAGGAGGCTCAAGCCGATGTTGAACAGAAACTGCTCCTTCAGGAGGTTGGGGAGAGAAAGAGGTGGATATTTGAGGAGTTTCTTGGAGGCTTGATGATCGTCCCCCCCAGGCTGGGCGCCCGATGGACGGAGTCCCTCGGGGAGCCCCAAGTGGGCAACCCTAGCCTCAAGGTCGGGCATCGAACATAAAGAAATTTTCCTTCCAGTTATAGATAGAAGAGGGGGCACCTTTCAGCAACCCCTTTCTACCGAACTGTGGGGAGAAGTACCACTAGTCCTTCATCATGGGATGACGCTTGAAGGTGTAGAAGTATCTAAACAAGGAAAGGGTGGGCTGGACTTCGACTATATGACAAAGAGAGAGGAACCCTATCAAAAATCTAAAGGAGTTCGATGCAACCGAAGCCAGAGAAATATCCAAAAATGGAAAAGAGCAATGACAAAAGGCGGAAGAGGAAGCCGAAGTCCGGCACGGAAGGCCTTCTGGTACAGGCAGAAGCAGCCGGGGGGAGGGGCACTAGTCCGGTCGACGGGCCAGGAAGTTTCAGTTCATACTTCGGAGGAACTCCATACTGAACTCTTATCAGTTGGAATTCGTCCGGAGTCAGAGAACAAGGAATGGCATCCGGTGCAAAAATCGGACGAAGTTCAGCTCTAGCTACCGGTTCATCTACCGCCTGAGGACTCTGTGAGACCGAGATAGACGAACTCCTAGAGCCGCTAGAAGAAGAAGCCCTGGAAGACATCTAGAATCACACGAAGACTACTTACAAAGGCGAAATCCCCAAAAATCAGAGAAAATCACGAAAAAGGTCTCGGGGGACTGATGTGCAGAACAAGAGGAAGAAAGATCGAACGGCAAAAGGAAGAACAAAAAGAGGAAGGAGTTTCGAGACTAACCTAAGCGATTCAGAGAGGTGCGAAGATGCGAAATGGGGATGGCTCGAGGAACGCCTAAGGCTGGAAAGGGCGCTGAGAAAAATCGAAGTTCTCAGGGAGAAGAAGGGCGCCAGAATGAGACCGTCGGATAGAGCGAGACTCTTGGAGGAGGGGTGCGGGTTTAAATAGGCCCCGAGATCCGGCATAATGACGATTGCGAATCCCCTCTAACCGGTCTCTTTTCGTCGCGTGTCCCACTCACCACAGTGGGCGATTAAAAAGTGGCAAACGGCTGACAGAGCCTTTATTGCACCACGCCTTGAGCACCGTTCCGCTGCAGGTTCCAAAAGGGCCTCTTCAGATCGCCTCGATTTGAAAAGACTCCAGCGCATGCGCATTGAATGCCAAAATATCTGAGGATGATTGCGTGCGGACATCAAGGGAGCAACTTCGGCTGTGACAATCTCTCTGTACTTCCTTCATTCGAAATTCGAACTAGGAAGTAGGGAGACTGGTGTTGGGTATAAAATATCCTCAGCCGAAGTTCTTGACAGGATTGACCCTCCTAGGACTCCTCCGGCTTTCGACCGCAGATGGGATCTCTCTAGACTTCTCCAACGGCCGGATTCCCACAGTGCTGACTGAATTCTTCCGACGGACGAACTCCCACTGCACCACCCGAGCTCCTTCAACATGAGCTCCCTCAGTCATCTATTAAGCCGCCCCAAGTGCTCACTGAGCTCGCCGCCAGCCGACCTTCTACGACTATCAGCTGTTCCCCGAATCCCTTCCAGACTTCTTCCAGCCAGGTTCAACTCCAATCCGAACTAGCCCGAACTTCGTCAACGGCTGAACTTCTCCAACGGTAGATTCCTACAACTACCAGATTTCATCCGGACCCCTACGGGAGCCGGACCTCATCCCCGACCTCGACTACTGGAAGGCTTCGCCCAGACTCCTACGGGAGCCGGGCTCTGCCCACAACTTCACTTACAGGTAACTTCGTCCGGACTCCTACGGGAGCCGGACTTCACCCACAACCCCCATTGCAGGAAGACTCAGCCCGGACTCCTACGGAGCCGGATCTCATCTCTGACTCCGACCGAAGGAAGACTCCATCCGGACTTCATCCCCAACCTCGATCGCTGGAAGGCTTCGCCCGGACTCCTACGGGAGCCGGGCTCCATCCTCGACCCCGACTGCTGGTAAACTTCGTCCGGACTCTTAAGGAAGCCGGACTTTACCCCTGACTTTGATTGCAGGAGGACTTCGCCCGGGCTCCTACGGGAGCCAGATCTCGTCTCCGACTCCAGCTACGGGAAGACTCCGCCCGGACTTCGTCCCTGACCTCGACTGCTGGAAGGCTTCGCCCGGGCTCCTACAGGAGTCGGGCTCCGCCCACGACTTCACTTACAGGTAAACTTCATCCAGACTCCTAGGGAGCCGGACTTCACCCACAACTCCCATTGTAGGAAGACTCAGCCCGGACTCCTACGGGAGCCGGATCTCGTCTCCGACTCCGACCGAAGGAAGACTCCGTCCGGACTTCATCCCCGACCTCGACTGCTGGAAGGCTTCGCCCGGACTCCTACAGGAGCCGGACTCCACCCACGACTTCACTTACAGGTAAACTTCGTCCGGACTCCTATGGGAGCCAGACTTCACCCACAACTCTCATTGCAGGAAGACTCAGCCCGGACTCCTACGGGAGCTGGATCTCGTCTCCGACTCCGACCGAAGGAAGACTCCATCCGGACTTCATCCCCGACCTCGACTGCTGGAAGGCTTCGCCCGGACTCCTACAGGAGCCGGGCTCCACCCACGACTTCACTTACAGGTAAACTTCGTCCGGACTCCTACGGGAGCCGGACTTCACCCACAACCCCCATTGCAGGAAGACTCAGCCCGGACTCCTACGGGAGCTGGATCTCGTCTCCAACTTCGGTCGAAGGAAGACTCCGTCCGGACTTCATCCCCGACCTCGACCGCTGGAAGACTTCGCCCGGACTCCTACGGGAGCCGGGCTCCGTCCTCGACCCCAACTGCTGGTAAACTTCATCCGGACTCCTAAGGGAGCCGGACTTCGCCTCTGACTTTGATTGCAAGTGGACTTCGCCCGGGCTCCTACGGGAGCCAGATCTCATCTCTGACTCCAGCTGCGGGAAGACTCCGCCCGAACTTCATCCCCGACCTCGATTGCTGGAAGGCTTCTTCCGGGCTCCTACAGGAGCCGGGCTCCGCCCACAACTTCACTTACAGGTTGTTGCCCAGCAATGCAACCCAAGAGGGGGGTGAATTGGGTTTCTAAAAATTTTAAGCCGAACAGATTACTTATGAAGAACAAAACAAAGACTTTAATTCAATATTAATTCCCTAAGGCAGGAAAGCAAGAATATAATAAAGAAATAAAGTGAAGAGATAAAGCACACCACAAACACAATGATTTATAGTGGTTCGGTGCTAACCTTGCACCTACATCCACTCCCCAAGATCCTACTTGAGAATTTCAATCCACTATCCTTTGTATTCAACCCGAATACAAAACGTCGGAAACTCCGACACTAGCTATCCCAAGCTAGATCACTTATTTTCAGGTACAAGTAAACCCAAAACACTCCGATTTCAGGTTTGGATCAACCTTTCTTTGTTTTGAAAATCCTCCAAAAACAAGAACAATTACTCACAAAGAGTAAGAAAATTTAAAGCACAAATTAATATAATAATAGCTCCTTAAATGAGCGAATATAACAATAAAAGCTTTATTCAAATGAAGAACCCCTTTTTCGGATTTTCTCAAAGTGGATGAACGCTTGAATGCTTGAGAAGAGGTTGATTGTTGATTGAAGATCTCTTGAAAGCTTTGAAACAATCTCTAGATCAAGGTTGAAACAATAGGCGTGAAGAATTCTCTCCTTGAAAGATCTTGCTTTTCTCTTTCACACTCTCTCTGGTATATTGTGGATCCTCTCTCTTTTTTTTTTTTGGATTTTTCGTTGATCTCAGACTTTTTCTTGCAAATTTCGGATCCTTTCTTCTATTCTTCTCTTTTTTTTGATTTCACGTTTGATCCGCTATTTAATCTGCAATTTTTTCACCATTTAAAGCATTTTGTAGCATTAGAAGCAAGAGAAAATAATTTAGGTAGATAAAGAGTCGTTAGAGGATTTTTAGGAAGCATAAATGGCAATTAAAACGGACAAAAAAATAGCCGTTGCTGATATTTTCCGTCGCAGGGGTCGACTCATGAGTCGACTCATGCTTCAGGGGTCGACTCATTAGTCGACCTCTGTTGCAAAAACCAGAGAATGCGTTTCTGGAAATTCTTGACTCAAATTAGCAGGGGTCGACTCATACCTTGTGGGTCGACTCATGAGTCGACTCACAGGTCGTGCCAAGCCAGAAAACTAGCGTGCCAAGGAGAATTTTTACGTGCCAATCAGCTCACAGTGCCATGAGTTGACTCATGAGTCGAGTCATGCATTTCAAACCTTCATAACTTCAAAAATATAAGTCCAAACACAATGAAATTTTCACCAATAGATTTCAAATCATTTGTTCTACCAAATGGTACTATCAAATCAGGATTTTAGTAAAATTATGATTTTGCCCTTGAAGAGCATAAGGACTTTTTCATTTTAAAATTATTTGTATCCCTTCAATCTGCTTTGTAATCATCAAAATCAATCTAGGAGCAACAATCTCTCCCTTTTTGATGATGACAAAATATTTGAACAAAAATATTTATGTTAATGCATTAATTTCAAAAGATACATTATAGGTGTATATGCTTGAAAAGAGTATGATTCTTTTGGCATGTAATATAAATGCAAACATAGTTTGTCCATTTTCTTAAAGATTTGAAAAGGGTATTAGATCATTTTGAGTTTAAGATATATCAGAGCAAGAGAAGATAAATAAATTTTGCAATGTATCAGAGTAAGAAAAATAATTTTTACAATGATATCAGAAAAGATTTTATAATGTATCAGAGCAAGAAAATTTTATAATATATCAGAGAAAATTTCACACTGTATCAGAGCAAATGTTATAATTTATCAGAGAAACCTTCACACTGTATCAGATTAAATTTTATCATGTATCAGAGCAAGTTAAAAGAAATTATAGGGTGTATCAGAGTAAAACAAATTTCTTAAGATGTATCAAGGTGAATTTCAAAAGATGTATTAGAGCAAGTTTGAATTTTGAAATATATCAGAGCATAAAAAAAATACTTATTTGCATTGTACTTATGATTTTGCTTTTGATGGATGGCTTTTTGTTTAAGTTCTGTCTGATACCAAATTTCGATACCAAATTTCTCAAAGTTTTGTTTAATCTTTCAATCCTTGTTTTTATTTAATTTCTCCAATATTTATTTAATTTCTCCAATATTTTTTTAATCTTCCAATCTTTGTTTTGGTTTAATTTCTCCAATATTTATTTAATTTCTCCAATATTTTTTTAATCTTTAATTTCTTCCAATATTTATTTAATTTCTCTAATATTTGTTTTAATCTTTCAATTTTTGTTTTTGTTTAATTTTCCTCTTTTTCTCATAATTTAGGGTTTTGCTTTTTGTCTAATTTAATTTTTGTTTTTGTTTAATTTCTCTCCCTTTTTGACATCATCAAACATAGTTAACTCTTCCTTTTCTTTTTCTGAAATATTCTTTATTTTCTTCCTCTTTAGAGTTTTTCACAGATGTTTGCTCCCCCTTAATATAGCAATTATCAACAGCAAACAACAACAAGGAGAAGACAATATTTCAACAAGAAGAAAATATATAACCAAAATATGATCATTACAAAGAGGTAGAAATATAGGTAAAAGATGATTCTATTAATATCATAATTATTTCAATACATAGTTCTTAAAAAATAAAATTCAACCAGCTAATTGTCAATACATGGCCCCGAGGTATAGATCCTAGAACAAGACACTAACACCTAGGATCTAGTAAAGATCAAGATAAGTCAATGATCGGAGTCATCAGATATAGGGTGAGGAGATGATGGATCAGAAGTACGTCCTCTACCCCGTCTGCCTCTGCCACGAGTAGGAGAGCGAGATGAACTAGGAGGCTGAGAACGCTGAGATGCTAGGGCTGATACCATGAGTCTGATAGAATCAAGTACGTTCAGTGCTCTGGAAACAGATTGAAGTAGAGCAGTGAACTGGGTGGTAGCATGCTCACTCGATCCTCGGATCTCTTTCCTCAGTAATTCATATCCACTTTCTAGTGCTCCTCTGAGCCTGCCAGCCTCTGCAGTGAGGTCTGTGACCTCAATAGTAGACTCCTGTGGCTGGGGATGGGCCAATGCAAGGACTTGCCCCTGCAAGTCAAAAACTCTGCCAGTCAGTCTCCAGACTGTGTCCTCAAGCTGCTGTACCCTGACGGACTGATCTGAAATCATCTGAAACACAGTGGAGATGTGGGGAGTAATGGTCTGATCAGAAGAGGTAGCTCCAGGTGCAAAAGAAGTACTACTCCACTGGCTAGACAGCAAAGAAGCCACACGCTGAGATATATACTCGATCTGATCATCAGCCAGTCTGAACTCTGAATGAGGTGCTCTGCTCTCTGGCTGATACACTGGTGTGGGCATCCTAGTAAACTCAGAAGGGCCAGCCTCAGTATCAGGAATGAACTGGGTATCTGGTGAAGCTGCCCTGAAGTCATGTACAGGAGAAGATGGACCTTCTTCTTCTACTCTGCCTTCAGTTCTGTCTTCAGCTCTTTCCTCAACTCTCTCCTCAGCTCTTTCTTCAGAGCCCTTGATCCAACCACCAACAGTCTTTGTAATTCTCATTCGGTGCAGACTGTGTTGGTTGAAGGTGTCCACATGTGAGAGTTTGGTAGCAGCCTCCCCTTCACAACTAACTCCAAACCTCCTGAATACTCTAGTAAGGGCCATACCATAAGGCAAGTGTGCCTTGGATCTGTTCAAAGTTTCTCTCATAGCCTCTATCATAAGTGCAGGGAGGTTTAGGGGGGTCTGAGTGATGATATGAAACATGACACATACATCTCTGCTGGAAAGTAAGTCATGTCTACCACTCCTAGGAAAGAATAGCTTTGTTACCATCTGATGCAGGACCCTCATCTCAATGGATAATAGCTTTGCTTCCAATTTGTTTAAATTTCCTGAAAAAGCTTCTCCTAAGATAATTCTGATCCCTTCTTCTTTAATTGGGAGTTCCATATATGAGTATCCTTCACTAGACAACTGAAGTATTTCTCCCAATATCCTAGAATCCAAGCATATGTCAATCCCCTTGACTGTTGAAGTCACTGACCCGTTTCTATAATGTAGGTTCTGGTAGAACTCTCTAACAAGATCAACATAGGTGACTTCCTTAAGAGAGCAATAGAGTTCCCATCCTTGATTTTTGATCTTGGTAGCAAAAGTAAAGCCTTCTTTCTCAAAGAACCGAAAATCTATATTTTTCCCAGTTTCTACTTTTCTATCAGAAAGAGGATTTACACTGGGGCTTATGGAGGATTGAGAGAGACCTTGAGCAGGTACTGAAACAGGATCGGGAACACTGGAAGACTGAGCATGCCTTTTCTTTCGGACAAATTCCTCAGGCTCACGGATTGATTTCCTTCTTTGGGGAAGTTTCATCTTTGGAGCCATATCCAATAAAGTATCAGACAAGAAGACTTGAATTGAGTGGAGGAGAGATCACAAGAGAGTAAAGAGGAATTTTAGTGAAGAAGGAAGTGGATTTTGGAAGTTCGGTGAAGTGCTAGGGCACGTTCAAACCACGCCAAGCAAAGCGAGAAAGCACGAGAAATCTCTTTTCCAAGGAGGCGATTTTTGGTGGAGAGTAGGAGGGAGAATTGCTTCAAGTTGGATCCTTGAAGAAAAAATTTGGAGAAGACGGCTTTTGGAAGGAAGACGATGAGAAGATGAGTCGTCTCACAAACAGGGTTCCCGTTTAAAAACAATGAGCCCGTGGGAAGTTTGTGGGATTTACAAGTTTGCCATTGAGTCGACTCATGGGGGTCGACTCATGAAGTTCAGAAAATCAGGAAAAATTGAATAAATTCCAAAAAAATTTGAAATTTTGAGTGAAGGAATTTTGCTCAATGATAAGTTTTTAGAATGATAAATCTGAGCTTTTGGGATCAGGATAGATGTTCAAAATTGAGCTCTAAGAGTTTTTGACATCTATTCTTTGGAAGTTGAGAAATTTCAGACAAATGGATCTAGAATTCCTAGATTTCTCCTAATTTCACAGAATCTATCCTCACTAAGGACCTTTGTAAAGATATCGGCTAATTGATTTTCAGTGCAAACATATTCAAGAATTATATTTTTGTTTTGAACATGTTCTCTTATGAAATGATGTCTAATTTCAATATGTTTAGATCTTGAGTGTTGAATTAGATTTTTAGATAGATTTATGGCACTTGTATTATCACATTTTATTGGTGTTTCATTAAGTTTGATTCCAAAATCTTCGAGTTGTTGCTTAATCCACAAGATTTGAGCACAACAACTTCCGACTGTAATGTATTCGGCCTCAGCCGTAGACAGTGCCACCGAATTTTATTTCTTGCTAAACCATGAGATTAGGTTTACTCCAAAAAATTGGCAAGTTCCACTTGTGCTTTTTCTATCTAATTTACATCCAGCAAAATCAGCATCAGAATATCCTAACAAATTAATTTGTGAGTCCTTAGAGTACCATAACCCTAGAGTTTGAGTACCATTTAAGTATCTAAGGATTCTTTTAACAGCATTCAAATGAGATTCTTTAGGATTAGATTGATATCTTGCACATAAGCAAACACTAAACATGATATCAGGCCTACTTGCAGTTAAATATAATAATGAGCCAATTATACCTCTGTAGTATTTTAAGTCTACGCTTTTACCTTCATCATCCTTGTCAAGCTTACATGAGGGACTCATTGGTGTGCCAATTGGTTTGCAGTTCTCCATTCCAAATTTTTTGAGTAGTTCCTTGGTGTACTTGCTTTGGGTGATGGAGATTCCCTCTTTTGATTGTTTGATTTAGAGTCCGAGGAAGAAGGTGAGTTCTCCCATCATACTCATCTCGAACTCTCCCTGCATAAGCTTAGCAAAGTCTTGACAAAGGGATTCATTAGTAGACCCAAAAATTATGTCATCAACATAAATTTGTATAATTAGCATATCATTTTGGTTTCTTTTAATAAATAGGGTTGTATCTACATTGCCTCTTAGAAACCATTATTTAGTAGAAATTTGCTTAGCCTTTCATACCATGCTCTAGGTGCTTGTTTTAGACCATATAAAGCTTTATTTAATCTAAAGACATGCTTGGGAAAAGCATGATTTTCAAATCCAGGAGGTTGTTCTACATATACTTCTTCAGAAATATATCCATTTAAAAATACACTTTTAACATCCATTTGAAATAACTTGAAATTCATAAAGCAAGCATATGCAAGTAGAAGTCTAATAGCTTCTAATCTAGCAACAGGTGCAAAGGTTTCATCAAAATCAATTCCTTCTTCTTGATTATATCCTTAGCAACCAGTCTTGCTTTATTTCTAATTACATTTCTATGCTCATCTAATTTGTTTCTAAAAACCCATTTTGTTCCAATTATTGAGTAATCTTTAGGTCTTGATACTAAGGTCCAAACATTATTTCTTTTAAATTGATTAAGTTCTTCTTGCATAGCATTAATCCAGTTATGATCATTTTCAGCTTCTTCAAAAGTTTTAGGTTCAAGTTGAGATACAAATGCACAATGATTAAGTACATCTCTAAGTGAAGAACGGGTTTTTACCCCATGCATAGGATCACCAATTATTAACTCCTTAGGGTGGTTGTGAACATACCTCCATTCCTTGGGTAGGTCATTTGTACCTTGAGGTTGTTCTTGAATTTCTTCACCTTTCTCATTTTGTTCGTCTTCTTGATCCTTGTCTTCTGGAGTTGCTGAATCTTTCAGAGTGATCTCCTTTATACCTTCTATTAGTGGATCTGCATCATCAACATCCTCATTCTTCCTTGAAGGAAGATCGTTAGATTCATCAAAAATAACATGTATGGACTCCTCAACTACTAAAGTTCTTTTGTTGAAAACTCTAAATGCTTTACTAGTGGAGGAGTAACCTAGAAAGATTGCTTCATCTGATTTTGCATCAAATTTACCAAGTTTTTCTTTGCCATTATTTAATACAAAACATCGGCAACCAAAAATATGAAAATATGCAATATTTGGTTTTCTTCCTTTCCAAAGTTCATAGGGGGTTTTCTTTAAAAATTGTCTAATTAAAGCACGATTTAAAATGTAACATGCTGTGTTAATTGCTTCCGCCCAAAAATATTTTGGAAGGTTGCTTTCACAAAGCATGGTACGGGCCATTTCTTCTAAGGTTCTGTTTTTCCTTTTAACTACCCCATTCTGTTGGGGTGACCTTGGAGCAGAGAAGTTATGGCCAATTCCATTTTCATCACAAAAATTTTCAAAATCTTGATTTTCAAATTCAGTTCCATGATCACTTCTAATATTTTGAATTGAAAAACCTTTTTCATTAGAGACTTTTCGATGAAATTTAGTGAAAATATGAAAAGTTTCATTTTTGTGAGCCAAAAAGAAAACCCAAGTAAAACGAGAGTAATCATCTATTATTACAAATCCATATCGTTTTCCTCCTAGACTAGTGGTTCTAGTTGGTCCAAACAAATCCATATGTAAGAGCTCTAAAGGTCTAGAAGTTGAAACAGTGTTTTTGGATTTAAATGATACTCTAGTTTGTTTACCTAATTGGCATGCATCACAAATTCTATCCTTTTCAAAATTCAGTTTTGGCAAACCGAGAACTAAATCCTTTTTAATTAATTTTGAGAGAGAATGCATGCTAATGTGTGCAAGTCTACGATGCCACAGCCAACTAGTCTCATTTATTTAAGCATTTAAGGAAACTAGGCATTGCATGTCTAATTTTGTTAAATCATTCAAGTCTACCATATAAACATTGCCATGCCTATGTCCTATAAATTTAATACCATCGTTAATAGGACTCGTCACAATGCAAACAGATGATTCAAAACTTACTTTATACCCTTTATCATAGAATTGACTAATGCTAAGTAAGTTATGCTTTAAACCTTTAACTAATAAAATATTCTCAATGTATTTGGAGGGAGTGATACCAATGTTACCTATCCCGATGATCTTTCCTTTGCCATTATCTCCAAAGGTGACCATCCCTCCATCCTTAGCATCAAGCGTGATGAATTGTGATTCATCACCAGTCATGTGTCTCGAGCATCCACTGTCAAGATACCATTTCCTGTTTCCTTCTTGGGATGCTAGACACACCTGCAAGCAAAGGTCACGTTTCTGTCTTAGGTACCCAAGCTTTCTTGGGTCCTTTCAGGTTAGTCAGAATGGTTCCTTTTGGAACCCATATTTTCTTTGTGTTTGCATACTTGTTAATAAGACATGTGTATGATTTATGTCCTATTCTTTCACATTTAAAACAAGTAATATTTGTAGACTTGTTACTTGAATAATTTAATAAATATCCTTCAGAAATTTTTGTTTCTTCAGGGGTTTATAATCAAGTCCAGCCTTATCATATATAGCTTTCTGATTTTCAAGGATCATATTTAGTTTGTTTGAACTTAAGGTGAACTTATCTACTATAGATTTCAGCTTGTTCATTTCATCCTTTAAGTTTTGATTTTCTTGAATCAAGGTGAATTTTTCAATTGAAAGATTTTCAGCTTGTTTCACTAAGGACTGATTTTCCAATTTCAGCTCTTTGTTTTTCTTCCCTAGTTTCTTTAATTCATCAATTGAATCATAGAATGCTTCATGCAATTCTTCAAAAGTAAATTCACTAGTGGATTCAGAAGTTACCTCATTTTCATGTGCCATCAGGCACAGATTGGCTTGTTCTGTTGAGGTTTCCTCGTCGGAGCTTGAGTCATCACTCGCACTCCAGGTCGCCATCATTGCCTTCTTTTTGAACTTTTTGGGACCTTTCTTCAGTTGTGGACATTCGAATCTGAAATGTCCTGGCTTCTTGCACTCGTAGCATATAGGGGGTTGATCTTTCTCCTTTTCTTTGCTTTGATCCCCTTTTGTAAATTTCTTTCTCATTCCCTATTTCTTTTTTCTTAGAAACTTCTTAAATTTCCGGGTGATGAGAGCCATCTCTTCATCCTGATCTTCATCTTCAGAGTCATCCGTTTATAATCAGGCGAAGTTGTGGATTTGAGGGCAATGGTTCTTTTCTTTTTGACTTCATCCTCTTGATGTTGCTTCATGCTAAGTTCATGAGTCATCAAGGATCCAAGAAGCTCTTCTAGAGGTAGAGTGTTCAAGTCCTTTGCTTCTTGGATGGCAGTCACCTTGGCTTCTCAAGTTCTTGGCAGTGATCTGAGAATCTTCCTTACAAGTTCACTGTTAGTATAAGATTTGCCAAGACTCTTTAAACCATTGATTATATCAGTAAAACGAGTAAACATAACAGTTATGGACTCATCATGCTCTATTTTGAACAATTCATATTTATGTACAAGCATGTTTATTTTAGACTCTTTTACTTGATTTGTTCCCTCATGGGTGACTTCTAACCTATCCCATATTTCTTTAGCAGATGCACAAGTAGAAATACGATTGAATTCACTAGCATCTAGTGCACAATAAAGAACATTCATGGCTTTGGCATTTAATTGTGCCAATTTCTTGTCAACCTCATCCCATTCTTTCTCGGGTTTGGTTGACTCCTCACCATCTATAATCTTGGTGGGTGTGTGAGGACCATTCACTATGATACTCCACATATCATAGTCGAGTGCTTGTATGAAAATCTTCATCCGAGCTTTCCAATAGGTGTAATTAGACCCATTGAAAAGTGAAGGTCGGTTTGTTGATTGCCCCTCGGCTAGAGAAGTACCAACATGGGTTGCCATAGATCTTTGACTCTTTGATTGTTAGATCAAAGAAGGGCTAGAGCACCGGCTCTGATACCACTTGTTGCCCAGCAATGCAACCCAAGAGGGGGGGTGAATTGGGTTTCTAAAAATTTTAAGCCGAACAGATTACTTATGAAGAACAAAACAAAGACTTTAATTCAATATTAATTCCCTAAGGCAGGAAAGCAAGAATATAATAAAGAAATAAAGTGAAGAGATAAAGCACACCACAAACACAATGATTTATAGTGGTTCGGTGCTAACCATGCACCTACATCCACTCCCCAAGATCCTACTTGGGAATTTCAATCCACTATCCTTTGTATTCAACCCGAATACAAAACGTCGGAAACTCCGACACTAGCTATCCCAAGCTAGATCACTTGTTTCTCGGGTACAAGTAAATCCAAAACACTCCGATTTCAGGTTCGGATCAACCTTTCTTTGTTTTGAAAATCCTCCAAAAACAAGAACAATTACTCACAAAGAGTAAGAAAATTTAGAGCACAAATTAATACAATAATAGCTCCTTAAATGAGCGAATATAACAATAAAAGCTTTACTCAAATGAAGAACCCCTTTTTCGGATTTTCTCAAAGTGGATGAACGCTTGAATGCTTGAGAAGAGGTTGATTGTTGATTGAAGATCTCTTGAAAGCTTTGAAACAATCTCTAGATCAAGGTTGAAACAATAGGCGTGAAGAATTCTCTCCTTGAAAGATCTTGCTTTTCTCTTTCACACTCTCTCTGGTATATTGTGGATCCTCTCTCTTTTTCTTTTTGGATTTTTCGTTGATCTCAGGCTTTTTCTTGCAAATTTCGGATCCTTTCTTCTATTCTTCTCTTTTTTTTTTATTTCACGTTTGATCCGCTATTTAATCTGCAATTTCTTTCACCATTTAAAGCATTTTGTAGCATTAGAAGCAAGAGAAAACAATTTAGGTAGATAAAGAGCCGTTAGAGATTTTTAGGAAGCATAAATGGCAATTAAAACGGGCAAAAAAATAGCCGTTGCTGACATTTCCATCGCAGGGGTCGACTCATGAGTCGACTCATGCTTCAGGGGTCGACTCATGAGTCGACCTCTGTTGCAAAAATCAGAGAATGCGTTTCTGGAAATTCTTGGCTCAAATTAGCAGGGGTCGACTCATGAGTCGACTCATGCCTTGTGGGTCGACTCATGAGTCGACTCACAGGTCGTGCCAAGCCAGAAAACTAGCGTGCCAAGGAGAATTTTTGCGTGCCAATCAGCTCACAGTGCCATGAGTTGACTCATGAGTCGACTCATGCACTTCAAACCTTCATAACTTCAAAAATATAAGTCCAAACACAATGAAATTTTCACCAATATATTTCAAATCATTTGTTCTACCAAATGGTACTATCAAATCAGGATTTTAGTGAAATTACGATTTTGCCCTTGAAGAGCATAAGGACTTTTTCATTTTAAAATTATTTGTATCCCTTCAATCTGCTTTGTAATCATCAAAATCAATCTAGGAGCAACACAGGTAAACTTCGTCTGGACTCCTACGGGAGCCGGACTTCACCCACAACTCCCATTGCAGGAAGACTCAGCCCGGACTCCTCCGGGAGCCAGATCTCATCTCCGACTCCAGCTGCGGGAAGATTCTGCCCGGACTTCATCCCTGACCTCAATCGCTAGAAGGCTTCGCCCGGACTCCTACGGGAGCCGGGCTCCGTCTTCGACCCCGACTGTCGGTAAACTTCGTCCGGACTCCTAAGGGAGCCGGACTTTGCCCCTGACTTTGATTGTCGGTGGACTTCGCCCGGGCTCCTACGGAAGCCAGATCTCGTCTCCGACTCCAGCTGTGGGAAGACTCCGCCCGGACTTCATCCCTGACCTCGACTGCTAGAAGGCTTCGTCCGGACTCTTACGGGAGTCGGGCTCCGTCCTCGACCCTGACTGCTGGTAAACTTCGTCCGGACTCCTAAGGGAGCCAGACTTCACCCCTGACCTTGATTACAGGTGGACTTCGCCCGGGCTCCTACGGAAGCCAGATCTCGTCTCCGACTTCAGCTGCGGGAAGACTCCTCCCGAACTTCGTCCCCGACCTCGACCGCTGGAAGGCTTCGCCCGGACTCCTACGGGAGCCGGGCTCCGTCTTCGACCCCGACTGCTGGTAAACTTCGTCCGGACTCCTAAGGGAGCTGGACTTCGCCCTTAACTTTGATTGCAGGTGGACTTCGCCTGGGCTCCTACGGGAGTCAGATCTCATCTCCGACTCCAGCTGCGGGAAGACTCCGCCCGGACTTCGTCCCCGACCTCGACTGCTGGAAGGCTTCGCCCGGACTCCTACGGGAGTCGGGCTCCGTCCTCGACCCCGACTGCTGGTAAACTTCGTCCGGACTCCTAAGGGAGCTGGACTTCGCCCCTGACTTTGATTGCAGGTAGACTTCGCCCGGGCTCCTACGGGAGCCAGATCTCATCTCTGACTCTAGCTGAAGGAAGACTTCGTCCGAACTCTCACGAGAGCCGGACTCCGAGCTCCTCTCAGACGGGCAACTAGCCACCCCTCTCCCCCAGACACTCCAGCCAGATTTTGGCCAACAGGCCTGCACCCTCTAGCAGGCCACAGCAACGGCCACGACTCTGCTCCACTTCCTACGATGGATTTCGCGTGGCTCCATCACTCCCTGGCAGACCGCAATAATGGCCACGATCCTGCCTCACTTCCTGCGATGGATACCACGCGTTCCTCCATCCTCTGGCAAGTCGCGATAACGGACGCCGCTCCACCCCCCGCGACAGACTCCACGTGGCATATCCCAGTGATAGCCACGATTCCACTCCACTACTCTTCGCAACAAACTCCTCCTGACCGTGGGTAGTCCACTGCCGAACGGTTACAAACATCGCTATCAGTCTGTTGCTCCCTCCACCTATAAAAGGGGGGATCCCAGATACGTTATTCTCTAAGCTCTCATTTTTACCTAGAAACTCTGCTAAAATTTCCGTTCGAGTACTCCATTCTTGTTGAGGCAGAGAACTGACTTGAGCGTCGGAGGGTCTTGCCGGAGCTACCCCACCTCCAGTTTAGACTTCTTTTGCAGGTCCCGACGGCGACCGCGGCTTCCTCGACTCCAGCTTCTCCGATGCGGACGAATTTTTGCACCAACACTCTTTAAATCCTCTAACTTAATGTGAGATAGGTTTATTATCTTCTTGCAATTTAGTCCCCTTATTATCCACTATTTTTTTAACATTGCCCACCTTTTTACGTGAACCACAATGCTTACTTATGCGAAAGGGCCCGGTTACTCAGTAGGAAATCAATATTTTTTTTTAAAATAAAAAGTATATTTTAAGAAAAATTTTTTACATATCTCGATCTTTCCATCCAATCTCTCATGAAGCAGATTCTTTATTGAGATCAGTAAGAAGAGGGTTGTAGAATCACTCCTAAAATTTGGTCTAGTCCAAACCCTACCATTCATTAGGTTTTCTTAATAATTTATTCCTCAGTATCTCTAAAATTCTCTTGACCGTTAATCATTCATTGATTAGGATGCCTAATTGACTCTTAATCAAAATAAAATTTGGATACACAAAACTAATTATTTCTGACCATACTCAAGGATTTGATTAATTTTCTTCCCCCTCAACTTAATCTACATTGTCCTCAATGGAGTAGGAAAGCAAAGAAAATAAAAAGAGAGAGTGCACCGGGGATAATTTTGCTTCAGAAGTTGAAGATAGCTTCATTGATTAATAGGCTCTTGTTCTAAATTTCTGTAGCTGCAGCAAAGTAAAAAAAATATGAAATCATTGGGTTGCCTTCTAAAAAGTGCTAAGTTTTACGTCTTCAGCCAGATGTCAAGTTTATTGACAAACTCTTCCATATAGAGCGATCTTTTATTCTTAAAAAAAAAAATAAAGATCAGTTAAAATAAAATAAAAAAAATTTGGATTGCCTCCCAAAAAGTACTAAGTTTAATGTCTTCAGCCAGACGTCATATGCAATAAAACCAACAAAAGATGGGCAATGGCTCATACTTTATTGTCCATGGAGGAGTGGTTTTATCGTGTGGTGTATCCAACAAGGTGTTAACTTCTTTCATATATCCCTCAAAGTCATACACTCTAAAGTGAAACAAGCAAGTATCTAAGGGGTCTGGTGCTAGAATTGTGGGTGTTGCATCTTCTATAATGTCTTCTAGTGTATCTACTTTGAAGCAACTATCCATTGATGGTCCTTGAAAAGTACCAAACACATTCAGTCTCAATTTCTTATTCCCAAACGATACGTCTATGACTCCTGTCATACAATTAATGCATGCATTTGCTGTAGCTAGAAAGGGTCGTCCTAAGATAATGAGAATTTATTTTGGGTTGCCACTTAGTTCCATGTTAAGAATCAGAAAATCAACTAGAAAGTAAAACTCATCTACCTTGACCAAGACATCCTCAAGCATTCCACGTGGTTTCTTAATTGATCTATCGACTAACTGCAGTGTGACTGATGTGGGTTTCAGTTCTCCGAATCCAAAAAGTTCATACACTAAACTAGGTAAAAATTCACACTTGCCCCAATGTCCAGAAGAGCTTTTTTAATGTGATAATCTCCTATAACACAGAAATGATGGGGGCTCCTGGGTCCTTAAGCTTTGGAGGAGTGGCATGTTGGAAGACAGAACTAGCCTGTTCAGTGAGGCGTATTTTTTTTGGGATTTGTGATCTAGATTTACGTTTTTGGGTGCACAAATCCTTCAAAAATTTGGCATAAGCAGGGACATGTTTGATTGCGTCTAGAAGGGGAAGATTAATTTGGACTTGCTTAAACAATTCCAACATCTCATCGAATTTTTCTCCCTTCTTATCTGCAGGAATAGGGGCTTTCAAGGCATCCAGAAATGAGACTTTAGGCAAGTGAGATGATTCTGGTGTAGGTGGTTCATTCTCTATTTTAAGGTCCTCCTTGTTCTTGGATGATTTGGCTTCTGTTAGAGGTTTAGGGTCGGTCTCATTGGTTTTACTAGTGTGTTCAATGACCTTCCCACTTCTCAGAGTCATGATTGATTTGGCATGTTCAGAAAAAGCTTCTGGGGTATTAGAACTCTCAATCACAAATTGCCCTCTTGGGTTGCTCTTGGGTTGGCTAGGTAATTTTTCTCCTTCCCTCCTACTGAATGCATTCGCTAGTTAACCTATTTGGATCTCTAGCTTAGCAATGGATTGTGTGTGGGTGTTAAGGATTTGAGTGTTGACTTCTAATCATTCTAGTGCTTTCAGAACTTTTTCCTCAAAAGCTGAGCTGTGCCGGTAGTAGACAGTTGAGGAGCATTTTGAAATTGATGGTATGGTCCATGCCTATATGTTGGGTCCTAATATTGAGGTCGAGGTGCGGCAGGGCCAACCACTGGTTGTGGTCTCCAGAAAAAATTTGGATGGTTTCTCCAGCCGGGGTTATAAGTGTTCGAATAAGGATCGTTTCCTAGTCTGCGAGCTTGTTGGACTTGAGCTTGCTGAACCTGCTCGTGCACAAACTCAAGAAATTGAGGTGCGGCTGGGCATTCACTAACAAAATGGTTCGGACTTGCACACAATGCACAAACTTCTTAGATTGGGTTAGGTGGAATCGAAGATTGTCCAGTATTTAGAAGATGGTCTAATTTTTGGGACAGTTCATCTACCTTACTGTGGATATCTACATTTCCAATCTGATAAATTCCACTTCTTTTTTGTTGAAGCATGGGTTGTTCTCTAGAGGTGGCAGACATATGATGTAGAAAATTCTCACTAAGTGTTTCAAAGAGCTGCCAGGCTTCATCCTCACTCTTTAGCATGAATGTCCCACCACATGATGCATCAACCATTTATCGGTGTTTCTCTGATAGACCATCATAAAAATACTGACAAAGTTGCCATTTAGGGACAGCATGGTGTGGATATTTACGAATGAGGTCCCTTAACCTTTTCATATCTCATGAAAAAGTTCACCCTCCAATTGGGAAAAACTAGTGATAGCTTTTCTAATTTGATTTGTTTTTCCAATTGGAAAGTATTTCTTGAGGAATTCTCTCTGAAGATGATCCCAAGTTGAAATGGTTATAGAGTCTAAAGAGTTTAACCAATACTTGGCTTTGTCCTTAAGTGAGAAATGGAACAGTTTCAACCTAAGGGCATCATCAGAGAAGTTTTGAATTTTTACTGTGGAACAAATTTCAAGAAATTCATCCAAGTGTTTATATGGGTCCTCGTTACTAAGTCCATAGAATGATGGCAATATTTGAATAATGCTAGACTTAATCTCATATTGGGTAGCTTCTACTGGAGGTGCTTGAATGCATGGAGAGTAGGTATACGAAGATGGAGTGAAATATTCTCTCAATGAGCGTGGAGGATTAGCCTCATCAGGTGCAGCCATGTTTCTAACTCGGATAGTCCTAAGAGTCTTTTCTAATTCTTCGTCTAATGGTTGCAATTCGGGTTTTAGTGATCGTCGACCTAACATGCAACTAAAAGGTCTATGTAGGACTATCCTAGTCTGTTAAGGATTTTTTTTTATTAAGAGGAGAAGAGAAGAGAGAAAAGAGTTCTAAAGAAGAGATCCTAAGAAGTCCTAAAACTAATAGAAGAATTAGTTGTGGTTAGATTTTAATTACAATCAAGTTAGCACGCAGTGGACTCTCTATCCTAAAGTTATCTTAGTTCTAGACAGCTCTTAACTGTAGTTAGCCTTCAACCCCTCCAAGTTGGAGTTTGACCAACCAACTGGCCAGGTAAGTGTAAGGTTGGTGGGAGTCCCTCCGTTGCTTTTTTTAGACAACAATTAAATTAGCCAGGTCAGCGAACGGAATCAATTAAAAACCACCTTCCTTCGGGCCCAGTCATCCTGCAAACCACTTGCCTAGACACCAGCTAGCTGACCAAGTCTAACCTGGTTCAACTCTCAGGGTCACTTGTCCTAATGAGCTCGAAATCCTTAGGGGTCAACGTCTAATTAATTTTAGATTAAGGTCTAGATTATGCAAATGCAAGGGAGTGATTTGTGGGTCAAGAAAGGGTGATCAAATCCCCACCTTATCTTAGTTAATGGGTTGCACCCTTAAAGTTATTTATGGAGATGCAATGCAAAGAAACAAGGTGTCCAATCAAATTAGAAATTTTTATATTTGAGATTACGCTATTTTAGTTAAGTGTTATGAAATGTCAATGGCTTTTTTTTTTAATTCAACCGTGCCAAGATCCCTGGCAACGGCACCAAAATTTGATGTGTAGTCATTGATAGCACTAAAAATAACTCTACTCACTACGTAGGTAGGATGAGTCGAGATCGTATCCTCAGGGATCTTGGACTAAGTTGAGATTAAAAGACAGAAGCATTGTTTTGATTTAAAAAATAAATTATCTTAAAATTGATGTAATTAAAAAATAAAGAGCTCGAAAGTTTTGAATTAATTTTGCACTAGTAGAGTTGTATCTTTTTTCTTTTAATTAAATAGATGTGATTAATCTTAGAAAAAATATCTATCTTCCTTCGACACACTCCGTACCCATAGATCATGGTGCGTCTCTAAAAAATACTAGGTAAATAATTCTTCTTTTCTCGGTACGTCCCGTACCCATAGATCATGGAACGTCTTCAAAAAACAAAAGTTGTTCCTAATATTAATCTAACAGGAAAGCATAAATAAAAACATATGAAAGAGAGCAAATAAAGAACTCATGACGATTTAAATAAAAAGCATAATCTTTATTGCATATAAAGAAATATAAGAAAGTTTAGAACAATAAACCTGCTCTATGTCGTTACAAAATTTTTTCTTCACTCCCGAGACTGCTAGCCTAGCTGCTCATGGATTATTCCCTTTCTATTCTTCTATGCAAAGTTTTAAAAGAATTTCTGGGCTCCCCCTCTAATGGGAGTACAAAAACCTTTTTATAGGTGTTAGGAGGAAGGAGTTTTACATGATTTTTCGAAGTGGGACTAAAAAAAATACTAAGGACTAAAAGATGGATGGATGAGATGAAAAGATCACAAACAAATAAAGAAAATATAAATTCTTTCTCTTGAAATATTTTTAAATATATATTTTTTTCTTTAATTTTCAGATCCATCTGTTCGTCTGTCCCCACGAACCCCACGATGCCGCACGAACCCGCCGTCTGCTGCCGCGCACCCACGTGTTCGCGCACGCGTTAGCTGTTAGGAAGGCTCTCTTTTTTTTGATTACCAAAAAGAAAATTTTGTTTCTTTAAAATGACACCTATATCCTTTTTAGATTCCTTGCATAGTATCTTCATTTTTTATAATACCGTATGCATCCTTCTTTTATTTTAAATTTATTTTAAGTCTATTTTTTTTCAAACTTGAGTCTTTTTGATCTATGAATCGGACTCTTTGTATCGGCGATCATTTTTCCTGCAAAATATAAAAAGAAGCATCAAATTCTTAATAAATAAAATAAATTAATTATAATTTTCTACTTTAAATGACTTAAATTAAGTGTTTATCAATAACTGTACCTAAAAATTTATTTTTCTATTCTGCTGGGTTGCCACTACAAGTTGCTAGGTGTCACTGGTGTATCGTGAGAACTCACTAGGATCATTTTTAAATCAACGATCCTTGTTGAGATGAATTGGAATCATTTTAGTCCATCGAAAAGAGTTTCAATGATACTGTGATGGAGATCACGGTATATTTCACTACCAGACAGAATAGAACCTGAGGGGTCACACACAAAAAGAGTATGACCTGATCAATAGCTTGGATCATATTCGAATTATTAATCGGATTGATAGTTCAAATTTTAAAAACTACTAATTTGTAAGCATTGCAGTTATGGCAGCTGTTAATTGTTAGCGTAGAGACTTAATTACAAATATTATAATTTTATTGAAGTTGATTAAATTATAGATTAAATTTTAATTAATTTAAATTTAATTTAATTTAATTAGACTTAATTTAATTTAATATTAATTGATTCAATTATTCAAATCAGATTTGGATTTCAAGCTTGATTGGATCAGGCTTGACAGCCTTTCGAATTCGACTCGATTCGGACTTGTTTTGAATCTGATTGAGATCCAATTTGAACCAAATGAGTCATGACTTAGAGAGTCTAGATTTTTTGAGACTCTCTCTCCAGATTTCATGCCAAGAAGTGGAGGGCACACATTGAGATGCATCCCTTATTTTCTTGCGTGCATGAAAAGAAGATGGGCGCCAATAGTTGGCGCCCCCTCCTTCTGAAACTCTCTCTTTTTAAGACAACTATTCAAATATGGTTTGAATAGATGCCTTATTAAGAAAACTTTCTAATCAGATTAGATTTGGGCATCGAATAATTTTTTTTATGACAAAAACTTTGAAAAAGTGGGGCATGCGCTAAGAAATTGCGTGAGAGATCTCACACGGTTCTTCTTGATCGCACAACTTATTTCCCTCCATTATTACATGCCACACATACCCTATTTTGATAAAGATCTGCTCTTATCCCTTTTTGGGGTGTGAGGGATTTCTTTCTGTGCGACAAAAATTAAGAGAAAAGAAGGTGGCGTGCGCTAAGGTTAGGTGTCTTCTTTCTTACCGCGTAACCTTCATCCCAACGCCTCCTTTCTTTCTCCCCTTCATCCCCAAAGCCCAAATTTAATAGAAATCAGATCTAAGAGAGAAAAATAGATAGAAGAAGAGAAGAAGAAAGATTCTTCTTCCTTTCTTGGTGTTCTAATTCAGATCCCGTCGGATTTGCATGAAAGAATTCGCGCAGCGATCTTCTTCTTCAAGATATAGAAAAAGAAGTGTAGATCCAAGACTAAGGAGCGAGATCTGCAAGGTGCTAGCACACCAATGATCTTGATGCTCTGATAAGATGTCTCCTTATGGATACCAGCAGAGGTCGAATGTGTGCGTGACTACGATTAGAACTTCGGATATCTGCAAGATCTGAAGGTATGGAGATCTGATCTCCGATTTGATTTAGCTAACATTTATTTTCTTTTTGGATTTTAAATCAAGGTAGCATGTTCGTGTCAAGATCCTAACTATAATTTTTAGATCAAATTTGGTATGTGTTTAAATTAAAAATACTTTAATTTATTTATTTTTGCTACATAAAGATTTAAAAAAAAAATTTAAACTACACGTACGAAACCATAGTTGTCTTCTAACAAGTAATCCCTATGATGACCATGCATCAAAACACTCAAATAATTCTTCTCACCCAAGAGCATGTGGCTTATATTTAGGGCTTATTAATTATCATTATTGCTGCAAGACTCCAGAGGGAACTGGATAAGATTGGTGTTGGACTGAATTGGAGTATTGCTAAAGATCAGATCGATATAGAACATGAATGAATCTACAAAAGAAATCCTAAGACTGGTGGGATACCCTCCGATTTAGGACTCTCCAATCATTAAGTCAGTCGGAGTCTTGAAAATAAATAGTGAAAATGAAAAAGCTGAAAGACAACAAGAGAACTCTTGTTCCCTTCAGTTGGGGAGCTGAAAGAGATTCAATCGAGTCTTAGCTCCATAAGTTGTTACTTACCTCATGGAGGGTACCTTGCCTCTCTTTATATTGAAGAGGCTTGCTTAGGTCGTTAGCTTTTAAAAAAGTTTGTTAGGCCATTTAAAAAATTGTTAGACCGTTAGTTTGTTATAACACAATGACTAGCTATATGGGGATCGTGAGTTATTTATCACATGGTGATTAGTTATGGTATAGCTGGAAAACAACAGCTATTGAGTTGGATGACAATTGTAAGGTAACTATCTATGTTTTAAGACACATCACCTTGGACCGATATCCCTTATGATAGATCAATAAATAGTCAAGTTGATCATCATGTTTTATCAGGAATCAATTTTGGTTAATTCAGATCGGTATAGAGTTGAGCTAAAGGTTGAGACAGATAGATACTTAGCCAACTTGACCTAGAAATATACTCATAGTTCAGACAACTCTGATGTTACCACGTGACTTGATGATGATATCAGTTTATATATACCAACACATGCCCCCCACTTTGTAGATCCAAAGTGGAACTCTTCATAATGGGTGTAGAAAGTCAGTCCAAAAGATTTTATTTGACCTTTCATCATCAATACAAACGTGTTGTATGATGAGCAATTGAGAATATTAATTTTTAATCATTCGAAGCAATACGTCGCTTCTTAGAAATGATCTACCAGATTTGGTAATTATGGATGCTTAGAAAATCAAGAGGTCATTATTACCTGGGTGATTATGCCTAGACAAGAGTGCACCATATGTCACACCATCATTGGTCACCTCAATTGTCAGATGGATCAGATCTGCGTGGCTTAATTAAAAAAAGGTGCATTGAATCGATTTTTCTCAGAATTATTGGATCATCAACAAGTGGCATTGATCTGACAGTTAGTCGATTAATCTAAACCATTGGTGAGTTCTATAAATAGGCTTGTACTATGTTTGAAAGTCACTTTACTATTTTCTTTATGCAGAGACTCTATCAAAAATTTTTAGAACTTTCTCAATACCATCGAAGTCAGAGAGGAGATTTCTTGACATCGTCAGAGCTGGGGAAGAGATTGTTGAAGCCAAAAAAAGATTCTCAAAAGCTTCCTCAAAACCTTCCTCTTTGTCTATTAGGTAGACTTCTTCATTCTTGACTTCTTTTTTGTGCAGCTCTAGGGTTTTGGATATCTTTAGTTTCTGCTTTTCCTTTCTAGATAGTTCTTTCCTTTTTCTTCTCGCCTACTTTCTTCTTCCCCTTTGCTCCTTTTTTCTTTTCCTACAAAAAATATCCTCTGACAATAGTGAGATAAGTCGAGACAATCGTGTACCTCAATCGACCTAACCACTGCTCGAGTTCGAAGTGAAAACTCCACCAAAGATAACGGTCGAGATCAGTACTTCGGGTCGGAAGGATTTAGAGTCTTCCTAAGGGGATTCTTGGATTATTTCGGTCCTAGTACTAAATGGTCTGTCTTGACCAATCTCAATCTTTAGAAACTTAGAGATAAACACATAATTTATTCTTAAAAAATTTCAACAGATAGCTTCAGGTTGGGATGATAGGATTACTGAACCTCCAAAAAACTATGTCACATTCTATGATGAGGTACTTCAGTTTGGCTTTTGATTTTCTTTATATCCTTTCATTAGTAATATCTTAGACTTCTATAGACTTCATCTAACTCAAGTTACTCCCAATGCTATGAGAATAATCATCATTTTCATCATTTGCTATCAATTCTTTGCCATAGAGCTTAAGATCTTCCTCTTCTGGGTGCTGTTCGTCCTAAAGAAGCATCCTTATAAAAAGAGCTGATGATACTTTCACCTCAACCTAAATGTAAATTTGATCCCACCTGCCCTTCTACTATTCATAATTGAAAAAATTATTTTTTCTTTGTCTCTTCAAATATTTCATAAGATTTCAGTTGCAACTGACATAAGTCTGAGACCAAATGAAACTCTAATAATGAGATACTACCTAGGGATGAGGAGGCTTTTGTAGAACTATTGGGTATGAAGGTACCCATGTTGAGTCTACTGGTGTCCGACCAGTCTTTATTTGATACCGATATCAGTCAAATCTCTCTCCAAAGTAAGTGTGATGCCAGTTTCTATTCTTCATCATTTTTATTTTTTTTTAACAATCTTTCTTCTTTTGCTGCAGCAATAATAAGATTCGATCCAAAGATACTAGCAGGTATAAAGAAGAGAAAGTAAGATCCTGCTGATTAGCCTACCCTGAAGAGGAGCAAGGAGGCTACGGCTTCTTTAGATCTTCACCTGGGGCTCACTACAAGAAAAAAAAATTTTACGATGGAATTATTTGCTATGAAAATATTTTCATCATAAAAACTATTATTTCTGATGAAAAAATATTTTCATCACAAATATAAAATATTTAAGACAAAAATTTTTAGTCACAAATAATTTATATTTATGATAAAAATATTTTTTCATCATAAATACTAAATTATTTTTTATAAAAATTTTTTGTTGCAAATAATCGATAAAAAATTAAAAATTTTAAAAAAATAAATGATAGATTATTTATAACAAAAATCTTTCATCGCAAATAATTTTATTTATGACGTAAACTTTATTTTCATAGTAAATACTAATTTATTTGCAACAAAATTTTTTTATCGCAAACAATCGATAAAAAATTAAAAATTTTTAAAAAATAAATGATAGATTATTTATGATGAAAAATTTTTTTGCCGACTTTTGCCCAACTTTTTTTCTACTAACTTTTGTCCCTCTATTGTACTAGTATTCTCTTCAACCAGCCGTCAAGTCCGTACTTGCAACTCTCCAAACTTCTTCTACTCATCCTGTTCATCTCCTATCCTTCTCCATTTATACTAACTTCCAAATTTTAAGCAGTTTTAGACCGTTAGGCTTACTCAAAAAAAAAAATCGATTCAAGCATGGCAAAAGCCGAGGGGGATGAATCGTTGGTGGATGCTATATTTCCATCGCTAGTGTTTAATTATTTGTGATAAAAAATTTTAGATCGATCTAATCGGATTGATTCAGATTGAGTCATAGGTCAACCTGGTTCATTTGCACTTTGAAGATCATGAGCAACGAATAATGTGCATTCTGCATTACATCGAATGACGTGCATGCTGCTTAGCATCGAATGATCCAAAAATTATTAAAATTTTTGTACTCTCTGCATCACATCAGAGTTTTTGTGGTCCCCATTCATAATCATAATATAGGTGGCGTGCATCTATGCCTGTCCATCATGTACCGTGCGAGCTCGCACGTGCGCGGTGCATCGAACGACATGCACATGCTCCGTGCATCGATCAAAAATTTATTTATGATAAAAATTTTATATTTGGACAAAATTTATTTTAGAAAAAAATAATTTTTGAATAATTTTTTTTGTGGAAAGTATTTGCAACGTAAAAATTTTTCTATTGCTAATTTTTTGGTTAAATTTTTTTAGAGAGAAAATTTTTAGGAGAAATCATTTTTTTGTCAAAATTATTAACGACAAAAATATATTTTCATTGCTAATAATGATTATTAGCAATGAAAAATATTGTTTCATCGTAAATTAATTTTATATGAAATTTTTTTGGTTAAAATTTTTTGGATGAAAAAATTTTTAGAGGAAAAAATTTTTTTTGATGAAAATTAGTAGCTACAAAAAAATATTTTATGTCTCTAATTAATAATGCTTATTAATGATGAAAATTTATTTTTATCACAAATTAATTTATTTATGGATTTTTTTTTTGGTTAATTTTTTTTAGAGAGAAAAATTTTTAGAGGAAAAAAAATTTGACGAAGATTATTAGCGATGGGAATGGAATATTCATCGTTAATAATAGTTTTTAGTAGCGGAAATAACTTTGTGTCATTAAAAGTTCAATAAAAATTTGATCATTTTCGATCACTTTCTGCTGCCTCTCTTGGTTCCTGCGAAACCCTTCTCTCTTCCCGCAAAATCCCTAGCCCTTCCCCACTACCTGTGCTTTCCCTCTCTCCCTCCCTCTCTCCTGTCGAAACCCCTCTCCCTCAGCTCTCTCCCTTTCTCCCTCCCTCTCTCGCCGTACATCAATCCTCACTGCTGAAACCTTCTTTCACATGTCGTACATCTAGCTCCACGCCGCCGTTGCCGACAAAGATAAGATCGGTTCCCTTTTATTCATTTTCATTTCATCTAGCTAGAGGAGAGGGGCCGAGGTGGGGAGGAGGGAGGGGAGGGGTGGCAGGCGCCACTAGGCGATGGTGGGGTGCGGGCACAGGAGTCGGGGGGAGGGGTGGCTCGCGGGGGGCGTGGGGTGCAAGCATGGGGACCAGGGGAGCCAATGCCGGTGAGGACCTCCCATCCATAGGAATCGCAGTAGCTCTGGCGTCGTAGATGGGAAAGGTCTAAGGGCACCGGAGAAGGAGGTTTTTCTGTTTCCACCAAACAAGGGAGGGAGAAGTGGGTTTGTTTTTTTTTATTTTTTTTTTCTTTCTTCTACGATGGGTCCGTGTGGTTGCCTCCGTGAGAAGCTATAGGTCATAGGGAAAGGCCAAGGTGAGGAGGAAGTTTTAGACCAACAGGGGGTAGTGGAGATCGATGGGATGCGGTGGGGAGGAAAGTGAGGTGGTGAGGAGCCGAGGAGGCTGGCGTCTGCAAGGGTCTGGAAAGCTTCTACAGGGTTCGAGAGAGAACACGAGAAAGGAAAAAAAAAGTTTTGAGAGCCCAAGACACCTAGTACGGCCTGGATTCGATCAAGTACTTGGGTCCCTTCTCTGGCGAGTCCCCATCCTACGTCACCGTCGAATTCTCCTTTGAGAATGATTTTCGGCCACCATCCAGAGAGGCGGCGGCAATTCAGGTAAGAAGCGGTGACTTACGGATTTCCTCCTTTTCTCCGAACAAGGATCAACAAAAGCAATCACACTGTGTAAAGGCACCAAATCCAATTCATTCTGATGCAGTAAACACTTTAGGGACCTTAATGCAGTGTCAAACAATTTAAGGATTCACTGCAGCAATCAATCTTGATATTGTCATATATTATTGAATATACTGATGTAGTGGTTGTTGACAACCCTTAATTTTTTGATGTCATTGATTTCTGCCACTTTGTTATACAAACCATATCTTGTTACTTGCTATTTAATTTCATTATCAATATCTGATTTCATTACACAACCATATCTTTTTTGATGAATTTATATTTTATAATTATATATTAATTTAATTAATTAATTAGATATTTATTTTTATAAAATTTATATTGCATAGAACTATAGATCTGTCTTTTGATTAATGTACACATTCTATGACATCCGTATAATTATATATTTTTATACGAATGAAAGAATTATGCACATTGATTAATTGATTATCCAGTTTGGATAGTTTAAAAATTATAATTAATTCTATAGATAATTACAGTAATCAAATAGTATATTAAAGATTTGAAAAAAATTTCGAACAGTACTTTTCTTTAGTTCTCCTCACACATCTTCAGCCGTATGGGGAGAACTAAGGAGAAATATTGTCAAAAAATTTTTTGACCCTAATTGCACATCGTTTGATTACTATGATTGACCTATAGAATTAATATAATTTCTGAATGGGATAAGACGTAACTTTACCTATTAGTTGATCATAGGATGCATTTATTACATAAATTATTTTAAATAATAAAATAATTAAGTAGCAATTATCTTGTATTTGTATATGCAGAATCTGTAGATAGTGTGCCATGGATCCTAAGTCCTAAAATTCTAGATCCTAAATCTTAAAATTCTAAAATTCTAAATCACAAATTCTAAGTTGTAAATTAACCCTAGACCCTAAACCCTAAATTAATCCTAAATCCTAAACTCTAAATTAACCCTAAACCCTAAATTGAGTTCGCACTCCAAGAAAATAGAATTTTTTTGATAGAATTATTTGCTATGAAAATATTTTCATTGCAAATATCAAAAAAATGATGAATCTATGGGGGAAAAGAAAATTTTATTTGTTTTTGCTGATTTTTACGATGTTTTTTTATGCTTTTTCTCTACTTTTTTTCATTTTGAGAAGTCTCAATCTAAGCTTCCATATTCGGCCGCTCCAACCCTCCACCCATTTAAGACTCCACAAAAAAAAATAAAGAAAAAATAGGGAAAAAATAAAGAAAAAATAAGGGTCAGGATCCAAGTCGAATTGGGTTGGGATTCGGGTCCGATCTAGATCCGAGATTTGAGTCGGAATTTGGTTCGGATGAATGTCAGAGGTATTTTCTATGTTGTTAATGATTTTTTTTGTCGTTAGATGGATATCAATAAAAGCTGGATGAATGTCAGGGATATTTTCTTATCTGAATATCGAAAAGATGTTCAAAATTTTATTAAGTTTGCACGACATAAGGCTGACAGTGCCAGTAAGATAAAGTATCCATACAAGAGATGTGTCAATATGATATATCATCACATATCACTTGTTAAAGAGCATCTACTATATTATAGTATGGATAAAAAGTATACTCACTGAATATGGCATAGAGAGAGGGATCCGAATGAAGTTGCGCACGATGATAACGATATTGAAGATGATTGTGATGCTGCTGAATCTGTCGAACATGATGGTATAGGTTCACTATTGGACAATTTACATTAGGATGTTCGCTCAAATATACCTGTGAGTACTAGTGCATCTGAAGGCAGTTCTGATCACGAACACAATATTAATAGGACAGGAGAAACTTTTGAATAGTTTACAAAGTTTTTAAGGGATGCACGAGAGTCACTCTATCCAAATTGTATAAAATTCTTTAAGTTAGAGTTTTTGATCAAATTGCTTCATATTAAAATCATGAACTGATGAAGTTAGAAGTCATTTGACCAAAATTTGATATTGATTAAAACAGCTCTTTTCGATGGAGAGAGACTTCCGAAATCATATTCTGAAGTAAAAATATATATGTAAAAATTGAGACTTAGCTATATTTCTATACATGCTAGCAAAAATGACTATATATTATTTTATAAGAAGAATGAACAAGCAAGTGAATGTCCAAAATGTAGTGAGCTTAGGTATAAAATCGGTAATAAGAAAGAAAAGAAGATACCTCATAAGATTTTGAGATATTTTTCATTGATTCTAAAACTTCAAAGGTTGTATATGTCCACAAAGATAGTTGAAAAATGAGATGGCATCATGAGCAATGAATTTTGGAGGAGAATATACTTAGCCATTCGACTGACTCTATAGTGTGAAAAAGCTTCGATACAAAGCATCCACACTTTGCGAGTGATCCATGCAATATCCAGCTTAATCTAGCGATAGATGGATTTAATCTCTTTAACAATTTGAGTACTTCCTACAGCATGTGGCCTGTGATGCTAATACCATATAATGTGGCACCTTGAAAGTACATGAAAGAATCATTTATTTTTGTCACTATTGATTCTGGGTCCGAAAGCACCAGGTAATAAAATTGATGTACATCTACGATCCTTAATCGATGATTTGAAGGAGCTATGGAAAAATTAAGTATAAACATATAATTCTGTTAGTCGAAAAAATTTTAAGTTGCATACTTCGATTTTATGGATCATAAATAATTTTTCTATGTATGAAAATTTATCTGAGTGGAGTATCAAAGGATATCTGGCATATCCAATATACAACAAGGATACATCCTCCTTATATATAAAGCATGGAAGAAAAATCTGCTTCATGGGTCATCGATAATTTGTACCTGCTAATCATTATTGGAGGATCTGGTATAATCAATACTTTGATGGTAAGTCCAATCGACATCCACTACCTAAAAAGTTAGGCAGAGTAAAAATTTTAGAGCAACTTGAAGCCATTAAAAGTCGCATCGTATTCCTATATGCGGAAGCGTACTGAAGCTGAGCTGAATTGGATGAAATGAAGTATATTTTTCAAACTACCGTATTGCAAGCAGCTACTACTTCGTCACAACCAGGATGTAATGCACATTAAGAAGAATATTTCTAATAATATCATCGATATAGTATTGAACATCATAGAAAAATAAAAGATAATTCAAAAGCTCGTCTTGATTTGCAAGAAATGAAAATCTGATCAGAGTTGTATTTAGTAATAAAAAAAATTATTAACGATAAAAAAATATTATTTTAATAATTTTTTATGAAAAAAAAATTGTTAATGAAAAAAAAATTATTAGTGACGAAAAAAAATTTTGTCAGTAAAACTATTTTAAAAATATTTTTTTTTATTTTTTTGAAGAAAAAATTGTTAGAAAGAAAAAAAAATGGATGGTATTTATTAGTGAGGGAAGCTGTATTTCCGTTGCTAATACCCTTATTAACGTATATTTTTATTTTTGTCACTAATAACTTATTTCATGAATTTTTTGGATGAAATTTTTTTAGAGAGAATTTTTTTAGTGAAAAATTTTTTACGGACCTTATTGACGACGAAAATTACTTTTCTATCGTGAATAAGTGTATTAGCGATAAAAAATTTTCATCACTAATACTTATTTATTTATTACATATCAAGTCGACGTTGCTTTTCTTTGTGCGAAATCCTCTTCCCCTCCAAGCTCTTCCCCCTCCCTCTCTAAAACCCTCTCCCTCTCTGAGCTCTCCCTCTCCCCCCTCCCTCTCCGAGCTCTCTCTCTCCAAGCTCTCCCCCCTCTTCGAGCTTCCACCGATCAGCTCCACCGTCGCTTTTTGGGCTCCGCCATCACTTTTTGGGCTCCATCGTCATGGACGACTCCTCTTCCCCCTCAAGTACAATCAGCCATCCTTTTTTTTTTGATTGATCGGGCCACCGGCAAGCAACATCCGGTGCCCCCACCGGCCCATGCCAGTGGCCGCCATAGCACGGAGCTGTCGGTGGGGGGGGGGAGGGGGGAGGGGGTGGGGAGGGGGGTGGAGGGGGTTGCAGGGGTGGAGGTGGGCGGCGGGGGGCGACATGGGGGCTGGGGGGTCGGAGGGCAGAGGGGGTGGCACGACGGGTGGAGGGGGTTGCAGGGGGCTGGGAGGCCAGAGGGTGCAGGGGGTTTCGTGGGGTTGGGGTGGGCGGTCGGGGGTGACACGAGGGCCAGGGGGTCGAAGGGCGGAGGGGGTGGCATGATGGTGGAGGGGGTTGCAGGGGTCTAGGAGGCCAGAGGGTGGAGGGGGTTTTGTGGGGAGGGGGTGGGCGACTGGGGGCGACACAAGGGCTGTGGGGTTGGAGGGCGGAGGGGGTGGCACGATGGGTGGCGCGAGGCCGTGGATGGCACGCTGGAGGGGGTGGGTGTGGGTCAGTCATCGACGGAGGAAGGTCGGTCGGAGTGGGGAGGGAGGAAGGGAAGGGAGAAACAAGAGAAAAAAATAATAAAATAATAAAATATTTTTTTTATTATAATTTAATACATATTTTTTTTACTCATTATAATTTAAAGCATATTTTTTATAATTTAATGCATATAAAATATTATGATTATAATTTAATGTTTTAACTAGGATTAGCTGAATCCTTCAGTGAATTTTTAATGCATATGAACTGTCCGATCCGGAATCAGGATTGGGATCCGATTCGAATCTGGATCACGATCTGAATTGGATCGAGGTCAGGATCCGAGTCGAGATCTCAATCTGAGTTGAGATCCAGATCAGGATCTGATCAGGATCCGAGTTGAAATTTGGATCGTGGGGGGTTGGAGAGAGTGGCGGTGCCATGGGAGGTTGGAGAGGGTGGCGGCGCCGTGGGAGCGAAGGTCACACAGGCCGAGTTCGGGTGGCATGGGATGGGTGACAGCGGCGGCACCGCGAGAGCGGGGTCATGGGGGCCGAGTCCGGACGGTGCGGGATGCGTGACAGCACTAGCACCGTGGGAGCAGGGGTCGCAAGGGTCGAGTCCGAGCGGTGTGGGGTGCGTGACGGCACCGACGCAATGGGAGCAAGGGTCACGAGGGTTGAGTGCGGGCGACGGGGGTTGGGTGACGGCGACGGCACAACGAGGGGTGTGTCAGGCCGCGGTGGATGATGCTTGGAAAAAAAAATTTTTTAGAAAAAAATATTTAGGATAAAATATATTTAGAGAAAAAATAATTGTTAAGAAAAAAATATTTTTAGATAAAAAATAATGTTTTAAAAAATAAAAAAATTATTTATTATATATATAAAAGTTAAAATACGGATTGGGTTGGGGTTGGGGAAGAGGAGGTTTAATTAATCCGAACCCAATCAAATCGGCTCTGAGCCAGATCAAATGTCTGTCCGAGCCCAGTCCGATAGCCAAACAGACCCTATTTTTTTGACTAGAGCCTGGCCTGAATGGTTTGGGGCCAAGTTTGAAGCCCGACCCGATAGACTTTGAGCCAGTCTGATAGGCCTCCTAGCGGCCTGACCTACTTTCAGTCTTATCTGTGGAATTGCCTCTACAGTGCTGTTTTTGGTGAATTTGGAAGATGAGGGAGAGGGAGCGGAGGATATTTGGTGCAAGATCGAGTTTCATATTATTATTTTATATTAATATTATTTTACATGCTCAACTGCTTATAGTTTATTTTACATTTATTGTATAAATTTTTTAGTATTACTGCTGAAATTTATAAATTTTTTATTGTTCCACTAGCATAATGCATATTGCTTTTACTTATTATTATTTAATTATTTTGTATACTATTTTGTATGCTTTTGCTTATTATAATTAAATATAAAAAATATTTTTATTTTAAAAAAATTAATTGAAATTTTTGATAAAAAAATTTCAATACAGAGTTACTCTTTTTTGATAAATTAAAAATCTATCTCTGAATATATGTTCAGAGATGGTAGTTAAATTGCATTGAGCCATAAATTCTCATTCAAGAGTCGATCTTGATTGAGATCGAATCTTGCATATCTCGTATTCAGACTTTTTGAAAAAGTAATAATCTTATTGTTATTAATAATTGATATTTTATTTCATTATGTGGTAGTCAGTAATTATCTGTCTACTGTTCTCTGGATATATGGTGGATAGGGTGCGTAGGCATCATATTCATGTCGTATACGTAGAGAACTATGAGAGATGCTATCAAAATTTTTATAATAATAAAATAAAATATTGACTAATAATAATAATAAGATAATTATTTTTCTAAAAGAAATAAGACCACATCTGTTAGTAATGATTTGAAATATATAGGATCATACATATTTGCTTCATTAAATTGGTAAAAAGAGATTTTCTGTGTTACTATTCAGTCTGTATTCTTTAATGCATACTATTTTGTATAAAATGATCTATATCTAGATCCAGATTGGGATTTGGTCCGAAATCTGGGTCGAGATTTGGTCCACAATCTGGGTCGGGATCCTGTTCGGATGAATATCACTGAAAAATTTTTTGTTGTTAATGATTTTCATATTTGTTATTAGACGGATATCAACAAAAATTGGATGAATATCAGAGATATTTTTTTGCTTGAATATCGAAAAGATGTTCAAGATTTTATTGTGTTTGCAAGGCATAAGACTGATAGTGCTAGTCGGATAAAGTATCCATGCAAGTGATATTTCAATATGGTATATCGTCACATAGTACTTGTTGAGGAGCATCTGCTATGTTATGGTATGGACAAGAAATATACTCACTGGATATGGCATGGGGAGTGTGATCCGAATGAAGTTGTGTGTGACGATGATGATACTGAAGATGGTGATAGTGATGCTGCTGAACCTGTCGAACATGGTGATATAGAAAAACTATTAGATGATTTACATCAGCGTATTTATTCAAATATATGTATGAGTACTAGTGCATCTGAAGGCAATTCTGATTATGAACACAATATCTGGCTTGAGGTAGAAGAGACTTCTAAATAGTTTGCAAAGCTTGTAAGGGATGCACGAGAGTCACTCTATCAAAATTGTACAAAGTTCTCTAAGTTAGAATTTTTAATAAAATTACGTTATATTAAAACCAAGAATCGATGAAGTCAGAAGTCATTTGACCAAGACACTGATTAAAGCAGCTCTTTCTGATGGAGAGAGACTTCCAAAATCATATTCTGAAGCAAAAATATACAAGCAAAAATTGAGACTTGGCTATATTCTTATATATACTTGCAAAAATGATCGTATATTATTTTATAAGGATAACAAACAGGCAACTAAATATCTAAAATATGATGAGCCTAGGTACAAAATCGATAACAAAAAAAAAAAAGATATCTCAAAAGATTTTGAAGTATTTTTCATTGATTCCAAGACTTCAAAGATTGTATATGTTCACAAAGACAGCTGAAGAAATGAGATGGCATCATGAGCAGCGAGTTCTAGAGGAGAACATACTTAGTCGTCCGACCGACTTCGTAGTGTAGAAAGACTTCAATGCAAAGCATCCGTATTTTACGAGTAACCCACACAGTATCTGGCTTAGTCTAGCGACAGATGGATTTAATTTCTTTGGCAATTTGAGTACTTCCTATAGTATGTGACCTGTGATGCAAGTTGTATATAATGTGTTATCTTGAAAGTGCATGAAAGAATCATTTATTTTTATATCACTGTTGATTTCGGGTCCGAAAGCATCAGGTAATGAAATTAATGTATATCTACGATTGTTAATCGTTGATCTGAAGGAGCTATGAAAAAATGGAGTATAGACATATGATTCTATGAGTCGAAGAAATTTTAAGTTGCATGCTTCGATTTTATGGACCATAAATAATTTTTTTGCATATAAAAATTTATCTGGATGGAGTACCAAAGGATATCTGGCATGTCCAATATGCAACAAGGATGCATCCTCCTTACATTTAAAATATGGATGGAAAATATGCTTCATGAGTCATCGGCGATTTCTATCTGGTAATCACTCTTGGAGGATCTGTTACAATCAATACTTTGATAGTAAGTCCGACCGACATCCATCACCTAAGGAGTTAAGTGAAGCAAAAGTTTTAGAACAACTTGAAGTCATCGAAAACATCCAATTTGAAAAAATATTGGATATTCGTAAGCAAAAGCGTACTGAAACTGAGTTGAATTAACGAAGCGAAGTATTTTTTTTGAACTACTATATTGAAAGCAGCTACTACTTCGTCATAATCTGGATGTAATACATATTGAAAAGAATATTTATGATAATATCATCGGTACAGTATTCAACATCTCAGAAAAAATAAAAGATAGTATAAAAGCTCGCCTTGATTTACAGAAAATGGGAATCTGATCGGAGTTGCATTTAGTTCATTGAGATGATAGATTTTTTATGCCACCTACATGTTATTCGCTGTTTGATGAGAAAAAGAAAAGTTTCTGTGGATGGTTCAAAATCATAAAATTTTCTGATGCTTACGCTTCAAACATACCGTGGTGTGTTGGCAATAACGACGATAATATCTTTGGCATGAAAAGTCATGACTCCCATGTGATGATGCAACGCTTGCTTTCTGTGGTCATGCGTGGCTATTTGGATGGTGATGTTTCAACAGCATTGATTAAGTTGAGAGTGTTCTTCTAAGAACTGTGTTATCAGAAATTGAAGATTAACTTACTTGAGAAGTTTGAGAAGGATATCGTGCTCATTCTTTGTAAGTTAGAAAAAAATTTATCATCATTATTTTTTGATATTATGGTGTACTTGGCTATTCATCTTCCAAAAGAAGCTCTTTTGATCGGACCGACACATTATCGATGGATGTATCCTATTAAAAGGTAAAAAAATTGTATACACTTTGTCATATCAGTTATAAGATATAAATATATTTTTAAAATTTAAATTTATTTTTATTTATAGTTTCTTGTGTATCCTGAAAAAATATATGCATAATAAAGTACGGTCTGAAGGATCTATAGCGGAAGTATACGTAGCTACAGAGTGTGTCATATTCTGCTCGATATATCTTGACGATATCGAAACAAGATTCAATCGTATAGATCGTAATGCAGACCGTGAATGAGATGATAATGAATCGATACTATCCATATTTAAATAAATGATTCGACCCATTGGTGGAAAGAGATATAAATTTATGGACGTGAATGAGCTATCCAAGGCACACTTCTACATTCTAAATAATTATGAAGAAATTGAAGATTTCATTGAGTAAGTATCATCTTAGCATACTGTTTAATATTTTAAGTAATTTTTTAATATCGATATAAAATTAAAAATCATGACTTATTACAGTGAGTACAAAAGTATACTATCTCGAGAGAATAATACGAATGCTGATGATCGATATAGGATAAAATTTGCAAAATGATTTGAAGATCTTGTAAGTTGCATTAGTAATAAATTATTTTTAATAATTATAAAAATAATTATTTGAACCAACATAATTTTTTAAGTTATGGTATAGATAAAATATAAGTATTTCAATAAAGAAAAGGATGCGATCGATGAGTTGTACGATTAAGCATATGATCCCGATCAAAGAGTTAACCATTATACATCCTGTATCATTGAAGGAATGAGATTTCACACAAGGAAGCTTGAGATACAATGACAGATCTAAAATAGTGGGATTGCTACGATAGGATATGAAGGAGAAGAAAAGATTGAATATTATGGTATACTGATAGATATCATAGAACTGAAGTATGGGTCCAGTAATTCTGTATTCTTGTTTCAGTATGAATGGTGAGATATTAGCAATAAAAAGATCTATATTCATATCGATCCACACTTTATCAGTGTAAATTTTGCACGAACATGGTACCAGAATAAGCCGTATATGACATGTCGTATATTAGCAACTCAAGCGAAACAAGTAATATATTTGAAGGATCTAAAGTATCGAGGTAATTGACATGTCGTACAAAGAATAATATCTAGAGGCGTATATGACATACCAACCCGACTGGAGATGGATCAAAATTTAGATTTATATGAAGAAGAAGCTTTTCAAGAGGAAAAACAAACATTAGCCAAGCTTTTTGTTGATGAAGAACTTGTAACAGCTCCTTTGAATAGGACTGATCTGCCACCTAACGAAGTTGAAGCTGATTTTGTATTTAATCTTGATGAGTCAGAGGGCGACGATCAGTTCATAAATGATGATGAGATAGAAGATGATACATTAATCGATTATTATAATTTCGAAGATCTACACATCATAAAAATATGAATATTGATGAGTAGATCTATATTCTTTGTTGAATCTTCTCTTATAATAATGGTGTGCGATATAATTCTATTCATTAGAATATAATTTATTTTTTTACTATTATTATTCAATATTATATTTATTTATATGTCAAAAATTATAGGTATGACATCAGGAGACAGACGACAAGGTTCGTGTTCGTAGCCTATCCCTGAGGCTGAGGCACCTTCACCCATTTCCACTGCCGCACTAGTAGAGTCGTCAGAGAGTCCTACACTGATAGGTTCTAGTGAGGCAGATCCGAGTGAGATGGATCTGAGTGGTATTATTATATTTTTTACATAATAAAATTTATTTTTTTTATTTGGATAGCATCATACTAACGATTTATTTATTGCTGTTTCAAGTTAGTCTCCACCGGTTGTGAGGCGAGGGCGAGGTTCATTAAAGAACCTCGATCTAGAGTATTGGAGATGCGAGTACGTAGGACAGCATCTTCGTATTGAGATACCACCCAACTATACCAGGTCCATTGGAGATAGTGGAACCGTGGCAGACCGAGCTGGGCATCATATGCTGCAGCTATACCCCTGTGATGCTTTTCGATTGACGTCACATTATACGGACTCAGAGAGAAATTTTCTACACTCAGTTATAGATAAAATAAATTATATTATGACTATTTAATTAGCATGATATTCTTTTAATATTTGTTACTGATATGGTGTATTTGATATTATTGATTTTGAGAAGGATCACGTGCGGCGAGCTGTGGATGCTCATTTATGCTTGCATTTCAAGGAGTATCACCACCGCATTCATCAGCACTGGTACCATGTGATGCAGGATCATGGGATGGAGGTAGTGCAGTAGTAGCCGTATGACAGCATCACTATGGATAATTGGACTCTCATATGCCAGCATTACAAGAATCCAGCATATCAGGTTACACATTTAAACTTCTTTTTTCTAGAGTTTAATGATTGAATTATTTATTCTTAAATTCAGTTTGTTACCTACTAATTTGATTGCTAACTGTACAGAGATGATGTGTCTAGAACATCATAAATCGGGTAAGATAGATCGTGTCGTATTGTGGAGGTTCGAGGTCATTCGCTCGTCATATAGAGCAGATGGTAAGTAATTTCTAATTAGCATATTTTAACTCTCTAACTATTTAAAAAAAATTTAATTAATTATTCTCAAATTACAAAGAGATGTAGAGAGTAGCAAGCTTTCTGACAGGATCGATATCTACCAATGGATCCACCAGCGACAGTCAGGAGAGTAGATGATGGGCCAAAAGCTTTTTATAAGTTTTTTTAATTATTTTTTTATTCACAATTTGATTTTTAGTACAAAATTAAAATAGATATAATTTTAATTTTTAGGATCATATAATAGGCATCAGATCCCAGCCTACCTTGAGAGCTCGATCGCACCCACAAATGACGAGATCTATGATCAGGTGCTTGATACAAGACCTTGTTATGTTAGAGGTCTAGGGCATGGGATCAGTGCTCTCTCATCCTCAGTTCATCCAGGACTAACATCCATACTGCCTGTGATGCTCGACTGACAGAGATATAGTAGCAGGCTACTAAGGATCGACAGCGGACTGAGCAGCAAGCAGATGAGTTGGCTGCACACATCGACGAGTACCAGCTGCTCCAGACCCAGATAATGGAGCGGATGATGCAGATGGAGCAGATGATGCATTTGATGAGGCAGCAGTAGGTCGGTCCGAGCTCTTCCGAGTGCTTCCCTTCTCCAGCTCGTTCTCCTTCTACAGATGCCGATACTTGACAGGCTGTTTATGTTGCTTTTTATTTTTATTTCATACTTCTTATAATTTTAATTTAATATAATAAAATAATAAAATTTATTTATAAATTTATTATATGAATTTTTTTATTTTAATTTTATAGATTATAAATAAAAAATATTATAAATATAAATTAAAATATATATTCATAAATTATTTTTTAAAAAAATTATGTATAAATTTTTAGTGACAGAATTATTTCTGATAAAATTTTGGTCGTTAATTAACCTATTAATGATGAAAATAATTTATCATAAAAAATTTTTTAATAAATTTAAAAATATTAAAATTTTATATTAAATTATTAATGATGAAAATAATTTCATCACAAATAATTGCTTGTGATAAAAATTTTCATCGACAATTATCATATTTGCAATGAAACTTTTACATTGCTAATATTTTTTTTATAAATCTGAATTTTATAAAAATTTTTAATTAAATTAATGATGATGAAAGTATTTCATCGTAAATAATTTTTTTAAATTATCTTTTATTAGTGATGTAATAATTTATTGTAAATTATTTTTTTTAGGATGAAAATTTTTCATCGCAAATAGTTTTCAAAAATAAATTTTTTTTTAATGACAAAAATTTTTGATCGGTAATATCGATTATTAATGGTAAAAAAGTTTTTTCTGGCATAAAAAATTATTAACGACATCATTATTTACGATGAAATATTAGCGATGATTATTTTGTCACTAATAACTATTACTAATGAAAATCTAGTATTAGTGATGAATTTTTTACATCGCTAATACTCTGTTCTGTTGTAGTGACTTCGGACTGTCGATATCGCATCCACGACTGTCCTGTAGCCACTGACTATGATGGCCTTTGCAGCGATTCTCATTGCTCCTCCTCTTGTCTCGCCCTCTAAAACCCTTTAATTCTGGCCTAAGAGATGGAAAGAGATCGGAGGAATGGGGAAAAATATAAGAAAAATTTATGCGTACAGAATCCTTTAAGAAGATAAAGGTTGCATGGAGATACAGGGGTTTAACATTTCCTTACATTTTGAAGAGTTATGTCCCTCTCTGAAGAGTAACTTCCAAACTGGACACATGGCTTCAGAAGCGGCGTTGGTGGTGGGTAGGAGGACAACGGGTTCTAACTTTTTATGGTCGTGACTCTATCTGCTTCTTATTTTTTTCTCTTTTTTAGAATAAAATTGAGTTATAATAATTTAAAATATTTTTTATTTTTTATCATACTATTTATATTTATATTTTTTATTTAAAAAAATATAAAAAAATAAAATTTGACATATGACGTTGAGGGAGATAATAATTTATAATATTTTTTATTTTTTTATCATACTATTTGTGCCTTTATTTCTTATTTTTAAAAAATATTAAAAAAAAACTTGATACATGGTGTTGTGTTTATAATCTTACGTGTTAACATGAAAATCCTTCAATTTGAGTTTAGAAGATAGAAAGAGGTCGAGGGAGAAGAAAAAATAGGAAATATTCACACGTACTGAATCCAATAAAGAGATGGAGGTTACGTGTGGAGACACATAGGGGTTCAAAATTTTCTTGCATTTTGAAGAATTACATCCCTTTTCGAAGTGATGACTTTCAAACTTGATACATGGCTTCAGAGGCAACGTTGGCGACAGGGTAGGAGGAGGGCAAAGGATTTTGGTTTTGACGAATGCGACTCTATTTGCTTCTTATTTTTTTCTCTTTTTTAGAACAAAATTGAGTTATAATAATTTAAATTATTTTTTATCTTTTATTATATTATTTTTATTTCTTATTTCTTATTTAAAAATATAAAAATAAAACTTTACATGTGGCATTATCGGAGATAATAATTTAAAATATTCTTTATTCTTTTATCATATATTTGTGCTTTTATTTATTATTTAAAAAAATAAAAAATAAAACTTGATATTTTATTTTTTATCATACTATTTTATTTTTATTTTTTATTTAAAAAATATAAAAAATAAAACTTGACATGTGGTGTTGTGGGAGATTATTCTATAATCTTATGTGTTAATACAGACCATATATAGCTTTATTATTATTATATAGATGTGATACGATATCGATCTTTGCTTTTTTTATTTCTCAAGTTTTGATATTTCTCTCCCACAAAAGAACCCGATCCTTACACCCTCTTGCTTAACTTGTCCATTCCTTGCCCATAAAGGAAAGATGCGTAAGTTTTGGAGATCATTCCAAGTGCAAGCTTCTCTTCCATGATGTCTCAATCCATAAGGATATTCAACCTTCAAGTGTCTTCTCTCCAAGCACCAACCCTCACTACAACTAGCATGTTGCCCAGCTATGGAACCCAAGAGGGGGGGGGGGTAAATTGGGTTTCTAAAAATTTTAAACTTAACTTATGACTTACAATAAATGTTTAACAATAGCTAAATAAATGAGGAGAGTATAGTTGATTCAAGGCTAATGGTTGAATGCAAGAATGCAAGAGAATAAAGAAATTCTAAAGAAGAGCAATTAGGCACAATACAAACAAAAAGATTTATAGTGGTTCGGTGCCAACCTTGCACCTACATCCACTCCCCAAGCTCCTACTTGGAAATTTCAATCCACTAACTTGTATTCAACCTGAATACAAATATCGAAAACTCTGACTCTAGCTATCCCAAGCTAGTCCACTTATTTTTCGGGTACAAGCCAACCCAATACACTCCGATTCAAGGTTTGGATCAACCTTCCCTTGTTTTGGAACCCTTTCAAAATAAAAACAATAACTCAAACAGAGTATAACAATCAATAGCATAGTAAATACAAAAGAAGCTCCTTTAATGAGTGAATGAGACTTTAAATACACTTTACTCAAAGAGAAGAAGGCTCTTTTTGATTTTCTTAAGGTGGTTGGAGACTTGAATGTGCACTTGAGGAGTTGGTGAGCTTGAATTAAAGGCTTCTTGAATACTTTGAGTAAGCTCTTGCTTAGGGCTGAAAAGTATGCTGGAAATCTTCTTTTCAAAAATCTCTCCCCTTGATTCTACTTGATGATTCCCACTTTTTTATCCCATTTATAGCTTTAAGGAATGGTGGAGAACAATCTGGGCTGAAATAGAGCCATTAGACCACATTAAATGAGCATTAAAAGTACTTAAAATGGGTTAAAAACTAGTCGTTGCGAAATATTTTTGTCACAGGGGTCGACTGATGGGTCGACTCATGCTCATGGGTCGACCTCTGTGAAAAAATAACATAAAACCAACAGAAAACCAAGGTTCTGTAAATTTGGCCTAAAAACAGTAGAGGTTGACTCATGCCTGGGGGGTCGACCCCATGGGGTCGACTCACAGACTATGCCAAGACTGTGCCAGCCAAAAAAAAATCTGCGTGCCAATCAGTTCATTGTGCCATGAGTCGACTCATGGGGTCGACTCAAATTTTCAAACATGGATATCTTTCAAAATACATGTCCAAAAATAATAAAATTTTTACCAATGGATCACAAATCTTTTGTTCTATCACTTGATGCTTTCAAATCAGGGTTTTGATAAAATTATGATTTTACCCCTGAAAACCAATAAGTCTTTTTCAAGCGAAAATTATTAGTACCCCTTCAAATGCTTTGAAATCATCAAAATCAATCCAAGGAACAACAATCTCTCCCTTTTTGATGATGACAAAACACTTGAGCAAAAGCATATATATGAAACATTGAGCATGAATTTCAAAGGAATGAAATGCATCATAGGTAGTTTAAAGATAAATAAAAAATTTGCTACCAATTTAAAAATTACTTATAAGTGTATTTGTTTGAAAAGAAGATTGATTCTTTGACACGTGATACATGTGCCCATTTGCTTGTGTTGCTCATTTGCCTAATAATTTACCTATTACTTAATAATTTAAAATTTTACTCATTTGATTATTTAATTTTAGTATCAGAGTAGAATCTTTTGTTATCAGAGTAAAGCAGAATTTGTCTAAAAATTTTGAAAATTTGCTCTTTGCTCATTTGAAAATATCTTATTTGCTCATTTGCTTGTTTCTCAATTGCTTAACATTTGGTATCAGAGCATGCCTTGAAAATTTGCTCATTTGATTATTTAAATTTGGTATCAGAGCATGCCTAAGAATTTGAAAATTTGCTCATATGCTTAACATTTTGCTCAATTTGCTTTTGATTCTTTTATCAATTGCTCAATTTGCTTTTGATTCTTTTAGCAATTTCTTTTATCAATTGCTCAATTTGCTTTTGATTCTTTTATCAATTTGCTTTTGATTCTTTAATTTCTCCTCCTTTTTGATAGCATCAACAAAGATTGTTTACTCCCTCTTTTCTGAATATATTTTCTCTATTTCTTTCTTTTGATGGAATTAATTTTACTAATATTACTTTTGTTTACTCCCCCTTTTACTAATGTTACTTCTTTAGCTTCCTTCTTTATTGCTTGTTTCTTAGTTGCGAATTATTTTACTCCCCCTAAATACAGCAAACATAAAAGATATACTAGATATCATGGATAGCATATTGTAATTCATAGTATTTTAAGCATGCACATAATTGAAAGTAACTCAATTTGAAGGTCATTCATTGAAAGTCAAAGAGTAGATATATATATATAATTAAAAAGTGATTGATACCATATTGTTGTTCCAATACATATACCAAAATATAAAAGTCAATCAGTCAACATCATTACATGGCTCAAAAGATAGATCCTAGAATGAAACTAAAGACAAGACTAACTACAAGGATCTAGTAGAGATCATGACTGGATGGATCAGAATCAGATGAATCAGAGATGGGGTGAGGAGATGAAGGATCACGACCAAGGGCTCGACCTCTACCCCGTCTGCCTCTGCCATGAGTGGAGGTGCCGGCACGAGAGGGCAGGTGAGATGATCCTGAAGGCTGAGAAGCAACAGACTGAACTGCAAGAGATAGTCTGATGGTATCCAGAAGGTTCAGAGCTCTCGAAACAGACTGTAGCAGTGCAGTGAACTGGGTGGATGCATGCTCACTAGAGCCTCTGATCTCTCTCCTCAGAAAATCAAATTCACTCTCCAAAACTCCTCTAAGTCTGGCTACCTCGGTAGATAGGTCTGAGACCTCAGTGATGCACTCCTGTGGCTGTGGATGTGCCAGAGCTAACACTTGCCCCTGCAAGTCAAGTACTCTCCCAGTCAGTCTCAATATATAACCCTCAAGCTGCTGAATGCGAACTGACTGATCTGAAATCATCTGAAAGACAGTGGAGATGTGGGGGATCAGAGTCTGATCAGATACATCATGTGATGTGGATCCCTGTGCAAAAACTGAAGTACCCCACTGTCGAGAAAGTAAGGAAGCCACACGCTGAGAGATCATCTCAATCTGGTCATCAGTCAATCTGATCTCTGAGGGATGTGCTCTGCTGTCTGGCTGCTGGACTGGAGTGTGCCTCCTAGTAGACTCTGATGGGCCAGCCTCGGGATCTGAAATGAACTGAATATCTGGCGATGCTGCCCTGATGTCATGGAGAGATGATGAAGGACCTTCTTCCTCAGCTCTATCCTCAACTCTCTCTTCTACACTTTTAATCCAACCACCATCAGTCTTAGTAAATCCCATACGGTGCAAAGTATGTTGGTTGATGGTGTCAGAGTGAGAAAGCCTAGCTGCTGCCTCCCCCTCAAAACTAACTCCAAACCTCCTGAATACCAATGTGAGGGCCATACCGAAAGGCAGATGTGCCTTGGATCTATTCAAGGTTTCCCTCATGGCTTCTATCATTAATGCTGGGAGGTTTAGGGGGGTTTGGGTAATCACATGAAACATGATGCAGATGTCTCGGCCTGAGAGGAGGTCATGTCTACCACTTCTAGGGAAGAAAAGCTTTGTTACCATTTGATGTAGTATTCTCATCTCAATGGACAGGATCTTGGCTTCTAGTTTGTTTAGGCTTTCTGAGAAGGTTTCTCCTAAAATCACATTAATTCCTTCTTCCTTGATTGGGAGTTTCATGTTTGAGTATCCCTCACAGGGCAAATGAAGAATCTCTCCCAAAAGTACAGGATCCAGACAGATATCTATACCCTTAACAGTGGATGTTACTGTTCCATTGCCATAGCTCAAATTCAGATAAAATTCTCTAACCAAATCCACATAGGTAATTTCTTTAAGTGAGCAGTAAAATCTTCAACTTTGATCTTTGATTTTTGAACCAATGGAGAACCCCTCTTTTTTAAAAAATCTGAAATCTATATTTTTTTCGGGTTCTACCTTTCTAACAGATAAGAAAATTTTACTGGGGCTTAATGGAGATCGATAAGAACCTGAAGCAAATGCCGAAACAGGAATGGAAGCAGATGAGGTCTGAGAAGCCTGTCTCTTTCTACGCACGCTATCTTCCAACTCGCGGACCGACTTCCTTCTTTGTGGGAGCTTCATTTTTGGAGCCATTTCCACCACCAGAGCAAGCAAGGGGTCTTGGGAGGTCAAATGTATGAAGAGATAGAGGGATTTTAGGGGAGGAATAGGGATTTTTGGAGGAGTGATACCCCGATTTGGAGGAGAAGGATAGGATCTAGGGCACGCTCAATCCGTTCCAATCAAGGGAGGAAAAGGGGAAGAGCTCGATTTTTAAGGATCGATTTGAGGTGTAAGGGGTGATGGGAGAAGAATCTTGGGGGTAGGACTTGGGTTTGGAGAGGAAGAAAAAGGAGACCTAAGATTTTGAAGGGAGGAAGAAGATGGTAGAATGGGTCGGCTCAAAGAATGGGATTTCAACAAAAAGAAGGAGCCCGTGGGATTTTGGCCAAAACTACAAGTTTGCCATTGGATCGATCCTAGGGGTCGACTCATGGTTCACAGAAATTCAGAAAAAATGATGAACAATTTTTGAAAAATTTGAAACTTTAGGAGAAAGATATTTGCTCAATGATCAATTATGAGAATGATAATTTTGAGCTTTTAAGCCCAAGAGAATTGAGTTCAAAGAGTTTTTGACATTGAATCCTTGAGATTGGAGAGACATTTAAGCAGATGGATCAAGGATTCCTAGTTCTCTCCTAATTTCACGGAATCTATCTTCACTTAGGGCCTTTGTAAAGATGTCGGCTAATTATTTTTCAGTACAAACATAGTCAAGGATTATGTCTTTATTTTGAACATGTTCTCTTATGAAATGATGCCTGATTTCAATATGTTTAGACCTAGAATGCTGAATTAGATTTTTAGTAAGATTTATAGCACTAGTGTTGCACATCTAATGGGAGTTTCATTAAGTTTGATACCAAAATCTTCAAGTTGTTGCTTAATCCATAAGATTTGAGCACAACAACTTCCGACCGCAATGTATTCGGCCTCGACTGTAGACAGTGCTACCGAATTTTGTTTCTTGCTAAACCAGGAGATTAGGTTAATTCCAAAAAATTGGCAAGTTCCACTAATACTTTTTCTATCTAATCTACATCCAGCAAAATCAGCATCTGAATATCTTATTAAATCAATTAATGAGTCCTTAGAGTACCATAATCCTAGAGTTTGAGTACCATTCAAATATCTAAGGATTCTTTTAACAGCATTCAAGTGAGATTCTTTAGGAATAGATTGAAATCGAGCACAAAGACAGACACTAAACATGATATCAGGTCTACTTGCAGTTAAATATAGTAGAGAGCCAATCATACCTCTATAATATTTTAAGTCTACACTTTTACCTTCTTCATCCTTGTCAAGCTTACATGAAGGGCTCATGGGTGTGTCAATTGCTTTGGAGTTCTCCATTCCAAATCTTTTGAGTAATTTCCTTGTGTACTTGCTTTGGGTGATGAAGATTTCTTTCTTTGTTTGTTTGATTTGGAGTCCGAGGAAGAATGTAAGTTCTCCCATCATGCTCATCTCAAACTCTCCCTGCATGAGCTTTGCAAAATTTTGACAAAAAGATTCATTAGTAGACCCAAAAATAATGTCATCAACATATATTTGTATAATTAATATATCATCTTGATTTCTTTTAATGAAAAGGGTTGTGTCTACATTTTCTCTTGAAAAATTATTATTAAGTAAAAATTTGCTTAGCCTATCATACCAAGTCCTGGGTGCTTGTTTCAAACCATATAGAGCTTTATTTAATTTAAAAATATGATTATGAAAAGCATGATTTTCAAAATCTGAAGGTTATTCTACATAGACTTCTTCAGCAATGTATCCATTTAAAAATATACTTTTGACATCCATTTGAAATAATTTAAATTTCATAAAGCAAGCATATGCAAGTAGAAGTCTAATTGCCTCTAATCTAGCAACAGGTGCAAAGGTCTCATCAAAATCAATTCTTTCTTCTTGATTATAACCTTTAGCAACCAATCTTGCTTTATTTCTTATTACATTTCCATGTTCATCTAATTTATTCTTAAAAACTCATTTTGTGCCAATTATTGAATAATTTTTAGGTCTTGATACTAAAGTCCATACATTATTCTTTCAAATTGATTAAGTTCCTCTTGCATTGCATTAATCCAATTATAATCATTTTCAGCTTCTTCAATGGTTTTAGGTTCAAGATGAGAGACAAAAGCATAATGATTGAATACATCTTTAAGTGAAGAACGAGTTCTTATCCCATGCATAGGATCACCAATAATTAGCTCTTTAGGGTGATTGTGAACATACCTCCATTCTTTGGGTAGGTCATTTGTACCTTGAGATTGTTCTTCACCTCCCTCATCCTGTTTGTCTTCATGTTCCTCATCATCTTGAATTATTGAATCTTTCAGAGTGATCTCCTTCATTCCTTCTATAAGAGGATCTGCATCAACAACACCTTCATTCTTCCTTGAAGAAGATCGTTAGTTTCATCAAAGACAATATGTATTGACTCCTCTACTATTAAGGTTCTTTTGTTAAAAACCCTAAAAGTTTTACTAGTGGAGGAGTAACCAAGAAAGATTGCTTCATCTGATTTTGCATCAAATTTTTCAAGTCTTTCTTTACCATTATTTAATACAAAATATCGACAACCAAAAACATGAAAATATGCAATATTAGGTTTTCTTCCTTTCCAAAGCTCATAGGGGGTTTTCTTTAAAATTTGCCTAATCAAAGCACGATTTAAAATATAACATGCCGTGTTAATAGCTTTCGTCCAAAAGTATCTTGAAAGGTTGCTTTCACATAGCATGGTATGGGCCATTTCTTCTAGGGTTCTATTTTTCTTTTCTACTATTCTATTTTGTTGAGGTGTCCTAGGTGCAGAAAAATTGTGACCTATTCCTTTTTCATCACAAAATTTTTCAAAGTCTTGATTTTCAAATTCGGTTCCATGGTCACTTCGAATATTTTGAATTGAAAATTCTTTCTCATTTGTGACTTTTCGGTAAAATTTAGAGAAAACTTGAAAAGTTTCATCTTTGTGTGCCAAAAAAAAAAATT